>NC_141615.1:50344136-50671101 GCF_047967505.1 Dipteris shenzhenensis
AGGAATGGCATGTAATGGTGGAGAAAGAATCGGGGAGGAAGGTGAAGAAGTTGAGATCAGACAGAGGTGGAGAGTTCACATCGACTGAATTCAAAAATTATTGCAAAAGTCATGGGATCAAGAGGCAAAAACCCTTGCCACATACATCACAGCAAAATGGAGTAGCAGAATGCAAGATGCACATCATCTGCGAAATGGGCCGAAGTATGATGAAAGGGAAAGATTTGCCAAAGACCATCTGGGCTCAAGCATGTAACACTGCAGTTTACATCTTGAATCGTAGCTACACGAAGGCTGTGAATGGGATGACTCCACTACAAGCCTTTTCTGGTAAGAAACCTTCAGCTGCACATTTCAGAGTTTTTGGATGTGACTGTTTTGTGCATGTCCGTAATGCTACCAGAACCAAATGGGAACTGAAGTGCTGGAAGTGTATTTTCTTGGGCTACAGTGAAGAGGCGAAAGGTTACCGTCTCTATAACCCTATTACCAAGAAGGTAATTGTAAGTCACGATGTGGTCTTCTCAAAACAGCTGCATCAATTGGAGGAGGATGCTTCCTTCCCAGACAACCAAGACCAGGATATCCATCCAGTACCACCACCAATAACAAACCGAACTCCCCTAACGGTGCTTGGGAGGATTCAAGACAAAGAAGATGAAGAAGAGCCTACAGAACCACAATGGCAATGGCCATTCCCAAAGTGGGTAAAGCAGCTTTTGGATGGCAGAGAACCTCCAGCCATTGAGGAGGAACCATCCGAACACTGCCGGTCCAAGAGATTAGAGGAGCAAAGAAGGGCACAGGAACACTTAGTCAACTATGCTTTAATGACAGAAGTGATCTGTGCTGATGAACCCAAGTGTCTTGAAGAGGCACAGGGTGATGATAGGTGGATGGAGGCTATGAAATCGGAGTATGGCTCCATAATGAAGAACAACACTTGGGACCTTGTGGATCGACCACCAAAATGCAAGGTGATCGAAACCAAGTGGGTGTACAAGACCAAGTACAAGTCCGACGGCACGTTGGATAAGTACAAGGCTCGGCTCATGGCAAAAGGATTTGCACAGGTACATGGTTTTGATTATCAAGATACTTTTGCTCCCACAGCTCGCGACTAACCACAATTCGCAGTGTTTTGGCTTTAGCTGCCTAGGGAAGTTGGCTCGTAATTCAGGTGGATGTGAGATCCGCCTTTTTGAATGGAGATCTCAAGGAGGAGGTATACATGGAACAACCACCAGGTTTTGAGATCCTCGGTTCAGAAGGTAAAGCCTGCAAACTGAAGAAGGTGACAAAACATGTGTGCCTTAGGATCTATGGAGCGCTCTAAGGTGGATGGAACCTATGTGGAAACATGATGAAGAGAGTGCTCATGACATGTATCTCAAGTCAATTAGGTTCCAAGATAGATTAGCTTGGACTCATAAAGAGAATCTTGAGATAGTGCAAAGTGCTTGATTGATATTACTTCAAATGAACCTCCCTTTTATAGGTGAGGGTACTTACATCCATTTGCTTGCTCACATGTGGGATATCTCCTCCATGCCATGTGGCAGCTTTCCCTTTACTCATACCTTTGCTCTACACGTGCTCATGGCACCACAACTCTCAACACCTCCCCTTGGTGCCATAATCCTTTGGCTACTACAAGGTGGTCAGATGTGAGTTACAAATCCATCACCTCCCCTTAGTGCATGCATTGCTACTTAAGGTGGTAAAGTGTGGTTTACATGTCAATACCTCCCTTGGGTGCTTTCATAGCTACTCTCAGGTGGTCAGGCTTGAATAGGCAAGGTTGGCAAGGTTTTGGTTTCTCAATACATTCCATTGATGTCACCTTTTGGCTCATGGCTTGATGACGATGGTGTTTGCTTCTTTGCTTGACGTAGCTTCATGCATGATGCTTTGTTCTTCCATGTGCCTTGATGCTTTGTGTGGATGCCATGCTACGTGCTATGGTCATCTCATACACTTGTGCTTTTGGCATGCTTATGACAATGATGTGTGCATTCATGCTTTGCTTTTCCATTTGTTGCAAAGGTCTCACTAATTGATTTCTTTCAATATTGGTAGTGTCTAATTGCATACAATGATTCTGACATGACAGGCACGTGGAGCTCGAAAAGACGATCACTTTTCCTTTTTGGAGCGTGTCCAAATTCTTCTTGGATTGGAAGTTATGGCTTGTTGAATTTTTGTGAAGAAAAGGGCCTTTGATGATGTGGCACAGGGATTCATATGCAGCTTGCAAGACTGTGCTTAGGTGGCACTTTAACTAACCCCATAACCTAAATCTAACCATGGTTTAGTATGGGTTGAGTGGACCAGACTTGAGTTTACTTAACCAAACCAAGCTAAGTTAAATTTAACCATAGTTCATTTTTGTCCTGCCACGTGTCCTTATCCTCCAACACCTTGGGTCAGATGAACATAACCAAGGTTCATTCTTATCCTCCATGTGTCTTTTCTGAGACCTTGGAGAAGATGAGAAGTGGAGGCGTCGCAGCTGCAGCGAGGATGGCATGGAAGTGACGGTTTCGACCGGGAAGGCTAGAGAGCACGTAGGAGGCGACTCTCTGGAGCTTGGCATTGGCACTGAAGGCTAGAGAGGTCATGGCTGCAGCGTATGGAGTTGCGCTTCAGACAGATTCATTGGCGTCATTTGGCAAGGCAGCGTTAGTCGAGTCTGAGGTCTGCTATGAGACTCGTTGATGCTGCTCATTGACAGGCTGAGATGCTTTTGGAGTTTGCATGGCTGGGATGGGCACCCTTGTTAGTTCACAGGCAGAGGAGCTTGGCGAGGTCGCTACTATAGAGCTGTGAGTACTGGTCGCCCTGGACGGCCAAAGGTGAAGAGATCGTGGGTGGCGCTTGTGCTGCAGATCCGAATGTGTTGTCGGGAGCTGCCTTGTAAGAAGGCGTTGTAGAGGCTGGCGTCGAGATGATACTTCAGTGCAAGGCGGCGATGATCTCCTACTAGAAAGCCTCCTCTCCCAACCACTACTCGTGGAATGGCATCGCCTGCGACTCCACCTCTGACCGTGTCCCTCGCCTCAAGTTTAACCAAGCAAAGCTTGCTGGCCACCTTGCTTCTTCCCTAGGCGCTCTATCTGAGCTGCAAGCTATTGATAAGTAATAAAGAGAGCCCCGATATAGTGTTGAAGAAGGTGATGGCTATTGTTGTTGAGGATATGGTGCTATGGGCTGCTTTGGCCGTTGAAGGCTTTGTAGTATGCAGCCCGCTCTTGCCTTGCTTTGAGCTCTGTTGAGAGGTCGATATAGGACACTAGGCTATATTGTAGAGAATAGAAGGTATAGACTAGTCTCTTTCTCTCATAATGAAGCTATATCTCTCTCTCTCAACTGAAGCTATCTCTCTCACATAAGAAATGCAATGAACGGAATTCTCAAATGCAATGGAAGGAAACAATGGATGGAACTTTTCTCTCTCTAGGGACAGAAATTTGTTTTCAATCTAAAACTAAAACTAACCTAGGAGAAAAACATGAGCTCCTAAGGCATGCCTACAACTAATCTAGGAATGGAAGCAATCCTAGTGAACTACTAATGAGCTAAACTAGGAGAGCTAAACCTATGCTCTGATACCATGACAAAACATGTGTGCCTCAGGATCTATGGAGCGCTCTAAGGTGGATGGAACCTATGTGGAAACATGATGAAGAGAGTGCTCATGACATGTATCTCAAGTCAATTAGGTTCCAAGATAGATTAGCTTGGACTCATAAAGAGAATCTTGAGATAGTGCAAAGTGCTTGATTGATATTACTTCAAATGAACCTCCCTTTTATAGGTGAGGGTACTTACATCCATTTGCTTGCTCACATGTGGGATATCTCCTCCATGCCATGTGGCAGCTTTCCCTTTACTCATACCTTTGCTCTACATGTGCTCATGGCACCACAACTCTCAACAGAAGGCACTTTACGGGGTGAAAAAGGCCCCACGAGCATGGTACCAGCGAATTGATGCCTACTTTCTGCAAAGCGGGTTGAGGAGGAGCCCATCTGATGCAAATTTGTATATCTTCAGAGAAGGAGGTAGGTGTATGATCGTGGTCCTTTATGTGGACGACCTTGTCATAACAGGGAACCATGAAGAGAAGATCTCGCAGATGAAGCATTTGCTAGGAAGAGAGTTTGAAATGACAGACCTCGGACTGATGTATTTCTGTTTGGGGATTGAAGTTTGGCAGGAGCCAAAACAGATCTTCATTTCACAGTTGAAGTATGCTGGAGAGATACTGAAGGCATTTGGCATGGCTAAGTGCAAGACAGTTGGTACCCCTATGGAGGTTGACGCGAAGCTCTCAAATGAGGATTCATCACCACTGGTGGACAAAGCAAAGTATAGAAGGCTTGTGGGCAGCTTGATTTACCTGTGCAACACACGGCCAGACATCAGTTTTGTGACTGGTGTACTAAGCAAGTTTTCCAATAAGCCCCGGGAGAACCATTGGAGGGCAGGGATGCAGGTGTTGAAATACATGAAAGGCACACTTGATTAGGGCATCATCTATACCAAGGGCAACATCTTGACTAGATTTTGTGACTCGGATTGGGCAGGAGACGTGGATAGCAGGAGATCCGTCACATGGTATTGTATCTCACTTGGATCTGGAGTTGTGTCATAGGTCAGCAAGAAGCAACCCACAGTTGCTCTTTCTTCTACCGAGGCCGAGTACAAATCTGCATGCTTTGCTTCTTGCAAGGTAGTGTGGTTGAGGAGGATTTTGGGGGACATGGGTGCAGCCTACACAATTATCATGTGACAATCAGAGTTGCATGGTGATTGTAAAGAACCCGATGTTCCACGCTCACAAAAAACACATTGACTTTCAATATCACTTTGTACGCGAGTTCATCATGGATGGAGAGGTCGACTTGGTGTACTGTCCGACTACAGAGAATGCTACGGACATCCTCACGCAGGGTCTTGGAAGAGACTTGCTGGAGAGGCATCTTCATCGACTTGGTATTGGGCCGAAAAAGTAAGTTCACTTGCGGGTGGACATTGAGGGGGGGTGTTAGATATCAATGCTCCACTCTTGTGTAACTACACAGGAACCAGCTAACTCTACTTGTAAGCCTCCCATATGAGGAGAAGGCATTTGAGGAGCATTTGAGTAGCTCGGTTATCCGGTAGGTCCTGGTTTGGACACTAGATGGGGGCCATGTGTGACCTAATGGCTAGATGGCTTCAGATAGAGTTGGGACACTGCCAACTAGGCTACATGCAAGTGCGGGAAGGCATCCCTTGACTGACCGCACTGAGGGTAGATAGAGAATTTGGGTTGCGGGGCCCGTTTGAAGCCTCAGATGATCCCAGATGGATCTAGGCCGAACGGCGTCCATAGGTCAGTTGCTTTGTTTTACGCACCAGTTCTATCGTATGGTCGGTGGCCTATCGGGACTGACCTCCAGTCGACCGGTTTGGGCGGACTGGGTCGGTCACCCAATTGAGCCTAACCGACTATGACTGGTGGCTATATAAGAGCGAGCCCGTGAAGCCCATTTCATCACTGGCTATAGCAACCCTGATTCCTTAGCATCCAGCCTCTGTCTTCTACTGTTTCTAGCATGCCATCGAAGCTTCTTTCACAAGAGCGCAATGTTGGGAGGCAGCGCCATCTATTGTATCAGTTCTACAGTAATCAAATTTTTTATTCTCCATACTATCTTGTTTTCTCTCTTGCATATGAGATCCTATTATCTGTTGAGAACAGACGTTGTATTATTTTCTTACAGGGCTTACAAGTAGAGTTAGCTGGTTCCTGCATAGTTACACGAGAGTGGATCATTGATATCTAATAGTTTCCCAGGTACCACTAAAGAGCCCTCAAACTCAGAGATATCCTCTTCTGAAAAAGGAAGATTATGAGAAAGCCAAACAGGAAAATTTTTGCTTTAAGTGTCTAGCCAAGATCATGTTGCTTGGAACTGCCCTAGAGCGGGAGCTAAGCCCCCAAATAAACCTCCACAAAAACAAGTACACGCGGTGTAGGTTTTACTGCTTTATGGTACTTAAAAGTACATGGAAAAATTTAAGGGGCAAAGAGTTAGAGTGATGGTCGATGATAGTGCACTGCATGACTTCTTAAATTACTCATTAATTAAGAAGTTGAAGTTGCATGAGAGTCCTAGTGCCCATGAATATGTAGTCTCTCTGGCAAAGGGCAGTGATAAAGAGGTTTGGTATATATGGTGTATAGGTGGATATTCAAGGCTATCAAGATGCCTTGGATTTCTAAATTATGCATCTCGATCGAACAGATGTTGTTCTTGGTTGAGAATGGCTATATAGTCTTGGGCATACCTTATAGCAGAGTTATTTGAATAACTCCATTAGTTTTGAAAAAGATGGCAGAGTCGTCCAAATTCAGGGAGAACATGATGTGCCCAACTCTCCACTTATTTGTTCGATGGAGTAGAAACGCCTACCAAAAGCGTGGGGAGCTCTGAATGGAGTAAACGGAACATCCCAAAGGGAGCATGACTCCATAGTGTCGTCGAAAAAAAAAGTTGTGTCCGTGTCATGTCCCTTGAAGAAAGCCTATGGACCAGTGAGTGACAACCAAGCAACTGATCCCTAGGTCATGAACAAGGGTGCTCTATGAAAAATGCAAAGTATCCTGGCAACACCCTTCCAAATCATCCTCACTTGAGTGCACTCCCAAAGGCAATGCTGCACTAACTCAACTACTAAGTGGCATCGAGGACACATAGGGTCAGCCCCGAACCTAGATCTCCACCCCCCATGAATAGTAACCAAATGAATAACATGAATTTCCTATTCTTGAGGAATTTCCAAAGTCTCCTCCAAAAGTTTTTCTACATCTCTACAAAAATATGAAAAGTACCCTAATGAGGAGCTCTAGAGGACCTCTAGCATCTACAACTGAGCTGGAATCTCCTGGCATTTCTGACCATGTAATGAAAGAAGGGGATTCTCTTCTCTCGGTGCCCTGCATCTATCCACTCCCATTCCCCTGGATCCCACTGCAAGGATCCATGCAAGCCTTTCTTTCAATAATATTAGTGGAATATACTTTTTTAAGAAGATCTTTGAAAAAAAATCCTTTTCAATAATATTAGTGGAATATCCTTTTTTGAGAAGATCTTTGAAAAGATATCCCATCCATAATAGGGTGACCTCCCAATTAGGCAGTTGTTAGTATTCCATCATAGTAATCAAAAGACTTCCACTTTTTAGAGGACATTCGTAGATTTTGGAGTGCACTTGATTATGAGAGGACCTATGGATTTCTTTCTTCTCTAGCATGAGGCACAAACTCTTGGAAGTCCCCCTTATGTTATGTTGTAGAGGCTCGTCAGGATATGGACTCTGCATGCATAAGAGGAGTGATTAAAGGCATTGGATCTTGAATCCACATTCTCTCTTGCTTGTCTTGGATGCATACAAACCATTGTAGATCTTGAAATCAGAGGCATAAACTTTCTCCAAAGTGTTATGTATCTCTTCCTTGTTTTCTTTATTAACAAAAGTCACAATATTGCAATTTCCAGCTCTACTAATGGTGGTATATAGTATTCTATTAATGAATTGGCGAATATCATTGGAAGAAAACTCAGATTGGATAAAGAATACTTGGGGCTTATCCCAGCTTGTTTCATCAATTAAAAAGTCCTCATCTGAAATGCCCATGTACGCTACAAGCTTCCCAGATTCTAAAGTGATGTTCACATTGAATTGAAAGCCATGGTTGACTGCACTTGTTATTCTTAGTTTATGCTCATTTACAAGCTTCTCAACATATGCAATCACTTGTGGTGGGATTGGGGCTCTCATGAACGAGGTGACTACTTTGGTCCCATCTTCTTGATTTCATCCACTTATGCGCCCATGCCTTTTCCTTAGCTGTGGATAAATCGGCTATATGCTTCATAATATTAGGGTCAATATTGCATTGACCAGAAGGGATTTCTTTTTCTATGACCAAATATCTGATCGCACTATCCACTGCATCATGTTTCACCTGTATGTTGATGCACTCCTCCATGCAATGATCTTTGTCCTTCCTGCCAAAAACCCTTCTTTCTTGGGGAGTTTTTATGTTGCCATTGTTACATAGCTATTCGTCAAATACTTCACGGGCCTCCACATTCTTGTTGTCACCTCTTTTTTCTCAACCTTTGACTTTTGTGATAGTAATAAAGGACCTTCATAAGTAACCTCACCCTTCTCGTATGCATTGCAAACTACTACAACTTGCTTAAACACCTCATCAGGTTGAAAAATTATACTTGTGTAGTCAGCATATCTATCTCTTGCTACCTTGAAGCTTGTGAGAGATTCTTCCCATTCTTAACTTCCCCTTGGTACAATTGCACTTAAACATGTTTAAAAGTTGACTAATGTGCCTGCATCCACTTTTGTGGCATTTCTTTTCAAATGTATTGCTGGAGAACCAAGTGTAGTTCGAAGTGTGGCCCTTGCAGTATTAATCTTTTCTATTTTGCATCTTTCTTTTCCTTTGATAGGTTGCACCAAAATGGTCATGGCTCGTCCTTCCTCTTCCTCTATCTTTTGTATTTCCTTAGGCCACAATGGTTGTGTCTCTTCTTCATTTTTCAATTCGAATGTAGCATCTTCTTCTGCTTCTATCTCAAAGAGTTTGCGTGTAGACCCTTGATGTGGGGCTTTTTGTCTAGGCTACTTCTGAGCCAAACTAGGAGCTCTCTCATCCTGCTTGTCTCCTCTTTGTTTTTGAACCAAACTAGCATCCATCTGATCCTGCTTGTGCCCTCCCTGCTCTTGACTTAATTCATGGTCTATCTTGAGTGATGATGTCTTAAAGTACTCAACCATAATCTTTTGACGCAACCTACTTGTCTCTGCATTCAAAAATGTACTCCATTCATCCATGAGAGCTTGTAATGGAGTTTGTAATTCTATAAAGTTTGATGGTGGAGGAGGTGGCATTGCGAACCTATTTAGACCTCTTGATAAGATAAACCGATAACCCCCAATATTAGGTTGTGAACACTTCACAAAAATGTCCAAGTATGGGCTCTTTGGTTCCATAGTAATTCCCACAACTATGCTAGAAGTTATATCTTTCTTAGAGAAGCTTGCATTCCATGGCTCCTCATTTTGCTCCATATCTTTCCTTGACATCATCAAATGTAGCTCGGTTTTTCTTTCAATGAGAAACCAAACTTTTCTTCCCATGTGCATGTGAGACCACTTCCCTTCAAAGTTACCAGGGGCATACTCTTTCCCATTGAAATGTAAGGTGGTGCTAGAGACAAAAGTCTAATCTCTTGAGAGTGCTCCATAATAGTTGAAAACCCTACATGAAAAAGAATTCACAAGACTTTAGATACAATGCTTCAATAAAATAGCCAATAAGGCATTAAAGTACAAACTAAAAGACAATATATTTTTCCCATCACACTGTAATGTGCCCAAGCTAAAAGACAATGCATTTTGCCCATCATATTGTAATGTAAGCTGAAAGACAATGCATTTTGCCTATCATACTGTAATGTGCCCAAGTTGAAAGACAATGCATTTTGCCCATCATACTGTAATGTGCCCAAGCTGAAAGACAATGCATTTTGCCCATCATATTGTAATGTGCCCAAGCTGTAATGTGTCCACTGTAAGTGTGTGTCCATTTAATAAAATCTTTGAATGGATGATCAAAAATAGCCTTAAAGGTTTTACAAGGCTCAATATATATACATAAATTAAAGATAATAGCCATTAAGGATTTACAATGAGATGAGCAAAAATAAAACTATGATCCATCATTAACAATTACATTGTATCCACTGAAACTCTACCCACTGAAACACTGACTATGATGTGTCATCTGTCATCTGAAACTTTGCTAATAGGGTTGTGTTATGAGTGTGAAACCGCATGTGAACATAGGACTAACGCTGATTAGGAACTAGTCAAGAATTTTTGAGCATGGCTTTGATTGGTTGTTTTGGAGTTCTCTCCTCTATGGATAAACTAATCTAATCTAAGCTATACCAACCATCGAATCGAAGAAAATGCAACAAATAATTTCTTTTTCATATTCATTTTAATAGGTTACCTACAAGACAAGAGTTATAAACAAATTTTAATTCTTTTCACATATGATTAAAGTATATTTAATTTAGCAAAACATTTTAAACTAAATTAAATATACTTTAAATATACATTTAATGTAAAATGAATTAAAAATTAAAGATTAAATACAAATTACAAACTCATGAAATAGAGAGTATGTAAACACATAAATTATAAACTAAGGTAAAATAATTAAAAATAAAATGATAGGCATTAAAAAGAAAATCATTTTTTTCTCTTTTATATATATATATATATATGTATATACATATATATATGGATATATATATATATATATATATATATATATATATATAATATACATCTAATGTAAAATGAATTTAAAATTAAAAATATAAATACACTATCTAAGATAAACTTAAATTCAAATATACAAAAAATTTATATATTAAATTCATTAAATTTGATTTAAATAAAAAATGATATACATACTAATGAAATAAAATTTATGTAAACACATAAATTATAAACTAAGATAAATAATTAAAAATAAAATGATGAAATGGTAGACCTCCCTCTCCACTTTACGCTAGATTAACTAATAACTAATTAACGAAGTAACTAATCAACTAAATAATTAGCTAATTAAATAATTAAATAATTAATTTACTAACCCCCTCCCCTTATTAATTAACTAATTAGTTTGCTAACCCCCCCTCCCCTTATCCCTTATAAATTAACTAATTAATTTACTAACCCCCTCCTCTTAACTAATCCATTTACTAACCCCATTAACTAATTAATTTACTAACCCCCTTCCCCTTATTCCTTAGCGGCCACCGGAATAAGGGGAAGGGGGTTATAACCCCTCCCCTTAGCTAACCCCCTCCGTTATAAACCCCCTTAATTTACTAACCCCCCTCCCTTATAACGCCCTTCCCCTTAACTCGCCCCCCTCCCTTATAACTAACCCCCTTCCCCTTATTCCCTGGCGGCCGTGATCGCCAGGGAATAAGGGGAGGGTAGTGAACCTTCCCTCATCCCCTCTTCCGTTCGTGCCCATCCCATCTCTTCCATCACCCCATCCCTTTTCTCTTGGTGCCACATCCCCTCTCTTCCGTCGCATTGCGATGGAAGATTTGGACGGAGCGACGAAAGTTTAGAGAGTCGACGCAAGTTTGGGGGATGATTGGGTGATTAAGGGGTGGGGATTAAAGGGTGGGAAGAAAGGGGATTAGGGGATTATGGCAGTGGTGGAAATTAAGGGGTGGGAAGAAGGGGGAGGAGAGAGCAAAATCTCTACCTATTAGGATCATCGGGGTCGAAGATAATGAATTAGGGGAGGAGGAGATTAGGAAAAGAAGAGGTGAGGAAAGTGAGAATAGAAATGAGAAGGATTCAAATTTCTAGAGAGTTTAGGGGAAAATTTGCCTGGGAGATTCAAATTTGAAATATAAACTAAAAGTGGGGAGGATTTGAATTTAAACTACAAACAAAAGAGCCGACATCCTCCTAAACAAAAAACCTGACGGTCTTCTAAATATTCTTTCATCCTTTCCTCACCGAATACCCACAACATTATCTTTCCCAAGATCTCTTACCGATAATAGTACAAAAGTAATAGATCTTTCCGACACTTTTTCTCTGTTGTATTTTTTAAGAGTACGACACTTCTAGTTGGCTCTCTCCCAATTTCTTCTCACTCCCTTCTCTGGTACTTCTACTTGGTTTCCCATCCCAATTTCTTCCAACATCTTTCTCTCCCTCCATCCCGCTCCCAAATTTCTATCGATGTTACAGCATCGATTTTCCATCGTCGCCTGCCACATCGCTCGCCTCTTTAAAAAATAGATGCTAAAAAATTTTGTCCTTTGCCATATCGCCAAAAATCAGACCAATGCCCTCGCCATCGCCATCGCCACTACCCACCATCGTCATTGCTGCCCATTATCTGCCATTGCCCGCCATCACCATCGCCCACTGATGCCACACTATCGCCCACTCGCCATCGTGCATCGATACCATCACTCGTCTGCTAGTGCAATTGCTCGCCTGTCTATGCAATCGCCACCCCCACCCACGCTAATGCTCGCAGTATCACCCTGCACTATCGCCGCCTGCTTGTTTAAGGGGAGGTTATCCCCTCCCCTTATTCCCTGGCGGCTACCAGGGAATAAGGGAAGGGGTTTGGAAGGGGGTTTGTAAACCCTCTCCCCTTATTCCCTGGCGACTGTGGTCGCCAGGGAATAAGGGAACAGATCCTTCATGCCCCTTTCCTCACACAGCCCTCTCCAACATGTCCCTTTTTGTCATGCCCCTTTCTGTCGTGTCCCTTTCCTCACACGGCCCTCTCCTCACATCTCGTTCTGTTGTGACTTCCCTCACACCTCCTTCTGTTCGCGTTCCCTTTCTCGGTCATTCTCGTTCCATCCTTTCCTTTAGTCCCGTTCCCTCCCTTCCATTGTGCTCCCTCCCTCTGTCATTGCCTCTCTCATCCTTCCCATCTCTTTTCTTACATCCTTTCTCTCTCTTCTCTTACTTCTTTCATCGGCCAAAAGATTCGTTTCTCTCTCCTTTCTCTCAATTTCAGTTTCTTAAATATTTAAGAAAAGAAAACATGAATATAAATTCTTCATACCTGGCTAAGATGGCTAAAGGTTTTGTAGATAGGATGTAGACTCGGTTTTGTAAATAGGCTCCTTGATTCTTCCTCTTGCTTCTTCTTGCTCCAATTGATTAAGATAAGAATGAATGAAGAGAAGAAGACCTTTTTATATTTCTTTAGGGCAAATTAAGATTTTCCTTTTCTACCCTTCTCTTTTCTCTTTCCTTTTCTTTCTTTTCACTAGCCTTTTTTCTTTTCCTTTCCTTTCACCCTTCTCTCTCTTTCATACTAAGCACAATTATTCTTGATTAATTATACTCAATTATTTTCATAATAAACATGCCTTTTTTAAAACTACTAACCTCACAACTCGGGGGGTTCACTCAATAAGTTATGTGACTATCACGTGAGTTCAACATAAGGGAATATTTAATTTCATTTTTTCTCACATTTTTACAGATAGAAGGGTGGTATTTTGGAAAAAAAAATACAGCTTGAGTAGGAAAAGGGTGCATTTTATAAATGAAAAATTCACAAATAAGGGGTTTTATAAATAGACCTTGATCGCACGCGATATATAGGTTTCATACATAGTGACCCCCCCGAGCCTCACAAATAGTTTTCTATAGGAATCGTTATCTTGATTAATAGATATCCTACTAAGCATAAATGATTTCATAATAATAAGACTCGATAATTTTCTTAATAAATATGAGTTTTTTAAACTATTAACCTCACAAATACTTTCATGTCAATTGTTACTCAAAATTGGCTATCCATTGAATCACACCTTTTTTAAAACTACTAACTTTACAAACTCTCAGGTGTGTTATCTAAACAAGTACTTATCGGATGGGGGCTCCACTTTGCACCTAAGTCAATACCACCTAGGTTGAGGTGCATGCAAAGTATTGTGTCTATCGGTTAAGCTTTGCATTGTCGATCAAGCATTAAACACAATTTTTTCCTTGATGTGATGCACATTCCTAAAAAAACACGCTCCTAAGTGTGTTATCTGAACAAGTACTTATCGGATGGGTGGGCCACATTGCATGCAGCTCAATATGACCTAGTTTAAGGTGTGTGCAAAATATTGTGTCCATCAGATATGCTTTGTATGGTCGATCAAGAATTAAACATTGTTTTTGCCTTAATGTCATGCACAATCATATAAAAACATGGTCCTAAGTATGTTATTCCAACAAGTACTTATCGGATGGGTGCATCACTTTGCAAGCATGTAAATACCACCTAGGTTGAGATGTGTGCAAAGTATTGTGTCCATCGGATATGATTTGCATGGTCAATCATGCATTATACACCATTTTTCCCCTAGTGTTATGCACCACCATACAAAAACATAGTCCTAGGTGTGTTATTCGAACAAGAATTTATCGTATGGGTGCACAACTTTGCATGCAATTCCATACCATCTAGGTTGAGGTGCGTTCAAAGTATTGTGCACATCGCATATGCTTTGAATGGTCAATTAAGAATTAAACATCGTTTTTGCCTTGGTGTCATGCACAACCATATAAAAACATGGCCCTAGGTGTGTTATTTCAACAAGTACTTATTGGATGGGTACTTATTGGATGGGTGCTCCACTTTCCAGGCATGTAAATACCACATAGGTTGAGGCATGTGCAAAGTAATATGTCCATCAGAGAGGCTTTGCATTGTCAATCAAGAATTAAATACCGTTTTTGCCTCAATGTGATGCACATCTGTTAAAAAACATGCTCCTAGGTGTGTTATCCAAACAACTACTTATCGGATGGGTGCACCACTTTGCATGAAAGTCAATACCATATAGGTGGAGATGCGTGCAAAGTATCGTGTCCATCAGATATGATTTTCATGCTCAATCATGCATTATACAACATTTTCCTCCTAGTGTTATTCACAACCGTCAATAAAAGCGCTCCCAGGTGTGTGATCCGAACAAGTACTTATGGGATGGGCATACTACTTTGCATGCACATCAATATAACTTGAATAGAGTCCTGTGTAAAGTATTGAGGCCATCGGATATGATATGCATGGTCGACCAAGCATTAAACTCGGCTTTTGCCTTAGTGTCATGCACAAGCGTCAAAAACATTGTCCTAGGTGTGTTATTCCAACAAGTACTTATCGGATTGCACACTCCTAGGTGTGTTATCCAAACAAGTACTTGTGGGCGCACCACTTTGCATGCAAGTCAATACCATCTAGTTTGAGATGCGTGCAAAGTATTGTGTCCATCGGATATGATTTGCATGCTCAATCACGCATTATACAACATTTTCCTCCTAGTGTTATTCACAACCATCAATAAAAGTGCTCCCAGGTGTGTTATCTGAACAAGTACTTATGGCATGGGCATGCCACTTTGCATGCATGTCAATATAACCTGAATAGAGATTTGTGCAAAGTCTTAAGGCCATCCTATATGATATGCATGGTTGACCAATCATTAAACTCCGCTTTTGCCTTAGTGTCGTGCACAAGCATCAAAAAACACTGTCCTAGGTGTGTTATTTTAACAAGTACTTATCGGATTGGTGCACCACATTGCATGCAACTCAATACCACATAGGTTGAGATGCTTGCAAAGTATTGTGCCCATCGGATATGCTTTGCATGCTTGATCTTGCATTATATACTGTTTTTCCCCTAGTGTTATGCACAACCGTCAAAAAACGCGCTCCCAGGTGTGTTATCTAAACAAGTACTTATGGGATGGGTGCGCCACTTTTCATGAAAGTAAATACCACCTAGGTTGAGGTTTTTGCAAAGTATTGTGCCCAATTGATATGCTTTGCATGGTCTATTCCTGCATTAAACACCATTTTTACCTCACTGTGATACACATCTGTCAAAAACACGCTCCTAGGTGTGTTATCTGAATAAGTACTATTGGATGGATGCATAACTTTGCACCCAAGTCAATACCATCTAGGTTGCAATGTGTGCAAAGTATTGTGCACATCAAATATGATTTGCATGGTCTATCATGCATTATACATCATTTTCCTCCTAGTGTTATGCACCACCGTTAAAAAAGGTGCTCCCAGGTTTGTTATCTGAACAAGTACTTATGGGATGGGCATGCCACTTTGCATGCAGGTCAATACCAACTGAGTAGAGGCTTCTGCAAAGTATTGTGTCCATCAGATATGATTTGCATGGTCGACCAAGCATTAAACTCTGTTTTTGCCTTAGTGTCATGCATGAACAAGTACTTATCGGACTGTCCTAGGTGTGTTATTCCAACAAGTACTTATCGGATTGGTGTGCCACATTGCATGTAATGCAATACCACCTAGGTTGAGGTCTGTGCAAAGTATTGTGTCCATCGGATATGATTTGCATGCTCGATCGCGCATTATGCTCCATTTTTCCCCTACTGTTATGCACAACTCTAAAAAAACTCGCTCCTAGGTGTGTTTTATGCGAACAAAAACTTATGGGATGATAAAATATGAAGAAAAAATATGAAGAGGGGCTACAATATTGCATTCTGCCATATGAAACTTCTTTAAGAGACTGTCAACATACTTGAGCTGACTCATAAATGTGCTATCTAAATCTCTCCAGAACTCAATTCCAAGACAATAGTGCATAAGTCCAAGATCTTTCACTCTGCAGATAAGTATTGTTTTAGTTTTCTGATGAAGCTATCCTTGCTTCCGGTCACAATTAGATCATCTACATACAAAAGTGCAATAGTGATGTCTCCCCCTTGAACTTTGTAGTAGAGAGTGTGATTTGCATTGGAATTCATGTAACCTAGATCAGCAAAATACTTGTCGATTCTATTGTACCAACTTCTGGGTGCTTGCTTTAAGCCGTAGAGACTTTTCTTGAGATGGCAAACCTTATTTTACTTTCCTAATTTAACATAACCTATTGGGTATTGCACATGTATACTTCCTCATCTAGATAACCATTGAGAAATGCATTCTTGACATCGAGCTGATACACATTCCATCTGCTGAGTGTTGCTAGTGATATCAAGAAGCGTATGGAATCCACCTTTGCTACTGGAGCATAAGTCTCATCATAATCCTGACCATCATTGCTGTGCAAATCCTTTTGTGAATAGTCTAGCTTTGTATCTATGAATACTACCATCTGGATTGTACTTCACTTGTATACCCATTCGTTTGCTATGGCCTTCTTTCCTAGTGGAAGGTCGCATAATTCCCAAGTATTATTCTTATACAAAGCATCCATTTCTTCATTCATAGCTGTTTGCCATTCTGGCTTGTCTAATGCATCTTCGAAGTACACTGTCTCTTCTATAGCCATTATGGTAGTCATAAGAGCATAGTTGGTGGTTTCAACCTGAATTGCTTTGCCTTTTTAAGCATATGTTAATCTGGCTGGTGGTCTACTTTCCCTAGTAGACCGTCAGAGCTGTTGTGGCTCTGCTTGGAGTGTTGCTGGCAATTCTTGCTCTTCTTCATCAACTTGTTCTGTAGATGACTATGAACTCAATGATTCTATCTCCTATGTGTTTGAGGTTTTCCATTCTAATTCCTCATCAAAGATTACATCTCTAGAGATAATGACCTTGTGGTTGATGGACACATACAACTTGTATGATTTGCTTTCTTCATTGTAGCCAACCATGATGCATTTGCATGACTTCGCGTCCAATTTCCTATGATGATCATCATGTATGTGGGCATATGCTATGCAACCAAATATGCGGAGATGCCCAATGTGTGGCTTGTGTCCAGTGAATGCTTAAGCAATTAGTTTGCAGTGGCTATTGCTTTTGCCCAATACTGATTCGAAAGATGCTTCTCACTAAGTATTGCTCTAGCACTGTCTGCTAAAGTCCCATTCTTCCTTTCAGCTCTTGCATTATGCTGAGGAGTATCTGCACATGTGAATTGTCTTCAAATGCCATGACTTCTGCAAAAGTTCATGAATGCTAAAGACATGTATTCACCTCCTCTGTCTGATCTCATGACTTTGATCTTTCTGCCTACCTAGTTTGCTACCATGGCTTTGAATTCTTGAAATCTGGAAAAGACTTCAGATTTCTCTTTCAGAAAGTAGACCCAACAATATCTGCTGTAGTCATCGATGAAAGTCAAGAAGTAGTAAAGTGAACCATTGATGTTGCGGGTCTGGGCATAACCCCATACATCTGTATGTATCAAATCAAGAATACCTCATGCACGAGAGGTACTTCTGCCGAAATTGGTTTGATTTTGTTTGCCGAAGTAGCATGCTTTGCAAACTTTTCCAAGAAACTATAGCTTTAGAATCCCAATTGCCATATTCTGATTCGTGAGATCTAACAAGTACTTGAAATTGACATGACCATATCTCTTGTGCCATTTTGCAGATAGTGGCATCTATTGCATTTGAGCTGACATGGCATGTTTATCTGGTACTGTAGCTAGTATTCTGTATAAGCGTCCTTCCTTGACACCTTTTACTACTAGCTGACATCTTTTGGATTTATCTCTGATAGTGCATTCATCTCTGTCGAAGATGACTCAATAGTTGTGTTCCGTCATTTGACCTACTAATAGGAGGTTCTTGCTGAGTTTTGGAACATAGAGCACATCTTTCACCAATCCTTTCATACCAGTGAAATTGTTCATAGGGATAACACCTGGCGCTTGAACTAGATTCGGTATATTATGTACTGTGTAGATGACATTTTTCTGACCTTCTAATGGTTTCATCTCTGTGAACCATTCCTGATGATTTGTCATGTGAGATGATGCACCGCTATCGATATACCAAGGATCCTGTTCCGCTTGGTTAACTTGATAGATGAAATCCTCTTTTGTATTGTAATCAATGTCTAGGTACATTGTATTAGTTTGCTGCATTTCCTAACTTGCAAGAAACATATTCCCATGTTCATTTGCAAAATGACTATGACTAGAATGTCCACCATGATGATTTCCTCTGTCGTGGAAATTCCCTCGATTACCGCTGGGATTGATTGCCTTAGTCGTACTACTTCTTGTAGCAATCTCTTTCATAGTGTCCAAACTTATAACAGTAGTTGCACTGAATGTTTGACATGTTAGTGGATGCATTCCCTTGTCCTTGGAATCTTCCTCGATTGGAATGATTTCCTATTTGCTGATTCTGATGTTGCTGAGGATAATGCTGATGCTGATGCTGACTTTGCTAATTTTGTTGCTGATGATGACCACTTTTTTGGTATGATCTACCTCTACCTCTGCTTCTACTCGAAGCTATGAATGCCTGATCATTAGAATGACCTTTATGTGCTTGAGTGGCCTAAGTCCTGAGTTCTTCACCAAGTAGGACTGACTGAAGTTCTTCCAGTGTCAGTATTTGCCATTGGATGGCAATACTCTGGACTAGATTCTTGTATCCCTCTCCTAGTCCATTCAGGATGACTTGAACCATTTTTGTAGAGTCCATAGTCTCTCCTGTTGCTGTGAGTTGATTGTTGTAGTCTTTTATCCGGAGTACATAAGCATGACCGGTTTTGTTGCTACTGTGGAAACTCTGGTTGATTTGGTTTCTCAGTGTGAGAATCCTGGATGTGTTCTTTGGCTCGTAGAGAGCTGCAAACATATCCCATGCTTCTTTCGATGTCTTGACTATGTTGAGCTATCCTAGCATGACATCTTGCACATTGTGCTTGATCAGATGATAGGCATACTTGTCTTTCTTATCCCATTCTGCCTAAGCTCGAGCAATGGCAGGACCTGCTATAGGTGCAGAAACTGTTTGTGTAGCTATAGATCCCGTTGTAGATCCCGCTACTATTGCTATGACAACAAGTGGAGTAGAGCAACTGGTGGATGGATCATCCAATGGTCTAGGTGTAGATCCATCAACATACTCCCATTTGTCCTGAAGTACAAGAATGGTCTCCATTTGGTATTTCCATGTGCTATAATTGGAGTTTTCTAGCTTAGCAGATGCCTCCAGATTGAGGTTGCTAGTCGTAGACATGGTGCAAAAAAAGTGTCGTGAAAATCTCTATATGAATCAGCTGCAAAACACTGACTGTGCCAAGTGAAATCTGAACTATCAGTGAAGATAGAACTAGAATAGAAAAAATATGATATGTATTACAAGGCTTGTCGCAAATGATGTCGGGAATAGCCAAGAGGCTTTACAAGGCTGAAATGATGTGCATAATTCCATGAAAATAGCCAAATAGGCTTTACAATGATGGCATGTGTGTGTGAAATCAAATCATGTGCTATCTACCCACTGAACAATCGGCAATGCCTCTGAACAACTCTAAAGTCTGCTCATTGAATTAATGAACATTAGGTTTTAGGTAATGTGATCATGTGAAACCGTATGTGAGCATATGGACTTGACTCCAAGTAGGTACTAGTTGGGAATTTTGAGCATGGCTTAGATTGGCAACTTGGGGAGATTCAAAGCATCCCCTCTATGGCAATCTAGTCTACTTTGATCTAGATCTATACCAACTATTGATCAATGAAAGAACATTAAATGATTCCTTTTATTTTGTTCTTTTTAAGTGCTGGGTTAGATGCATCGATGTAGAGGCTGATGTGTGTGTAGGAAGTGGATTTGTCGACGAGGCTCAAAAGTGAGTGTAACTTGCACCGAAATGTACATGTGATGTGACAACACGTAGAGCACAAAAAAATGAGCGACTTTTCTTTTTGGAATGCCCTCAAATTCTTCCTGGATCAAGAGATACGACTTGATCTAGGTGGAGGGGCAAAAGGAGTGTAAATGTGCTCAATGATGATGTGTCATTGTGGGTCACATGCAGTGATGATGTGGCATTGTGCCTAGCAAGAGGTGTTCTTGTGGAGCCCTGTGCTGAGGTGGTAGGAGTGGACATGCAGTGACTATGGAGCACTGTGTGTGCCTGCAGAGGGTCAGTGTGCTTGACAGGGGACTGTGTGCCATGTGGCAGTAATGAGGTGGTAGTTGACTGTTGACTGGTCAAAGTCATGACATGGCACTTTGACCTGGCAACTGAGGTGGCACTATTGAGGTGGCATAGATGATGATGTCAGCAAATGATATGGCTATGCTGATGTGGCAGCTGAGCTGGCAATGATGATGTGTCTGTTGATGTGTCACTGATGACATGGCTAATGAGTTGGCAGGCTGACATGGCTAGATGACATGGCCTGCTCATGTAGCAGTGTTGATGTGGTTGTCAGTGATGATGTGGTAAGGTGATGTGTCAGTGGTGATAGCTGGCAGATAGACTGATGATGTGGCAGTCTCACGGGAGTGTTGATGTGGCAACTGGATAGAGTTGCTGACATGGCAAGATAAAATGCCACATGGAGGATGAGATTTCATGGGGTGCCACATGTCGGGGATGTGGTCTGCCTGTCGAAATCTTTAAGGATTTCGACGAAATCTTCTAGATTTCGTCTATGTAGAGAAGCACAAGAGACAAGGTTGCTAGACCTATCGGTGGGCTACAAGTCGTGGAGAGGTTGTAGAAGCCACTCAGGTCGGCTAGTAGAACATGGAGGCAATGGCGATGCAAGGAGCTGTGTGTGCTATAGCGGCCAGGGAGCTTAGGAGCTCTTGGCTCATTGTTTGTAGAGGCGCCCGTGCTGTGTGTTGTCGTTGGAGACAACGTTAGGAGTTGTTGAAGTCGCTCGTGTAGGAGGCAACAATTGTAAGGCTTTGTGTGCATTACGGTTGGATGTAGCCCATGCGTGATGTGGAGATGGCACCTTGTTGTTTTGAGCGGCTGCTTGTAGAGGTGGAGAGGCTTGAATGCACCACCTTGGAGCCTTTCATGGCTGTAGGAAGGTTGGCCCATTTGAGGCTAGCCCGACGTCTTGATTGGTCTTGGCAGTCGTGGTAGTCACTGGCAAAGGAGTCCATTGCGCAGCATGCAATCGGGAACAGTTGAGAGGCTGGATGTCAGCATTGAGGCTGTGGGCTCGTTTGACTATGGCGAGGTGCATTGGAGAAGCTTAGTTGCATTGATGGAGGTTCAAAGTGAGTCATTGTTGTAGGGGCTTCTTGTGTGTAGAGGCTCATTGTAGAGCCAGTTTTTAGCTAGCCGCATCGAAGCTCCTAATCACTGGAGTATGGTTGGAGCCTTAGATGTCGATGGAGTAGATGCGCCTATAGTAGCCTTTGAAGAAGCCCAAGAGATGGGAGTGCGCATTTGGAGTAGCTTCTTTGGATGTGTGGCTGTGAGTAGCGACTATCTGGATAGCAAGGAAAGTACTCCTCAAAGAGAGTCAATGTCTCTCTGTAGATCCTCCCACCTATCTCTCTCAAAGATCTCTTAATCTACCTCTCTCTCAATGAATACTAAGCTTTCAATGAAACTCTCTTTCAAAGTAGAATTCATAGCAGAAGATCTCTCTCTCTCTCTCTCTCTCTCTCTTAGACAATGAAATCTCTCAAGCAAGAAGCAGAGGAATCTCTCTCTCTCATGGATAGAATTCTCTCACCAATGAATGAAAATTTTCTATCACTCAATGGAAGTCTTTTATCAATGGAATGAAAGATGAACACTCAATCTCTCGATCTCTCTCGCACTCTCAAGGACAGATCACAATGCCTCAGCGAAAGGTAAGGGAGCTCTGATACCATGACAAAATATGAAGAGGGGAGAGGAGAAGAGTAGAGATGAGGAGAGAGGGCACAGCTAGAGAGCACACCACAAATGACTAACTGTACACTAGATTTAGTTGAAAAAATAAAATATATACGGCATCTAACCCTTTCTTTATAGCACTCTATTGGGTTAGTGCTATGCACATATTATCACATGATGGTGCTATGCACACATGATCACATGATGTTGAGCGTGAACTCTCAACATGGGATGGGTGTGTCACTTTGCATGCAAGTAAATACCACCTAGGTTGAGTGCATGCAAAGTATTGTCCCCATTGGATAGGCTTTGCATTGCCCATTAAGCATTAAACACCATTTTTGGCTTAGTGTGATTCACATAAAAAAAAAACATGCTCCTAAGATTGTTATTCAAATAAGTACTTATCGGATGGGCACAACACATTGCATGCAACTCAATACCACCTCGGTTGAGGTGTGTGCAAAGTATTGTGCCCATCAGATAGGGTTTGCATTGTCGATTAAGCGTTAAACACCGTTTTTGGCTCAGTGTGATTCACATTCGTAAAAAAACACGCTCCTAAGTGTGTTATTCCAACAAGTACTTATCGGATGGGCATAAAACATTGCATGCAACTCAATACCACCTAGGTTGAGGTGCATACAAAGTATTGTGGCCATCAGATATGCTATGCATCGTTAATCACACATTATACACCATTTTTTCCTTAGTGCTATGCACAACCATAAAAAAATGTGCTCCCAGGTGTGTTATCTGAACAAGTACTTATGGGATGGGTACACCACTTTGCATGCGAGTATATACCACCTAAGTTGAGGCACGTGCAAAGTGTTGTGCCCATTGGATATGCTTTGCATGGTTGATTCTTGCATTAAACACCGTTTTTGCCTTAGTGCGATGCACATCCGTCAAAAAAACACGCTCGTAGGTGTGTTTTCCCAAACAAGTACTTATTAGATGGGCACACCACATTGCATGAAACCCAAAACTAAATTATTTATACTATCTTTAATAATTCTAAACCGTAAAATCACAAATTTAAATTAGAGATTCTATTAGCTAAATGCTTGTATCACCATCAAAATTTAATAAAATAAAGTAAAAGTAAAATAAAAGAGATTATTTTAATAAAAAGTTACAACTAATAGGAAAAATATTCAAAAGAGACTAATATTTTCTATAATTATTCCATAGGAAGATGGCAACAGATTTCATTCCTGGGATGGTGGTGATATTATGTTGCCAAAGAGAAGTACTTGCATTTGCTACAATCCATGATAGTGATCCGAATTCTCTTTGTCACTTTCACAGACTTGGAGAAGATAAGGTTGTAGTTATTGTATCAAAGATTCTTAGTGCACATGTTGAGTTAAAGCATAAGTGTGGAGATATGGAAGTACTTGGAGATGTTATGCCTTATAATGTTTTCAATAAATCATTTATTGCATGGGATAGAGATGAGACTTATCCAAAACATATCATCGGGAATAAAAAGTGCAATTCTTTGGATTTCAGTGTGGGAGATATTTTGCAAATGATATCATTTGTAAGTAAGAACATAGTAGAAGGTTAAGTTTTGGGTTTGAACACTGAGATCAATGGTCATTTGTGAAGATGAGGATTGTGAAAGTTACTAATGATGGTATGGATGATAACACAACGTCATTGGATGGTCCCTATTATGAGGAAGGAAAATATTTGAGATGGAGCATGCAATTTTTGAAGATAAAAAAGGGACATATGGTTTTCAATGACAAAGATAGAGTATACTACAATTTCAAAGGACTTAAAGAATATGCCTACAAGCCAAGCTTTGTCCCTTCAGACATGGATGATTTCAATGAACTCAAGTATAGAAGTGACATCTTATCAGGAGTGGATGAGTTCATTGATACCAAGAAAGATAAAGAATTAAGAAGCAATGCCTGCTTTGGAGTGGATGAATGCTTGCATAGTGAAAAAGGCAAAGGCATCAAAAGTGTTGTCTCTTCAGAATTAGATGATTTCAATGCAATCCTCTATAGAAGTGACATCTTATTAGGAGTGAATGAGTTCAGCAATACTGTGAAGGGAAAAGACTTCAGAAGCGATGTCTTATCAGGAGTTGATGAATTCACACATGTCGAGAAAGATAAAGATATCATCAGTGAGTTCTCTGGTACTGTGAAGGGAAAAAACTACAGTAGCAATGTCTTATCTAGAGTCGATGAATTCACGCATGTCGAGAAAGATAAAGATATCATTTGTGTTGTCTCTTCAAACTTGGATAATTTCAATGCACTTAACTATAAAAGTGATATCTTATCGGGAGTGGATACTTGTTCATTGGTACCAATAAAGCAAAAGGTTTCAAAAGTGATGTCTCATTTGGAGTAGATATATTCATACACATTGTCAAGGAGCGCAAAGAGTTCAAAAGTGTTGGCTTATCGAATATCGATGACATGGATATTGACTCAAATGGTTCGAAGATTGCTTCAAGGACAAGAATGAAATCAACAAAGGACTATTTGGTATTTTTGACAGTGATAAGATAAATGATGCAACATCCCATGAAAACACATTGAAAATAAATTCAACGGGGAGAAGTCTACAATTTTCAAAAACTTGAATGTACAGAAGGATGCAACAAAAGACTATTCAGTATTTGGCTTTGATTGTAATAAGATGAAGGATGCAACATCCCATGAAAATAAAGTGACAAATAAATTTGTAAAGGAGAAGTGTACAAATGTACAGAAGAAATGGACATGCATATGCATGAAAAGAAAGCGAGTCTAGGCAGATGTAGAAAAGCAACCAAAGAGAATAAGAGTATTGAATGAAGATGTTATGCTAAAAGCAATGCGGTCTACATGTTGCAAGCGAAGTTGTTTGCATTCCATTAACTTAATTGACATCAAGGGATGTAGAGAACAGGTGTGGCAAAGAAGAGGGAGCAAAAGAAATGAATACCTACTCACGAGGCTTCTTGCTTTCTGGTAAATGACATGAAAAAGCCAAATTTCGAACAACAAATAAAGCCTTGTAGAAATGGAAAAAGTATTTGCAATAGTGCATATCGCATTACTACAGGATTATCACATGGCACATATTGGGATTTGGCAAACAAACCAAAGTATGGAGTAAAGTTTAACATTCACGGAAACACATGAAGGCCCAAAACAAGAGCCTCAATAGTCTCGGCAACATCAATTTTCAAAGACTACATTCATGAAAATGCTTTACCTCAACCCCATCTATCTGAAATGCATCTTTCAATAGGTTTGACAAAAAAAGAAGTGTTTAAGTCTATTGGAGAAACACAAAGGCAAAGAGGGCATGCTCCAACATCTTTTCACAATTTGTATACTCTTTGGAAGAAGAGCTTTGTATATGTTAAAATCCCAAAAAGGCAAAAAATGTCAAAGTGTAGTGATTGTGATGATCTAAAGTGAGCACTTGAGAGTGCAACGTCTCCAGAACAAAGAGAATCATACAAAAAAAAAAGAGAATTTCATCATGGACTAGTTCGACATTCTAGACTAAAATATGCATTTTGGAAGGAGCAAGTACATGTGCGCTATTGTAGATGGTATGGATCAGAACACAACAACATTACCTCGATTCATAAATACTCCACCTAAGCTACAAGGAAAATACTTTTTGAAGACACATCTATGTGGAGTGTTAGTGCATGGATTTAAGTTTTTCGCAGACATATGGATTGATTCGTTGCATGTACATGATAGCAATCAAGCTGTAAATGTAAGAAAACAAAACGTATGTGCTCAATAGACAACAAGATCTCGTACGCAAGAGAGAAAACTAGATAGTATGGAGAATCAAATATTCTATTACTGTAAAACTGATACAATAGATGGCGCTGCCTCCTAGCCATGCGCTCCTGTAAAAGAGGCTTCGATGGCAAGCTAGAAACAGTAGAAGACGGAGGCTGGATGCTAAGGAATTAGGGTTGCTATAGTCAGTGATGAAATGGGCTTCACGAGCTTGCTCTTATATAGCCACACATGGCCCCCATCTGGTGTCCACCAGATAATCGAGCTACTCAAATGCCTTCTCCTCATATGGGGGGCTTACAAGTAGAGTTAGTTGGTTCCGGCGTAGTTACACGAGAGTGGAGCATTGATATCTAACACCCCCCCTCAATGTGCACCCACAAGTGAACTTACTTTTTCGGCCCAATGCCAAGTTGATGAAGATGCCTCTCCAGCAAGTCTCTTCCAAGAGCCTTCGTGAAGATGTTCGCACCATTCTCTGTAGTTGGACTATATACCAAGTCGACCTCTCCATCCATGATGAGCTCACGTACAAAGTGATATTGAATCTCAATGTGTTTTGTGCGAGCATGGAACACAGGGTTCTTTGCAATCGCCATGCAACTCTGATTGTCACATGATAACTGCGTAGGCTTGTTCTGCACTGCACCGATGTCCCCTAAAATCCTCTCAACCACACTGCCTCGCAAGAAGCAAAGCAAGTTGATTTGTACTCAGCCTCGGTAGAAGAAAGAGCAATTGTGGGTTGCTTCTTGCTGACCCATGACACAGCTCCAGATCCAAGTGAGAAATAGTAACCTGTCACTGATCTCTTGCTGTCCACGTCTCCTGCCCAATCCGAGTCACAGAATCTGGTCAAGATGTTGCCCTTGGTATAGGTGATGCCATAATCAAGTGTGCCTTTGATGTATTTTAGCACCTGCATCCCTGCCCTCCAATGGTTCTCTCGGGGCTTATTGGAGAACCTGCTTAGTACACCAGTCACAAAGCTGATGTCCGGCCACGTGTTGCACAAGTAAATCAAACTGCCCACAAGACTTTTGTGCTTCACTTCATCCACCAGTGGTGATGAATCCTCGTTTGAGAGCTTCACGTCAACCTCCATAGGGGTACCAATTGTCTTGCACTCAGCCATGCCAAATGCCTTCAGTATCTCTTCAGCATACTTCAGCTGTGAAATGAAGATTTGTTTCGGCTCTTGCCAAACTTCAATCCCCAAACAGAAATGCATCAGTCCGAGGTCTATCATTTCAAACTCTATTCCTAGCAAATGCTTTGTCTGTGAGATCTTCTCTTCATGGTTTCCTGTTATGACAAGGTCGTCCACATAAAGGACCACGATCATACACCTGCCTCCTTCTCTGAAGATATACAAATTTGCATCAGATGGGTTCCTCCTAAACCCATTTTGTAGAAAGTAGGCATCAATTCACTGGTACCACGCTCGTGGGGCCTGTTTCAGCACGTAAATTGCCTTCTTCAGTTTACAGACTTTACCTTTTAAACCGGGGATCTCAAAACCTAGTGGTTGTTTCACGTATACCTCCTCCTTGAGATCTCCATTTAGAAAGGTGGACTGAAACACGGGCCAACTTCCTTGGGCAGCTAAAGCTAAAATACTACGAATTGTGGTTAGTCGAGCTGTGGGAGCAAAAGTATCTTGATAATCAAAACCATATGCCTGTGCGAATCCTTTTGCCATGAGCCGAGCCTTGTACTTATCAAACGTGCCGTCAAACTTGTACTTGGTCTTGTACACCCGCTTGGTGCTGATTACCTTGCGTTTTGGTGGATGATCCACAAGGTCCCAAGTGTTGTTCTTCATTATGGAGCCATACTCCGACTGCATAGCCTCCATCCACCTATCATCACCCTGTGCCTCTTCAAGACACTTGGGTTCATCAGCACGGATCACCTCTGTCATCAAAGCATAGTTGACCAAGTGTTCATGCGCCCTTCTTTGCTCCTCTAATCTCTTGGACCAGTGGTGTTCGGATGGTTCCTCCTCAATGGTTGGAGGTTCTCTGCCATCCAAAAGCTGCTTTAGCCACTTCGGGAATGGCCGTTGCTGTTGTGGTTCTACAGGCTCTTCTTCATCTTCTTTATCTTGAATCCTCCCAAGCACCGTTGGGGGAGTTTGGTCTGCTGTTGGTGGTGGTACTGGATGGATATCCTAGTCCTGGTTGTCTGGGAAGGAAGCATCCTCCTCTAATTGATGCGGCTATTTTGAGAAGACCACATCGCGACTTACTATTACCTTCTTGGTAATAGGGTTATAGAGACGGTAACCCTTTGCCTCTTCAGTGTAGCCCAAGAAAATACACTTCCGGCTCTTCGGTTCCCATTTGGTCCTGTTAGCATCAGGGACATGCACAAAACAGTCATATCCAAAAACTCTGAAATGTGCAGCTGAAGGTTTCTTACCAGAAAAGGCCTGCAGCGGAGTCATCCCATTCACAGACTTCGTGTAGCTACGATTCAGAATGTAAACTACCGTGTTAGATGCTTCAGCCTAGAAAGTCTTTGGCAAATCTTTCCCTTTCATCATACTCTTGCCCATTTCGTAGATGACGCGCATCTTGCATTCTACTACTCCATTTTACTGTGATGTATGTGGTGGGGGTTTCTGTCTCCTGATCCCGTGACTTTTGTAGTAACTTTCGAATTCAGTTGATGTGAACTCTCCACCTCTGTCTGATCTCAATTTCTTCACCTTCCTCCCCGATTCTTTCTCGACCATTACATGCCATTCCTTGAACTTACTAAAAGCCTCGTCTTTAGTCTTCAAGAAGTATATCCATATCCTTCTACTGTAGTCATCGATCAGCGTCATGAAGTCATAGGAACCCCCCAAAGCTTCCGTCTCCATCTTTCTGCAGAGGTCCATGTGAACGAGCTCTAGAGGAGCCTTTGCCATGCTGGCCTCTTTAGGAAAGGGCTACCGATGCTGCTTGCCCATCATGCAAGCTTCATATACATCGGGCAGATCTATAATTTATGGTAGGTCTGTAATCATTCCACTTTTATGCATCTCCTTTAAAGAACTAAGTTTTAGATGACCAAACCTCTCATGCCACAGCTTAGTGTTCTTTACATCGGCTCGAGCACTGAAAGCTGAGAGTTTGTAGATGTTGTTGCGCTGTGTACCTTTACCAATGACATTCCCTTGAAGATCCAGAATCTGTGCACCATTCTTATCGAATTGAACTTTGAGATCCCGATCTGTGATCACAGAAACGAACAACAAGTTCCTCTTGATATCTGGCACATACGGACAACTATTTTACAACTCCATCTGGCTTGAGAGCAATCGTACCTTTTCCTTTTGCTGGACATTTTGTATCATTGCCGACTGCTACCAGGATGTCATTCCCTATTGGTTGTAGAGAGGTATACCAATCCTTCTGACTGGTCATGTGGTGTGATGCACCACTGCGATGAACAGCTCTATTGGTACTGCTTGCATAATGTTGCTGGACTCTTTCTTTACTCCGTTCTTCTCATCTGCAATCTTCTTTTGGCACTCATTCTGCTTGTGCCCTGCCTTGTTGCAATAGAAGCACTTGATCTTCTTCTTTCTCTTTTTATTATCAGAAGAAGATGGGTTACCAGAGTCCTTACTCTTACCTTTCTTTGATCCAGTCTAGAAACCCGAATCTTCTCCAGTCCTCATCTTTTGACGCATCTCCTCCTCTAGAAGCATCGCGCTAAAATCCTCAAAGTTGAGGGGCGGATTTTTGTTCTGCATATTCAGCGCCATAATAAGACCGTTGTACTTTGGTGGGAGAATCCGTCTGCACCTTCATGCTAGATTCTTGTTGGTGATGGTGATGCTAATCGCAGTCATTTGATCGCACAGATTCTTCACCCTGGTGATGAACTTCTCTATCGCTTCAGACTCAGACAATTTTTCGTTTGCGAGTTGAGTCTCCAAATTCTGAATTCGCATCTGATTCGTGGCTCATACTAATTTTTCAAGACCGTCCATGCTGTGGTGACATGTTGAATGAATGCCATGACAGAATCACTTACACTGCAAACAATAGAACACAGCGCATCTGCATTTCTTCTTGTCCACATGAGAATCTCATCCGTAGTTGGTACTATCTATTGTCCTGCATTGGCTAGATCCGGTCTTGCAACCGGCCTCACGTCCACCCTAGTAGCAGTGTCCCAAAGCTCATATGCACTTAGGATGGGTCTTCATCTTGAACTTCTAGAGTGGATAGTTAGAGCCGTCCAACTTTTTGCTTTCGCCGAACGGTGGGATTCGTAGTCTTGCGGGCTGGGCCATCTCTCACAATCTGCTCGCAAACAGAAACACACTACCAAATCTTCTTGCTAGAGTCTAGGCTCTGATACCATGTAAGAAAACAATACAACATCTGTGCTCAACAGATAATAGGATCTCGCACGCAAGAGAGAAAACCAGATAGTATGGAGAATCAAAAATTTGATTACTGTAAAATTGATACAATAGATGGCGCTGCCTCCCAGCCGTGCGCTCCTGTGAAAGAAGCTTCTATGGCAAGCTAGAAATAGTAGAAGATGGAGGCTGGATGCTAAGGAATTAGGGTTGCTGTAGCTAGTGATGAAATGGGCTTCACGGGCTTGCTCTTATATAGCCACTAGTCATAGTCGGTTAGACCCAATTTGGTGACCGATCCAATTCGCCCAAAACGGTCGAGTGGGGGTCGGTCCTGAAATAGGCCACTGACCACACGATAGAACCGTGGCGTAAAATAGAGCAACTGACCTATGGATACCATTTGGCCCATAGCAATCTGGGATCATCTGGGACTCCAAACGGGCCCCGCAACCTGAGAATGGGCTACCCCAGGAAATGCTTAGTCTACCCTCAGTGCGGTCAGTCATGGGATGCCTTCCCGCACTTGCATGTAGCCTAGTTGGTAGTGTGCCAACTCCGTCCAGCCATCAGGCCACACATGGCCCCCATCTGGTGTCCAAACCAAGACGTACCAGATAACCGAGCTACTCAAATGCCTTCTCCTCATATGGGGGGCTTACAAGTAGAGTTGCCTGGTTCCCATGTAGTTACATGAGAGTGGAGCATTGATATCTAATAGTAAAGTCAGTTATGAAGGCAATTCACAGTGTACATGCAGAAAAAGGTCAGCTACTAGCAAATTTAAGAATACAAGCAGACAATTGTGGACGAGAGAATAGGAATGTACTCTTTTTTGCATTTTGCTCAATGCTAATTGCTCATCGAATCTTCAATGGGATTGGAGTTGGGTTTTTGTCGGTAGGACACACATGTGAGGATATCAATCAGGTTTTTAGCACAGTCTCAAGAGAGCTAAAACACAAGGACATGGAGACGATGGATAACTTGATAAGAAAATGTGGGAGGCAAGTTGGTGGCTACAAGGAAGGTACAGTATGCTCCATGGTTGAAAGGTTGCATGATTAAAAGAGCTTTATTCTACCTTTCATACAAAAAGGTGGTGATGCCTTGATTGGTCATAGCGCTCCACACTACTTTTGCTTTTTCTTAAAGGATGAAAAACTAGTGTTGTAGTGGCAACACTATTCTCATGATACAACATGGGAACCCAAAGAACCTTACTGTCTCTTAACTTTAATCCTGATCAAGGAAATGCATCCAGTATGGGCTCCTATAAAAGAATTCGGCGAGAAATCTAAAGGTGAAATAGAAGGCTTAAAATATTTTATTGCATACAAAGAGGAAATGCTTCACAGATTTTCTGATTGGAAGCCCTCTTGGAAGGAACACACTGTGTTGTAACTAAGAAGACCTATCAATTAATAAAGGACCTTGAGAAAATGCGAACAGATGATGCCAAGGAAAAACAGCCTTTATTTTGGCCAAATGTTGGTAACGACTTGCGCCCATTCTTTGATGTCTTTGAAAATGAGTTTGATTCGCTACTCCCATGTCCATATTGTGGTCTGAGGAAGAGAGAGTTTATGCTAGAAGTAGACATAGACATCCACTATTTTGTTGCAGTTCAACCATCAGACAATGAGCATGAGAATGTTAAGTTCTAGGTTGCAAAAGTGGTGGACGTGAGCATGGATGACAAGGGAAATTTTGCAACATTTATAGCCCTATAGTATGAGCCAAGGGGTAGGAAGGAGAACCACGATAACAATACACTGTATATTGGCTGTTTGAAAAAGGAATGGGTTCCAAACCATGAAGCAGTTTCAGAGCTTTCCACAGAGATAGTCATAGTATCTTGGAAATCAAGGACAAAGAAAACAAGGAAGCACATGGGATATGATGTAGAAGAAAAAATAAGAATACCACTACCCATTATTTCACACATTACAAAGTTTTTGAAGATGCTCGCTAAGGAGGAAGTAGAAGGAGATAGCACAAATGAAGAATGCCCATGACAATACCATTCAAGCATCTTAGCAACAAGTGACGATGAATCAGACATTCAAACAAACTAGTTACCTATTTGTACTTAACACATTTGTAAAAGCAGAAATGAGTTATTGAAAAGGCTATGTGTCAAACTCCTTTGTACAAAGACTCATGGAGAGCAATATTTCTTGTAAACATATGACATTGTAAAATTGCAAGCATAGCTATTACTATTTTTGGAGCACATTTAAAGAGTCTTCCATGCGTCTTGTCTATTTTAACCTTTAAATTTGTTGGGACTTCAAGAGTGTTATAGTTTTCTACATCAAATTTTAAGTGCATTCTTTTGGATTAAATTATATTAAAAAGTATTTATTTTGAAAGTGATTTTTCATGGATTTAAATGTGAAAAGGATTGTTAAAAACAAGAAGTACAAAAGTAGGATTTAATCAAAGTTTTTGCATTAGTAGTGCACTATTATAGAGATAGATTGTGAAATTTATCATGTGGAAATGATAGTGCCAAAAAGTGAACTCTTGATTCTCGAATGATATTTTCATAAAGTAAACTTTTCAACTGGGAAGGATTTTTGGGATTAGTCCAAGAGTAGACATATGAGTCCAAAATTAATGAAATAAGTGTTAAGATGTAATATTTGTCAGAAAGAGTACACATGATCAAGTTCAAAATGCATAAGCATTCATAGGACCTGATACTTAGAAGTAAATTGAGAAGTGTAAGGGGTCAGGATTGAGATAGTTGGTGCCATTCTAGTTGGAGATGTACTTAGAGGTGTAGACATTCAGGTGGCTGATATAGTTGTCAAGAAACACAAGCTAGAATTGATGATGGACTCATACATCTAGAAACTCAAGATGTGCAATTTATGGCTATAGAAGGCTCTTCACAAAACATGTCATCTTGTAGTGTGCCATATGTTCAATGATAGAAACAATAATTTGCTCAAATGTGTACATGGGAATCGAATAATGTAGGAATGTATCTCACCTACAACCACGTGCAAGAGTGCAATAACAGTCATTGAAAGTATCTGCTAAAGCACAACACAAATAGAGAAAGCTCAACAAGATGTTTTTGAGGTTATTTGTTGCACCATGCAAAGCTAGTATTGGAAAAAGGCCGTGGCTTCCATAGCAAAAGGTGGTCCTGGCTTGATAGTTTTCTCATTAATCTGTCTATAATGCACACCATTGTCACTTTTCTATTATTCTCTACTATCAAGTCCCATTGCCATGTTGGCTGCAAGGGAGACTGGAGGAGGAAGCAAGACCGGAATGGAGGATGGAGCAAAATCAGAAGTAGGGCCGCGATGTTGATAATCATCCTTCTCTGCTTTGAAATGATCTACCAGGGCTAGAGATTTTGGTCCAACAGAACCATCTCTTCCTTGGCAAAGTTGGTGTCAGTAACAACATAGTCCTAGATCTAGGAATGAAGGTGGCTGATTTTTTGGATGTTAGCCCGCCGATCCTGAATTCAAGAATAGTGAAGCAAAAACTTGATTAGTGTCCGTTAGTACGTTATTGAAAACTTTGTTACATCATTGTACCCTCAAAGCCCAAAGACATGCACATTTGATGGCATTCCAATTCGGAGGTGCTCTGTTAGGAGAATTGCCAAAAAGAATGGTAGAGTAGTTGAGAAGGAAGGGGGCAATGCCATTATGGATCAAATCCCAGAGACCTTTGGAGTGGTAACAGTTGAGAAACAAATGCGGAATATCCTCATGTGCCCTATTACACCTTTTGCATATACCATTACCATGACCCACCTTTTTGGCTCTAACCACAGTCCAGACTCCCTTGTGAATTATGAGCCAGGCAAGGCAAGAATGTTCTTTAAGAACACTTTGGTCCCAGATTTTTGAAAACCTTTGAGCCCATAACTTTGAGTTGTCCCTTCTAAACCACAATTTATTTAGCCGATTGATAATATCCTCCTGACGCTCTTGAAAAAGGGGAATTGGAAAAAGATTTAGTTGACCTACACATCTAAATTCTCTTGTGGATGGCGATAGGCGCCCCCCCATCCATGGAAGATTATCCTTGTTCCACAGACCAAGGCGATCCTTAATCAAAAGCAGTCACACCTATTTAGTCTGATTCTATAGAGGAGGGTATCATCGTCAAACTATCTACCTTGAGTTCGATCCCACAGGTCACCCCAAATCCTGATACCCTTTCTGTTTAGTCTAATGGCAATCTTTAATTGGTCTTCCGTAAGTGGCGTGGAGCTGTGGATGATAGACAACCAGACCGAGTTCTGATAGCTGAAAGTCCCTGTTTTCCTTGAGAACCCCTTCCATTTGATGTAGGGCCTTAGGATTTCCCAAGCCCTCCACATGCCTTTCCAAAGTTCAGAGCCTTTGGTTATGCACACTTCCTAGGCAAATAAAACAGGTCCAACCGGGAGATTTTTCTAATGTCCACATCGTTCAACCTTGACTTTCTCGAGATTTTTTAGGATAAGTGTCACCCACACCAAATTTTGGCTCCTAATAAGCTTTGAGGATCCACTGTGCCATGAACCTCACCAAAGACTTTTCTGTGACCACAATCCCTAGGCCACCTTCTGCTTTGGGAAGTGTGCAAAAATCCCATCTCACCTTAGAGCTCTTGTTTTAGATCAAGGAACCACCCCAAAGGAAGTTGCGGAAGAGTCTATTAAGTTGCAAGAACTATTTCTTAGAGGGGAACCAGCAAGCAAGGAAGTACATCATAGATGGGTAAAGATTGTGATTTAGCATGAACTTTCTTCTCACGAGGGAGGGTTGGAGGCCTTGCCATCTAGTGATATTATCCCTTATCTTGTCCATGACCCAATTCCACCTGTCTTTGTTTGAGCAATTGAACCCCTTTGGGGTACCTAGGAGATGGAAGATCTCTCCCTCTTTACATAGCATCTGTGTGCTCAACGTCCATCAATAAAGCATCCCCAGAAGGCAATATGGGCCTATTAGTGCATCCTAGAAGGATCTCAATGTATCCAAATGTCCTGTAAAGAATACAATGCAACCCAATGCATACCATGGATGAGCGCACATGGCTCAAACTACAACCAAAGTGATATGCATAAGTATGCTCAAAATCACGGCCTCAAGGAAATGGCTGCTCTACTAAAAGTAAACCCTGAGATGCCTCAAAACCGTTGCACTCTTTGCATACACGGCATCAATGACATGACCTATGCTTTTTGTGGCTCAAAGAATACTTTAAAAATCACTCTAGATGTGAATCCTACAATTGACTTATAAATGAAACCTTAGAAGCCTAAGGTTCAATAAAAAATCACTCTGGATGTGAAGCCTGCCGACTTATAAATGAAACCTTAGAAGCCTAAGGTTCAATTTTAAAAAGCCAAGTGTCAAAAAATCAAAGGCTTGAACCTTTGAATGGATTTTTGACAAAGAAATGACGTCTCAGAGAGCTGACACTTCTCCACATGTCCACCGCAGAATCACACAAGAGCTCATAGATAGGGGTTTTCAAGCCTCTAGACTGCAATGGAATAGATAGTTTTGAAAATCATGGTCCCAATCTCTTGTGCATGATCCCATAATATCCATCCCTCTTATGATCCAATAGCATCCTTGGAGATGACGGAATAAGCAACACCTTGACGAGAATTGATGCTTGTATCTCTACTAATTCACCAAGCCACGGGGGAAGATTTGGAAGGTCTAGTCACACTAGAAAATCATTGAATAGAAATTCATCCATGCTAAATGATGGGCTCCAAGGCACAACCAGGACCAAAGTACCTGAGAACATGAATGACCTCCCAACCAAGTCATTGTGAAGAGGCTTTGAAACACAACTAACCAAGAAGAAACCTTTTCCAAGAAATCTAGCCACACTTCCATTAGCAAGGATATGACTTTAATAAGCTAGGAATTTCTCAAGCTCATCCATACAAAGAATTCACCCAATAAGAATCATATATAACCTTTTGAAAGACAAACCAAATTTGTCTTAACATCTTCAACTATAGGTTGCAAGACGTGATGTATTTACGGCTTGATTTAAACCAATCCTTGCACACCACCTCCTTGACTTGGCGTACCACCTCTACATGCAAGATCTTATTGGCATCCTTGTTTGCTAGTGGGGAAAATTTGCCTTGGAGTTCCTTTTCTAGAACCTCATCGTACGAGGGAGGGTCTTGGCTATAATGCTCTTCCTTCTTGGGGTCCTCAACCACTTCTCTCTCTGACTCTTATAAGGCACTATCATCATTCCCACTCCTAGTACTCATAGCACCTTCCTTGGGATAACATGCTCATAAGATTACTTTGAACTCTTTTTAATCTACCCCTAGCCTCCCCTCTAGTCGATATTCATGTGGCAAGCATGCACTAGACTCTATGACCTCCCGTTCCATGCAACATAATAAGTAGCTCACCTGATTGGCAAGTAGTTGAGGGAATTCAAAAGTATATGGTTTGATCAATTCACTACATGTTAAAATTCAATGGTGAAATTGATAATGTACATTTGTAAAACTAGGGCTGCTTTTGATTTTCACAAAAAACTTTGGGCTATGAAGTCTATAGTGTTAAATTCTTTTGCCATCATAATGTGGGTATGCAATTCCACTAATTTGAGTTGAGATTGACCTTAACTTTGCAATTATAAGTGCATTTGAAGGAAATATAACGAAGAAAAAGAGGATACATTGGAGGTGAATTGAAACCTACCATATCTAATTTGAGATAAGATCCAATAATTAATCATAACAATATATTTTACCACATTTACATAAGGGGTCTTATATAGATTTACACTAGGTCATCCTGAAAAAATATGGCACTAACTACTCCTGAATTGAAAAGCTGATGCTTGCTAGGTTCAACTGGGAATTTCTCAAGTGGTTAGCTACCTAATAGCTTTTCTATTTCTATGTTTCCCTTTTCATTAAGTGCCAACAAGTGTTTGCAATCTTGAGTTTTACCAGTCCTTCTATGGAGAGACATCATGAGAAATAGTAGTAGGACTGAAATCCATTTGGCTAGCAAACAAAAAAACCCTAAAAACACGTCGATAGAACTCAAGGGTATCGCATGATGTTGTTAAGGTTGCTGATACATACATAGAAGTCTTTGACATTCAAGAAAGAAGTCAGAAAACTTTGGCTTGTAGACAATGGCTGATTTGTCCCCGATATGTATGTAGAAGTCCCTGACATTCAAGTAAGAAATTAGGTAGTTTTCAAGAAATTTGTCACATTCCAATAGTTAAAGTAATTCCCAAAATGTAGATAGTACTTCAACCAATCTTAGATATTCGATTGATTCAAGCAATTTATTTTGAAGATAAAAATTGGCAAGCTTACAAAGAGATTATTGGGCAACATAAGCTTGCAAAAATTATGCATAATTTGATCTATGAGTACTGAATAATCAAAAGGGCCAGTGCAAAGTTTCAACGATCTTACAAAAGGCCACTTCAAAGGCAAGGGGTGGAACTTGTAGCCAGTTAATTGTGTTCCCTCATTGCTCCAAGCTGATGGGACACAAGCCAGCAGTCGGTCTATAGTGAATACATGTGTGGAAATATGTCTCTCCATCTATAGAGAAAGAACTTCCCATAAGAAGTAATCTTCTTGCATCTCCCATGACTTTTTGGTTTCTTTGGCATGACCTTCTTAGATATTTTCATTTCCTTGGCCACACTTTGTTGCACTAAATCTAGCCTCCTTATCTCTTTTGGACTGCCTCCTCTCCTCCTCCTTTCTTATTCTCTCCACTTCCAATTTCTTAGCATTTTTGGCCCACATGGTATTAGTGTATTGTTCATATGTCAGAATTAGTGAATCACTATAATGCACAAATTCATCTCCTCTCACCCTTACAAAAATCATATTTTTATGATGTATTCTTTGAAGGTCCACAACCTGCACATCCAGGGTCTCACCCACTTATGGAGGTGTTTCTATGAACATGCTACTAAGGGCTTCCATTATTATTCTCTCCAAGTCCCCATTTTATGATGTGCATGGTATACCAATAAGATTTGATTTTGAAACTTGGGGGGGGGAATATGCATTGAACAAAATGAGTCAAAGATTGACACATCGAGGGGCTAGAGCTTGTGGGAAGTGTGTTCTGGCAATGCCACAATATCAAGACCTCATTTTGTAGCCTTCGACATAAGATCCAATCTAGGATGGCTCCCATGTCCATCAATTTTGAGCAAGATCTTGTTGGTTGGTGTGATTGGAATAGAGGCCTTGAAATACTCAAGCCATGTAGTGAATAGGTGGCTTGTCATTCAGAACTTATTATGCATTGAATTGACAACTCCCTCCTTACATAGGATTAGATAATTATGCATTTTATGTAATATCCTAGAAGGACAAAGCTAGCTAAATTAATGCAATGAATAATTGTACACCACTCCCCTCCTGAATCATGCCATTAACCCATATACCTACCTTGAATTGGGCCTAAAACCATGTACCTACCTTGACCTTTTATCAGCATTCCATATGTTTTAAGGTGATTATTGGTGTAGATTGTACATTTTCTCTAGGTTGGCATGGAAAGAAGCAATAGTTTCAAACAGGAGGCTCACAACTTTTGAGTGATCAAGTGACTCTTCCATTTGGAATGTTAGATGTAAATGACATTTTCAAATCTATCCCACCAAAGTTTTCAATCATGAATTCCATTTTGTGAATGCGATGTGTCAAGTTTGGCATATGGTGGCCACTTTCAAGTTTAAGTCATAAACTAGGATGCCTCATGGCAATCTATTAGATTCTAGAGCACCATTATGCCTCCTCCTCTGTATATAGGGCACACCATCTCATGCCCCACCATTTTGAAAAAGCATGCATTGATAGTCCATTTGTGAATGCATCCATCGCATTGCACATGTCCTCTTCAGTCTAATATCCCTATTCTTCTCTTTTTGCAAGCTAATCTTGTAGGATGACAAGAGATCAATGGCTATTAGGGGGCATAAATGGTTGTGGGATCACCAACCACCAATAGTTATAGGGGGGTAGCAATGGCTGTGGGGCTAGTATCCAACAATAGATGTGGGGGCAACAAATGGTTGTGGGTTAGCATCCACAATTGGACTTTTTGGTTCATAGAGGGAACTTTGACTCCTAGTCACTTTGACTAAAAGTAATTTGCTTCTTTGGTTTTTCATGGTAGGTGGATGCAATGCGTGTTGAGAAACACGGGATTGACAAAGCACTTTGGTGCAAATGTGGGTTGAGAAATACAAAGGGTGGTTGATTCCCTCTTGTATAGATATGATTCAAGAACATGGTATTATACTTGCAAAAAGGCCTCTCCACATAAGTCTCTCATGAACTACTTACATAGAATTGGTAAGCTCTCAAGAAATAGTAACATGGAATTGGTAAACATCTAATGTTAAGAATTCTTACACAATTGTATCTTTCACTAAGATCCTTGCAACCCTATTGTTACAAGAATTTTTATTTATAAAATTCAATGCACATATCAAAACAAAAACTCATAGTAGGCAATATTAGGTTGCATTTTAGCGAGAAATTGTGACAATAGCAGAATTAACAAGAATTAAAGCAAGAAAAAAGTAGCTCTCCTCCGAGCAACAAAATTATGGACATCGCAAGGGTCCATCTAAGGCAAGCAATTGTGTAAACAATTTGTTGGAGCTAGTATGTAAAAACGATTGAGGTAAAACCAAAGGATTCATTTGCAAAAGAATTAACAAGTCATGGAACAAAAAACATTCCCAAGGTACCTTGAAAATGAATTATAGAGCAAAATGCTAGTATATTAGCCTTTGCAATCTACTACAATAGTGACTCATAGTCTTGAATAGGGAATTTACTCTTATTTGGTTTTGAGGCTTAGCATGCATTGATGGTGGAGGTGGAAAGTTGTGGGATTGTTGGGTCCATCTTCCTCATTTGTTGTGTCTGGTAGTGCAAAGAAACTACAATTCAGAATAATACCCCTACAATAGTGCTTTTTACATCCTTAGCAATCAAGCAAGACATTAGAATAGAGGATTCCCCTAAAAATCAAGTGCCTCTCAACCAAAATATTAATGCACTTGCAAAGTACATTTCTCCTATAATGAATGGGTGCAATTTGAAATAATACCATACTTTCTATCACATCCCTAGATTCCTATGTTTCCTCAAACCAAGGTGGAGGTGGGAAGAGCTGATGAACTTCTTGTTTGGTCAGTTGTTTCTTGAAAAAGTGGATTGGGCCATTGATTTTGAATTAAAGGGTTTGGGGATGCTAAGATTGATAAAAAATAGAGAATTATGGGAGATGCTAATCTTGAACTAAATTTTTTCTTTTATTTTTCAATCAAAGGGAGAATTGCAAGAGTTAAAGAGGGGGATTAGGTCTCATCCAAATTTATTTTGTCCCATTTTTCATCTTGTTGCTTTCCAGATAAGGTTTCATTTAGTGGTGGCAAAGATAAATTCAATGGTGGTAAGGACTAGGACTATGGTCGAGGAGAGCTAATCATAAGGAAAACAACATTGCTAACTAGAATTGGATGCATTGTGAGTGGATTTTGGTTCCTCCAATTCTCTTTTTTGGGTGTCCCCTATAATTATGTTGTGGAAGCCTTCTAGTGGGTGCACTTTAAAGAAAGATCTTGAAAAGCTTGACCTGGTGCACTCAGACGTATGTAGTCCCATGCTTATATGGTCATTAGGCGAGGGCTGAATACTATGTGACATTCATTGGTGATGCAATGAGGAAAGTGTGGGCTAATGCTATAGCTCAGAAGAGCGATGTGTTTTATTTATTTCATAAATGGTTAGATTTGGTTGAAAATCAATCAGGTAGAACACTTTAAATGCCTACAAATTGATAATGGTGGAGAGAATATCTCTCATGACTTTCAACATTTCTGTGATACACGTGGGATCACGAGGGAGCTCACATCCCCTTATACTCAAGAGAAAAATCCATTTGTAGAAAAGATGAACCACACCATTCAGGAAAGATTGAAATGTATGCTTTCCAATGCAAGTCTTTTTGGTGGTTTTTGTGTTGTGGCAATGAAGGCTGCAGTGCATGTGATCAATAGATCACCTAATAAGAGTTTGGATGGTGGTATTCCTAAAGAGTCTTGGAGTGGCAAGTAGCCCTCTTACTCTCATTTGTGTATATTTGGATGTGAGGCATATGCACATGTGCCAAAGGAGCTTCAAAATAAACTAGATCCTAAGTCTAGGAAATGCTTTTTTTCTGGGTTATGGTGGTAAAAGTGGAGGGATGTGCTATCATCTCTAGGATCCAGAAGCAAAGAATATCATGCATGGACTTGATGTGTTCTGTAATGAGAAGAAGATGCATAAAAAACCCATGAGGGATGTGGAAATGAAAGAATTACTTTCTAGGATATGAATCCACCTGCGTATGTTGATAGACAGCAAGGTGTCCATGCTCCGAATGTGCAGGAAATGGTTCCCCCAGGTACTCAACACAAGTACACAATCAAGAGACAATGATGGATCTATTGGTGGAAATAATAAGCCAAATGAGGCTAATATGTAGGCAGGACAACAATCTCAAATTCCCTTGAGAATATCAACTTGAGTGTCTAGACCGCTGGATAGATTTGTTCCAAGGGCAGACTATGTGATGCTTACTGATTGGGGGGAGCCTTCATGCTACAAAGAGGCTATGATGCGCAAGTATTAGCACAAGTGGGAGTATGCTATGCAATCAAATATTAATTCACTCTAATCAAGAATAAGAATTGGGACTTGGTTTCTTTGCCACATGGAAAGAAAGCATTGCAATATAAATGGGTCTACGGGTGATGATGTGCCTAATTACAAGGACCGTTTGGTTTTGAAAGGATTCAAGAAAGATAAGGGTGTGGATTTTGATGAGATCTTCTCTTAGGTTGTGAAGATGACCACACTTACATGTGTACTTGGCCTTGTGGTAGCAGAGGGTATTGAGCTTATGCAGATGGATGTCAAGACAACTTTCTTGCATGGGGATTTGCATGAGGAAATTTACATGGTGCAACCAAAAGGCTCTAAACACAAAAAGGGAAAAGAGAATTTGGTTTGTAAGAAGCTGAAAAAGAGTCTCTATGGCCTTAATCAAGAGCCTAGAGAATGGTATCAGAAGCTTGATGTTTTCATTTAGTCTTGGGGTTTTAGAAGAAGTGAGATTGATCATCACTACCTCTAAAAGGGCTAAGGATAATAGCCTCATACTCCTAGCACTTTATGTGGAATTAAAGGCCAAGTTTCATGAGGCCTTTGACATGAAGGATTTAGGACTTGCAAGTCATATTCTTGGTATGTGCATCATGCGTGACCAGAATAGGAAACTCCTTTGGCTTTCATACAAGGAGTATGTTGAAAAAGTATTGCAGCATCTCAAGGGGGGAAAGGTAGTAAGTTCTCCATTGCCTCCATATGTGAAACTGAGTCAGGTAGATAGTCTCAAATCAGATGAGGAGAGGGCCATGATGTCTAAGGTTCCTTATGCATCAACGGTTGAGAGTCTTATGTATGCTATGATATTTACTAGACCAGACATTTCATTTGTGTGGGAGTTGTTATCTGGTATATGGCTAATCCAAGAAAGAGGCATTGGGAGGAAGTTAAGTGCATCATGAGGTACCTGAGGGGTACCAAGGAGATGTGCATCTACTTTGGTGGAGTAGATATGTGCATCTGCTTTGGTGAAGGAGAGATGAATGTACTTGGGTACACAGATTCAGACTATGCAAGGCATGTGGATAGTAGGAGAGTCACTTTTGGTTATGTGTTCACCTTTGCAAGTGGTGCAGTGTTGTGGATGTCCGTGCATAGAAGTGTGTCGATTTTTCTACCATAGAGGCCGAGTATGTTGCAGCCATAGAGGGTTGGAGGCAATATGGCCTGGTTGGCTAGTGGGAGATTTGGGGATTCATACAGGTGTAACGACATTGCATAGTGATTCCATGAGTGCTATTCAGCTAGCACAAAATCCGGTCTTTCATGCAAATACCAAACACATTGAGGTTAGGTACCATTTCATCCAGGACGTACTTGAGGACAAGCGAATAGAGATTGTCAAGGTTCATACAGATGATAACCTTGTAGATATGCAGACGAAGAGTCTCATCGGTTTGAGTATTGTTGTGTGTTGATGGGCATTGGATAGTATGTCCACTAGTTGTTCTCCCTTAAAGGCACATTGGACTTTAAGTGGGAGGTTGTTGGGGTTAAAGGCCACCATGCCTTAACCTGGTTATGTACAATACTCAAATACATATATATATATGAATGACATAGAAGATTAGGGTGTTCTGCACCCACCAAAACTTGTGTGGCTCTCTTTTGGATCTCCCTCTCTCTCACCATCTTCCGTACCACTTCTGTTGAGAGCACTCTCACTTATCATAATCTTGTTGTAGGGAAGAGTGCTTAAGTTTCCAAAATTCCATAAGTGGTTCTAACAATAATTGTGGATGCTACAACTTGCTCCACCATGTCTAGTCTCTAGATTTTTCCTTGCCTGGAGAGCTGCCTCATTGTCCTCTCCAACGTGGCTACTCTCTGCATCCTTCTTGGCTTGGAGATTTTCTTCTCCACCGTGGATGCTCTCTGCCCATCCTTCTTCACCTTAAAGGTCTCTCGCAGCTCCTACATCACTGCTCTAGTTTTTGCATTCTCTTTTTAGTTCCTTCATCATCTTGTTTTTTTCAATTTTCAATGCTTTTTGTATGTTGCAGAGCCATTTGTAAAGAGCCTCCTTTTTGGCTCTCTGATCTTCAATATGCTTTCAATTGCTAGCTCCTTCTTTGTAACGTCCCCATCCATTCTGACGTCTTCAACACCATCTCGGAGCTCTTTGATGCACTTCTCCTCTTCTTCTCTTCTATGTCATTATGCTAACCATTTTTTAGTGGCCTTAGCTTTCTCTTATTCCTACAAGGCCCTTTCTTTTGCCTCCTCTACGTTGGCTTTTGCACCCTCCCTGAGCATTTTCTCATGGGAATTCAAATGTACCCGCTTCTTTCTTTTGGCTTGGATTACTTTTGTTAAATAGTAGCTTTCAAGCCTATTTTCTTCAAGCTAATCTAGCACATCCATGAGATGTTCCATTGATTCCTTTGGGATGATTCATTTTTCTACCGCAATGCAAAGACTTGGCACCACATGCTTTGTTTTGTTTTGAGAGTCGGCTTTGCTATGCGAGGCTTACACCTACCAAACATCTCATGGAGAACTCTTTCCCCCCGCCTTATTTATTTGGTGCCACCTCGTGTGGACCCTCTGTAGAACATAGCACCAAAGAGCGGAGAAGATACCAGGGCCTTGACAAACCTAGGCATGCGGGACGTGCCTTCGACCCCCACATGCTCAATTGGCATAATGGCTTCAAATAAAAAAGCCGATTTGAATTGCGTGAGGCCGGTTGCCACCTTTAATGATGTGTTATATGCCCAAAGTGCCACATAAAACTTCTTGTCCCAGTGTGTGTGGTTGTGGTCTACTAGTGCGATTGTGATTCTTTTGAAGGCCTTGTTTATGGATTCGGCCCTGCCCATTGCTTGTGGATAGTATGGAGATGACTTTTGATGGATCAATATATAAAATTTTGGCATCTTCTTGATTACTTTGTTGATGAAGTGTGTACCCTTGTCATTGGCTATTTCAATGGGACAACCATATCTAATGAAGATATCTCTGTACAAACACTTTTCTACTGAGTTTGTAGTGTTTTCTCGCAAAGTCCATGCTTCGACCCATTTTGTGCAGTAGCAGGTTGCGGCTAGAACATCTCAATTTTGGGTGTGTGCTGCGTTGGTCTGAATGGACCCATGAAGTCCAAGCCCCACTTCTGGAAGGGTTCCAAAGTTAGAACTAGATGCATCAGCATGTGATATTTTTTGGAAGGTTGTCCCAATCTTTAAAAGATGTTACACCTTTTCATTAATCTTCTTGCATCTTTTTGAAATGTTGGCCACCAAAGTCCTGCTTGAAGAATTTTTTTGCTGTTATTGCTCCTGCAAAATGACCTCTATCTGCTCCATGATGTGCTTTGATAATATATAAGTATTGCATCTTGTTTGTGTGGAATCACATAGCGTAGCAACACGTCCACAAGATTTCTTTTATAGAGTTGGCATGTACAACTTCGAATGGTTTGCTACGTAATGCCAATCTCTTTCTTTGATTTTTGCTCAAGTATGTGGGCATTAGACTTGTAGTCAGAAAACACATCATTTCATCATACAAGGCCATGGGGTAGCTAGTGTTACCTCATGTTCTTGGTCTTCTTGCGGCTCTCTTTCTAAGACTACGAACAATTCTGCATTAGGAAAAACATTTGGGATTCCGTTGCTGGTTCTTTGGACTCTAGTCTGGATAGGTAGTCCACAAGAATATGTTGGGATCCTAATAAGTAAATTATGTCAAATTCAAATTCTTCCAATAACTGGACCCATCGAGCCAATCTTTCTGTGAGATTTTGTTTACCAAGTACAGCAGCGCCGAATGGTCTACATGAAAGGTAAAGCAATACCCAAGCAGATTGTGCTGAAATTTGTTCACTAAGAAGATCCTTCTCATTTTGTGTGACTGAGTAGTTCCTTTCAGCTCTGGATAATCTATGGTGTTGGTCTAGTATACCAATCTTTCTTGGTTTCTTGCATCAACATGCTTCCAACTGCTTTGTCAGACGCATCTACAAACACATGCATTGTCTTATCCCCGTATGGAGGTATTAGAACTAGTGCTTTGGATAAATGAACCTTCAGCATCCAATAAGCTTTGTCACATTCCTATGTCTAGTGAAATTCTCTGGGATATGTATGGGCTACTACATTAAGCGGTATTTCCATGTGAGCCAAAAATCTTAGGTGTCTACTATGCCATCTTATTTGATCGAGAGACCTGAGACATTCCTTTGGAGTGGTCCATGCATCTGTGGATATTATGCTACCAAGCAGCCATCTCCTCCGCACTGCAAATTCGCACTTCATCGGGGGTTGAGGCTCAATGACACCTCTCTACAACATTGAAAACACAACCGCAAGTGTTGCAAATGCCAATATCCAAACCCATTGAGGTCATCCAGAAAAATTTTCATGAAGTCAGCGAGATATGCTGTGGATATTTCTTGCATTGCTCTTTGGATTGTGGATGGTGCATTTCTTAGACCAAACCACATTACAATGCAGACGTAGACACCCCAAGCAATGATGAAAGTTGTCTTGGGTTGGTCTTCTGGTGCCATAGGGATCAGGTTGTATCCACTAAATCCATCCAAGAATGAATATACTTCATTTCATGTGACATCTCTCAGAATGGAATCCATATCCGGTAGAGGGAATGCAGCGGCGGCTAACGCAGCTGCATTCAGTCTGTGATAGTCGACACATATTCATAGCTTCTTGTTTCTCTTAGTCACTATGACTATTGGGGAAATCTACTTTGGATTTTCTATTGGTGTGATGAAATTAACAACATTTCAAGATCCCACCTTTGAGACCCAGCCGAGCGGGTTGTTAACCCGTCGTAGACGGCTCAGGCTACTCGTGTTAGACAAGGCACACACGAACCGAGCGCGCTCACACAAAAACCACAGAGCACAACAGTACACACGAAGAGCGCGCGCGCGCGCACACACAATGCACTGAATACAGCCCATGACGAATGGACACGTGTCATAAGGCCCTTACTATGTGGCACGTGGCGGAAATCCCACATATCAAATACAGTACAAGTGCCGTCGGGTATACAAGTGCTCCTTTCGGCGTCGTATAGGTTCGACTATACTTGAACAGGATCTGTTCTATAGTTCGTACTCCTTGTTCGAGCACTTCTGCTTAGACAAGCCTCACAGCCCGGAAGATGAGTCATGGTCCGAGCGCCAGAGCGTGAATACCTTGCCTGAGGATCTTTCTCCGGTAACTCTGGCCTTGATGAACGTCCTGCCGTGCTCATTCCGCCGGTGGTCAAGGCCCTCGGGCGTTCTGACGGGTTTCTCTCCTTTTTGTTTTTCCTTGTGCTCGTTCGGTGTGGTCTGTACCCACCCTTTTTCCTTCAGCAGCTGCACGTTGAAGAAGGTGTATCACATGACGAGGTATCCCCACTCTCGGCAGCCAAAGCGGCCCTAGATAGAGGCCTCTTTCGGGTTCAAGGCACCACCAATTATTCATGGGCATTTTTTAGTACATCAGTTTATGGCATGCAAAGTTGTAGTTTTGTTGCAGGCATCCGCATTTGCATCTGCTGAGCTTGTTTAATGCCTTGATGGGCTGCTTTGGGACGTTGTTAGCTGTGCACTGACTGGGCCTTTGAACACTCTTCTGGTCGAACTGTACGACCTACTTTGTACCACCAAGAAGAATACTCAAAATCTCTTTCTCTCATGCTTTGTCATGTTGATGCTGCTGCTGCTGCTGCTAAGCAAGCTTCAGAAACACTTGCTAGAGCCTGCCTCGCACGACTCCATGCAAATGAAAACATAAAGATAGGCAGTGGCAGTAGAACCCTAGTTTGAGAGAATTCTAGAGCAATCCGTGTCTCTAAAGATGAAGGTCATATGGTTGCTGCCTCACGCCAACCCAAATGCAAGGGTCATATGCCCCTTCCATCTGGCCGATCAGGCCTGCTTCCTGCTGACCCAAATCTGTACAAAACCCCTTCCTTCCCCCCTGCTCGTTTGCCCCAGCTCTGCTGCCCATGATGTGGGTCATTTGTGTGCCCATATACAGGCCTGTATGCAGCATTATATGCCCCTCCAATTGGCTTATGTGCAGCCCCATCTGTGGGCAGCACCATACCAGTCCCAATGTGGACTGATCTGCCCTGAGGGGTGGGTCAATAGGGCTTTTATAGGCGACAAAGGCTGCCCTAATCAGCGAGGATAGTTTGGTTTGGGCTTGGCAAGACAGATTCCAGGTTAATGTGTAGCATGGTATCGGAGCCAAACAGGTGACAAATAAGAGGACACAGTCAGTAGAGGAGGCCTTAACCTCTTGGCGAAGAGGCTTGGACCATGTTGAAAGGCTCATATATGAGGCAAATAACAGGGAAGATGGAGAAAGGAGATCTTGTGAATGAAGACTTAGTGAAGGTCGTTGATCAGCATGAAGTTCCTCAATCACCACATTTGCGTTTTGCTAGCTTGGTTTTGCTTCTAAGGTCGGTCCTCCTACTACTTCTGTTTTGCAATAACGATCAATATGTACGGACTTATCATAGAAGAAGCATTCCTTCTTTTTCTTCTTGCCCCCGCCTTCGAAAGAGTGTCTAAGGAACCATCATTCATATTCTTGTAGTTTACTTTATCCAAGCTTACCCATGTTTCCTTTGCTTGAAGCAACAAATGTCGTATACTTGGTACTCTCATTATATTTCTTCTCCCTAATTTCCTCTTGCAAAAGTATCAGCCCCAAGTCATCAAAAGTGAGTGGCTTGGATCATCCTATTGTAGTTAACATCGTAGCCAACCCCTTGAAGCTCTTAAGTAGCATATTGAAAAGTAGGGGACACTACTGATGTCAAACACAGAGCCGTGTACAGATCACATTTCTTTGTGAAGGTGAAGGGCATCAACTAGATTTCTAGACTGACTGTCAACATTGAGGGGGATGGAGAAGAAGGTGCATCTACAAAGGGAGTACTTGAGGAGCACAAGATCAAAGGGTTGCAATGCTCTAGAGTCGCAAAGATCTGAGATCAGGAGGGAGCATTCTAGAGAGGTGCATGGCTTGCTTCAAGTATCTTTTGATATAGACAATGAAAGTACATCTACTAGCTCCTTATTACAGTCATAATGATAAGCCAACCACGTAGGATGACATCTACTCTAGCAGAGACAAGTAGCCATCGCCAACAATCTACTTCCAAATACAACAGAGATAAGCAATCTACAAAAGAAGACTGAGAATTGAATACAAATATTTGACCCAGGATGACAATTACCACCCCCCCCAAAAAAAAAAGGTTCGAAGACCACATTGACAATAGTTTAACAATAAACATGACGGTTGAACCTTCTGTTCATGAAATTCCGTTACAAGAAGATTTATGTATAGACCTCATTTCATGATCATGATGCTGAGCTTTAGAGTCGGCGTTGAGAAACAATATCATCATATGTGCAATATTACTAAACATCCACTATTTTAAGTAACGAGGGGTTAAAAGGCAAATAGGGTCCAACACCATCCCTAACCCTAAACCTAAAAGGTTGGGAAAGGTCTATATATTCATTCTTTCCAACCAATACTAGTGTGCAGCTAGTCATTTGTGTGTGCGCTAGGTGTGCCGACATACACACTCTCTCTCTAGTCACCTACTTTGTTAATCTCTCTCTCTCTCTCTCTCTCTCTCTCTCTCTCTCTCTCTGTCACACACACACACACACACACACACACACACACACACACACACACATGCACGCACACATTTTGGTGTGATCAAGCAGCCTTGGGACAAATGGGGCCATCCTCATAATTATTTCTCATTCACCATAGAGTTCTTTTGCTAAGTTGTTCAGTCCATGCATAATTGCTAGATATGAGCCATGGGATTTTTCCTCCAATGGGATGGTCACACTTTTGATTGTCATCCCTATCACCAAATGTTGTAAAAGTACTCTTGGCCTCCTTTTGGTACTCTTAGCCTCTTCTTTTGGCCAAATGTTATCCCTCTCACAAAACGTTATTACAAGTACTCTTGGCCTCTTCTTTTGGTTGTTGGGGACTTTTTGTAGATTCAATCCATCCCTTGAGACTTCCCCACAGTGTGGGGTAATTTCTAAGTAGAATTCCAATTGGGGTGGTTGTTGGATAATTGTTCAAAGTAGCTAAGGTAGCTCCTTCAAATTGAGCCTACGTTTTATGAGGTTCCATTACCCTTTGGTTGGGTGGAAGGTTGATTATCATATCTATTTGTAGCAACATCAATGACTTTGTTAGGGTGGTAAATAAGAGGGAAACATAGTCATGGATGTGTAGGTGATTGGGCAAATCTTTCAAGAATACACCTATGGAAATGAATGACATTTGGTGAAAGTTTCACGAATATAGAGGTACAAATATGAGCCCATGCAACCATTTTCATGGCGTCCAACGGGTTTACTTTATGCTCACAAGCTAGAACTTGAAAACCTTATGTTATAGATAGATTCAAATGACTTTTGTTGATCGATTTGAGTACTTGGATGGCTATATTCAGAGCTTATATGAAAGTTTTATCTTGTTGGGAAAAGTTATCAAATTTAAAGCTGGAACGATTAGCCTAGACAACTTGGAGAAGGCTCTAGATTTGCCTTTGGGCTAATATTTTCCCTTAGTTTCTTCCTTGGCCTTGGTATCTAGATCTTTTCTATCCACCTCAAATTTCTTTTCTATCCATCACCTCAATGTTTATTGTTGGCTTCTTTGTTTCAACCTAGGGATAGGCATCATTTTTTGCTTTTCGCTCCATCATGGAGGTTGATGTCTTTAGCCTTTCTTCAATTTTCTTGGACTAGGCAAGTTCTAGTGTTTTGCCATGGTCTTTGCTTTTTGAGCTTGAGCACATGTTGTGGCACCACACTTTGGGTTGCCATACTAAATCTTTCATCACCAATCATCTCTTATTGTTTTGCTTCATTAGGTTGTTGAGATTTGGCTCTTAGTGGGAAATCCATGCATGCATGCCCAACTCCTTAATCCTTGCACAAATGATAAAATACGTTTGGGATACTTTTGTGAGGGCATTCAACTATTCAATTATTTTTCTTGCATCCAAAACACTTAATGGGTATCTGGTATGTAGTTGGCTTGACTTGATTTGCATTCATTCAAGTCCCTTGCATGTAATGCATTGGATACTTTGGTTTGCACTCGTGTTGTGGTTCTAGTTCTTTGAGCCCAAGGATTTTGTGGAGAATTAGGAATGCTACATATTTCAGGAATTCGTGTTTTCATGGGAATGGGATTCAACCTTAGCATTTGAGCATTTGGGGTAAAACGTGGGTCGGTTGTACACCAATATTGGTCTAGGTTAAGACATAATCATGTTGTAAAAACCATGTGTTCAAATCATGTCAAAGGGTCTTGCAGTAGGGAGGACTTGTAAAGGGATTTTGAGGGCGTGACAAGGGGATAAAGGAGGGCCTGTGAGGGGGCAAGAGGATAGATTATGAGGAGGCAAGGAGGGTTTATGAGGGCTGGTGAAGGGGATTTTGATCATTATCGAGGAGAAGAGGCCGATTTGAACACAATTAAGCTTTGTTTGACCAACAGAGGCTACTACAGGAGTAGAGGAGGAGAGCCTAGAGAGGGGAGGAGGAGAGGAGAGAGGTTAGGGGGGAGAGAGGATCGAGGGAGAGAGCAAAGGTTGAGGGTGAGGGGATATGGCGTAGGGGAGTAGAGGTAGAGGGGAGAGGGGACGGAGGTGGAGGAGGGGGCTAGGAAGAGGTTGAGGGATGCAAAGCCAGTTTGGTAGCAAAGGTACCAATTGAACCCCAACTATGACAAGTTGGTAAAGGTTGAAGAGGTAAGGGTAGGATTTATCTACTACGTAAATAGAATCAATTGGCTATAGAGCTAAGGGTAAGATTTATCTACTACATAAATAGAATTAGTTGTCTTTTTCCAATCATAACTATGCTAAAGAAAAATTGATCGCCAAAAACTGCCAAAATTTGACAAATCCAAATGCATATGTGTAGCATATCAAATCAAATGGCAAGACATGATTTAGATATTTAACATGCTTTTTTCACCATTTAAGAAAGTTACATGCATAAAAATGAACATTTCGTGAATTTATGGCTAATGTTCTCCACCAAGTTTAGAGCATGATTGCCCATTTTAGGCTATCCTTTTGCAAGGGTGAGGATAGTAGGATAGCCCAATTAGGCTCTCCTTTTCCAATGAGGGACTTTGAAAACAAAACCATTGGTACTCTCAGAAGTGATCGCAATAGGCAACTATTTGGCGATATCTGTGGATGGAAGAACACAATCACAATAGCTTTTCTTTTGCTAAGAGGGGTGAGATATACATGGGGATTGTATCCAAAAGGCAAAAGAAGAGCAATTGTGACTAGGTTCTTCCATCAACAAGATTATCACCAAACCATTTACCTTCTACGACCAATCTTGAAGATAGTACACATCCACAATTCTGAACCAATCAGCCTTGCTCCTGTACACGCTCCAAGGACTAGGAAACAGAGTCCTAGTCACGATGAATTAGGAGATTTCTAAGGTTGCAAGCTAGAGTAAGAGAGGAATCCGAGTTTGAGGATGCAAGTCGGAGGTAGAGAGGAGGCCAAGTTTGAGGAAGGAAGATTGTAACCTAGAGAGAGGAGGTCGAGTTCGATGAAGGAAGGTTGCAAGCCGCAGGCAAAGAGGAAGCTGTGAGGATGGAAGGAAAAGAGGAGATGGAAAAGACCAAAAGGTTAGATGAAAAAGACAAAAATGTGCAAAGTATGACACCCATCGGATATCATTTGCAAGGTCTGGAAAGTTGATTTTCACCATGCACATCATTCATGAGCATTGAAAAACATGTATTAGTGTGCTCCCAGCCATGCGAGTAATATTCAATGAGCATATTACTCTATACAAGAATTAAAATAAGTGAGTTTAAGAACCGTGCAAACTATCCTACCCATTGGGTATCATTTGCATGGCTAGAAGCACACCAATGAATGTTTTTCAACGTGCATACATGATGCATGGTGAAAAACAAGGAAATAATCTTGAAAATGATATGATATGGGTATCATACTTTACAAAAGCCCTAAAATAACTTATTTTAAAGAATTTACAAAGTATCGTCCCCATCCGATATCATTTGCATGGCTAGAAGCACACCGATGCATGTTTTTCAACAGGTTTTCAACACTCATGCATGATGCATGGTGAAAAACAAGGAAATATTATTTCCAAACCATGAAAATGATGCAATATAGGTATCATGCTTTGCAAAAATCCTTTAAACTCTTATTTGAAGGCTTCTACAAAGTATTATCACCATTGGATATCATTTACATAGCTAGATGCACACCGATGCATGTTTTTCAACATTCATGCATGATGCTTGGTGAAAAACAAGAAAAAATGCTTTTCAAAACATGAGAATGATATCCAATGGGTATCCTACTTTGCACAAGCCTTAAAATCACTTAGTTTAAGACCTATGCAAAGTGCCATCCCCATCAAATATCTTTTGCATGGCTAGAAGCACACCGATGCATGTTTTTCAACATTCATGCATGATGCACGATGAAAAACAAGGAAATATGATTGCCAAGCCTTGAAAATGATATTTGATGGGGATGATTGTTTTCTGCACGTATAAATGCATTCCCAAACACGATGTAGTATCCACAACTGTGTACTCATCCAATGACAAAAAAAAGTCTACAAGTTTTAAAGTCTCCTTTAAATCATCAATTATGACTTGGTTCATGTCGTTAGCCATATCTATTGCACTACTCCTTGACCAATGCATACTTGCCAAATTAGGAACATCCAAAAATTGAAGATATGATTGGTAACCCGAGAAGTCTATTAGTGAGTGGCCTTGCTTCAATATTTACATGATAGTTGAGAATTGCACTATCTTTTCTCTATCAACCTGATCATCGATACATTCCCAATGCTTTTTCAATGATCCTTTACTTTTATTTCTGCTAGACTCTTGTGCAAGCAAGGACTTATTGTACTCAATCTCATTTTTTAAGTGGTGGTTATTTTCCTTGTCCCATTCTTTGATCACTTTCTTTTCATTACTTGTACCTTCTATAGTCTTGTAAACCTTCCCACAATGCTTCTCAATCATATCAATCTTCAATAGTAACCGTGCCTCCTTTTTCCTTGTCCATGTGCATATTTTACAAATGGCCCACTTTGGTGCATCCCTAGTGTCCACTTGTTCTGTCCACTTGTTCTACGTCTAACCAAGAATATTTGGCTACCCAATCTTCTTGAAAATTCCTACGAATATCCCAAGCTCTCTTCCTCTTCTACTTACTTGAAGAGTTGCAATTTTGTGATGCATTCTCAATGGCTTCTTCAGTTGGTGTTGACATTGATGATACTATTTCTGACAATTTTTCACTTTCCAATTCAATTAAATCCACTACCTCATTGTGCTTTAGATAACTCAAAATCAATAGCCTTATGCTTAGATCCTTCCATCTCTAAACCATATGCAGGATCAAAACAAAAGAGCATTCAAAAATAGTTTTAAATCTAAGAAATTCAACAAATTTATCATAGCCCAACATACATGAAATTGGTATCAACTTATTAAAAAAAGAAGAGTCACATCACATTATGCATACCAAACAATAATGCATATGCATATTCACAACATAAACTTTTAAAAAATAAATAAGCATATATTTCTTTAGGTTGTCAATTAGATCTAAGGAACTTGGTCCTAGGTCATGGTGCCTCTTAGCCCCCTGCCTTGTGAGCGCAAGAACCAGACACCACTTCCTGAACCAAGCCCTTCTTTCATGTTTGAAATCATAATACTACACTACATAAAGCATGCCAAACCAATTTCAACTTACTCTATACAAAGCACCAATAAATACATTAAAAAAGAAAGAGCACATCACAGACAATGATGCATATGCATATTCACAACATAAACTTTTAAAAAATAAATAAGCATATATTTCTTCAGGTTGTTAGCTAGATCTAAGGAACTTGCTCCTAGATCGTGGTGCCTCTTAGCCCCCTGCCTTGTGAGCACAGGAACCAGACACCACTTCCTGAACCAAGCTCTTCTTTCATGTTTGAAATCATAATACTACACTACATAAAGCATGCCAAACCAATTTCAACTTACTCTATACAAAGCACCAATAAATACATTAAAAAAGAAAGAGCACATCACAGACAATGATGCATATGCATATTCACAACAAACTTTTAAAAAATAAATAAGCATACATTTCTTTAGCTTGTCAACTAGATCTAAGAAACTTGGTCCTAGGTCGTGGTGCCTCTTAGCCCCCTGCCTTGTGAGCGCAAGAACTAGACACCACTTCCTGAACCAAGCCCTTCTTTCATGTTTGAAATCATAATACTACACTATATAAAGCATCCCAAACCAATTTCAACTTACATTATACAAAAGACCAATAAATACATTAAAAAAGAAAGAGAACATCACAGACAATGATGCATATGCATATTCACAACAAAAACTTTTTAAAAATAAATAAGCATACATTTCTTTAGCTTGTCAACTAGATCTAAGAAACTTGGTCCTAGGTTGTGGTGCCTCTTAGCCCCTTGCCTTGTGCGTGCAAGAACCAGACACCACTTCCTCAACCAAGCCCTTCTTTCATGTTTGAAATCATAATACTACACTACATAAAGCATCCCAAATCAATTTCAACTTACATTAGACAAAGGACCAATAAATACATTAAAAAAGAAAGAGCACATCACATCATGCATACCAAACAATGAGGCATATGCATATCCACAACATAAACTTTTAAAAAATAAATAAACATATTTTTCTTCAGGTTGTCAGTTGGATCTAAGAAACTTGATCCTAGGTTGTGGTGCCCCTTAGCCCCCTGCCTTATGAGCACAGAAATACTTAATGCTCATTGATTCAACAAATCATTAAAGTTAAAAACTTTAACAAAGTATTAAAAGATGCCTAAATCATTTTTAAAATGTAAACACCTTTGGTTGGTTTAACTACTTACTGTTTTGATGGCCAATTTATCTCTTGAATCTACTTTAAAGCAGCTCAAAAGAGACTCGTCAATGTTTATATCACACTCACAGCTAAACTTCTTGCAACAAAGACATTATGAATTGTGAAACAAGCTTGAACCACCTATCTTGAACTTTAAATTACAAATTGGCATGCATATCTCCTACTTTAAGAAATCAAATAGGCTTGCAAAGTTCAAACGAGTCATGAATCTTCATTCAACATTGTGTAAAGGCATCTATTCAAGATACCTAATGATTTGCCACTATGAGAGAAAAATATAAAATCAAGGCAAGGTCACGAGGTTTGAGGGACAGAAGGTTTTCTAACCCATCAAATTGATTGGATGGGGAGAAAAATGTGATACTTAACTCGCAAATTGCAAGTAAGGTCATTTGAAATTTGCAATCACAATCAAGAAGTTGGAAACAGGCTGAAAAGGCTGGGCGTGACATATCGAACTATTTTACAGCATTCCTTGCATGTCACAGTGTCCAATCCACCTTTCCTACATTTAAATGTACCTTCCCTGCCTTTCGATTCTTCTACCATTTTCCATATGCACTCTGTAGATCACAATTCATGCAAAAAATTGTGTACACAACTAAGGGCAGAGGGACTCGGGAGGTTCGAGGGTGTCAAGTTGAAGGTTACTAACCCAAATAGCATAGCGAAAAGCCAGCAAGGTTGGGAACTTGGGAACTTGTTAGATTCAGGAACTTGGGAACTTGGGAACTTGAGCTTCTTTGAAGATTGATGTGACAGCCTACAGACTCACTAATCACTCACGAGTCACAACTCACTACTGAAATCTCAATGCTTACAAGAAGATGATAGCAATTTGCAACTAGCAGGGATAGAGTATTTGTCATTGAGCAAAGATGTGACATAATGAGTAGACTGTAGATACTAGAGTTTGAGAAAGGGGAGGTGGCAAAACTTGCATGAACTCCACGAGCAAGATGTGCAGAAACAGCAGCAGCAACAGCATCATCAGCTGCCAGCTCTCGAGCAGCAGCAGCAAGAGCAACAGCGCCGCTCGCATCGCAAGACTCCACATTTGGGGAGAGAAATTGCTGAGCTGCTCTGCGCCAGCAGCAATAGCAGTAGCAGCCGCACACCCGATCACAAGAGCAACAGCAACCGCACTCCCCAGCACAAGCCCATCTCGAATCCCTGCCGCGACGAGCTCTTGCTTTCTCAGCAACCCCGCCCTTCCCCTCTCGAATCGCAGCAAAGCAAGCACCACCACCACAGCAACCAGCTCCACAGCAACCAGCAGCAAAGCGGCCAACACAGCTGCACTCGCAATCTACGGGAAAAGCTCTCCCAAATCGCACTCCAGCAGCTCTCCCATCACAAGGAAAAGCACACTCCCCAAGAGCTCCTCAAATCTAGTGAGGTCTCTACATTAATCAAATAGGGATTCCTGGAGCGATCGCCGAACGCCCAGGGCCCTAACCTCAGGCGTCGCCTCTCGCCTGGTAGAGTTTCTCCCTTGCTCGATCTTGCATCGCCCGATATGTTGTCGCCTTCTTATGCTCCTCTCGATAATCTTACTGCTTCCGGATCCAATGTGCGCTCCCACCCAAGTGTTACTGCGTCGTCTCCTCCACCCGATAAGCCAAAATCTAGCACTCTTCAGGATATGCTCGCCAATGAGCCAAAGTTGCGACCAGTCTCTTCCCTTCCAAGCGGTGTTACTTCAAATAAGTATATCACGTCTATGGAATGACGTTGATTTTGGAAAGGGAATTGGAACTTAGAAGAGACCTAAACTACAAGAGATTAGAACCATAGATCTAATGAGCAATCAAGGGTGGTGATTGTATCTTGATCTATTTGATCAAAGGTTCTCATGCAAGCCACATGGACCAAATTTTTTAAATTTATATCAATAATAAATGAAAATACGAATATAACCATTAGTTTTAAAGTAATGCCTTGATTAAATTTTTATAACTAATACATTATTAATCTAGCCTTGATTTTCAAGATATATCTTGGAAACACCCTTAAAGTCAAGATTGTCATAAAATTTTATCCTTTTAAATAACCTTCTTCTCATCACTTAAGCCGGTTTTTTCCCATTTTGGCCGGTTCAAAATACACTAAAGGAAGGTTTTTTTCTAACATTGCCTCAAGCACCTCACCTGCTCCTTCAAAACATCAACAAAGGACCTCGAAATTAGTAGGAGGACAACTCGCCATAGTAGGAGAGAAGTAGATTCGCCATAGCCAGCGAGAGAGGCGATCATAGGAGAGAATCCAACGAGACCTAAATCACCTCTAATACCCTTTCCCACCTACCCTTTACACTAGCATTTGAATTTCCTTCGTCCACGCAAATATCAAAATACCCTAGCTCTATGGGTTAAAAAGGAGAGCCATGAACATGGGTGAAAAATGGGAAATTCATATTGTTCACATGGAAAAATTAAGCTAAGTCCCTCCAAACTATTGAATTATTATCCTAAGTTTAACTCCCAAAATTAATCTGCATCCCTAATTAATCTCCCTCCCCCTCACCGTTCCTCTCTACTTTGCCATTCTGTCATCTTCTCTCCTCTAGATACTTGAGTAAAAGCGCATGGACCGAGCTTTTATGACAAATGTGATACATGAGAGTTTTTATGACAAGATAACCTTAAATGGAAAGAGAAGAAGAAGAGAGAGGGGGGCGCAGGATCTGCTGTTACAGTTTTGCAGGGGTTCAGAAAACTGTTCGCGACCAGAAGCTGTAGCAGTCCAGAGAGCTGTCGGAACTGTCGCGTGGGTGAACGCAGAGAACTGTCCGCAACCAAAAGCCGCAGCAGTCCAGAGAACTGTTGGAACTGTCGCCGGGTGAATGCAGAAAACTGTCCGCAACCAGAAGTTGCAGCAGCCCAAAAAAACTATCGCACAGGAGACGCGCGAATCGAATGCACGCGCAGTAGCTTCGAAAGAGCATAGATGGTATAGTTTTGTAGATGTAACCCGTACGAGTAGAAGATTCACCACTAGCCGTGGAGATTTGTATCCCAGCAACCACACCAAATCTTTTAGCCGGAAAAGAAATCGAGACCAGGGGCTAGAGGCTAAGCATGGCGACGATCAAGGGCCATAGAGAAAAGGAGATCATGAGGGCGAACGGTTGTCATAGGAGGGAAAAAGGAATTAGAAGTGGAGGGAAGGAAGTGGGAGACTATGACACAAGGGGAAAAGAAGAGGGGGGAAGAGAAGCATGTACATGATAGGAGGAGGAATGTAGAGATGGAGACATCAAGGGAAGAGAACCATACTTTATTTGAAAGAAGGGATGAGAGGGAAATATCAAAAATACTAGCTAGGTGGCTTTACAAGAATGAGCATGTCTCATCAAGGAATAGCCCCTTCCTTTTATAGCCAAAAGAGGGGGTCTCTCCCCATTAATGTATCCTCCCACATGCATGGTGTGTGTGGAAAAGTCTCCCATGTGGGCTAAGCGGTTACGCACTCTCAATTGTGTGCGACAACACTTTGCCTCAATTTTCCACATAAATCAAGCCCCATATCTCAAGTCTATGATACTCCCTTGGTCTCTTTCCAATTTTATAATATGTTCAAACCTCTAGGAGGACAAGTGGAGGGTTGGCACAAGGAATCTTGCCACCTCATCCTACTTTCCCCATTATTTAACTTGCTCTCTTGGACCTTCTATACCTCCCCCACATGGGCCTATCCCATATGGAGGGAATAACTCAATATAATAGCCATTTCCACCTATTTTATATTGCTTCTCCCATGGACTTTGAGCCATATCTCACTAAATGCAGCCTAGGTGGAGGGGTGGCACATGGAGGAGCCATGCCACCTTACATTTTATAATATTACTATCATGGATTATGTACAACACACCTTATGGGTCCTCTTACATGGAAGGGTGGCACATGGTCATGCCCTGCCACCTCAACCTTGGGCCCTATGCACACCATATTTTATTATACTATTGCCACATATACAAACACACATACATATTAATGCCTTTTTCCTTAGACAATTTTATCCATAACAACACACATGTTGGTCTTGGCATTGAAGTCCCATATGAGCAAGACCTCTCCTAGCTACTTGCACCTCTAGATGTCCTCGTGGAGTGTAAGGAAGGTAAGATATGTCCCTAGAGATTGTCCAAATATAATCCAATGTTTGTGGGGATACATAACATGTTGTAATCCCCTCTCTCCCAACTCGCTTTAGGGATGCACATTGATGAATGAGCAAAGGGTGACAGTGGAAGAAAGGAAGAATCAAGAAACCCCCTCTTCTACCATGTCGATATTAGCACACCCACGTTCCCAACCCAATCCCATACCCACATTAGCCATCCAACCCCGCGTGGGCATCATTTTGTCCTATCAAGATGTGTGCTCTAGCTTTTTATTAGCCTTTCTCTCTTGATCTCTATATTTGCAATCTTCATGGAAATGCCACCCTTTTGAACCCTTTGGATCATCAGTCATTGCTAATGCACCAATGCACATCGTTTTTGCTGATGGGCGAGGAAGCATTTGCTAATGCACCAATGCACATCGTTTTTGTTCAATAGCTTTTGTAGTAGGTTACATTGACAACATTGATGCACAATGGGCAAAGGATATTAAGTAATCTCCTACAATACTGGCCAACAATGCACATCATTTTTGTTCCTAGGTTTGTAGTAGGTTTGAGTCACAATATTGCTATACAATGCGCAAAGGGTATTTACTTTGTTTTGAAACATGCCTCTATTTAATGTATGCCAAATGGCCATGTGCAGGCACTTGAGTTTAGGGGCCAACCAACTCCACATGTCTCTTATGTACATGGCAGCCTCATCCCTTACAATACTTGATTCCATTTGATTGGTCCCACTAGATGAGACCCCATTCCATAATTATCATGCAGCTAGTTAACTTTTAGGTCCTCTGAACTACATTTTAGGTTGGCTTCCATTCTATACCCACCAGCTTTGTGGGTCTTCAAAACAAGGGCAAATGCCCTTCATACTCTTGCAAGGCCTAGCCCCTTCGGCCTTCCCTGATCCTAGCTTGGTAGGTTGGCTCTAATGTTGCTGCTCTCTAGTCACCTCTTGCTAGGCTAGATATAGGGCTTGATGCCCTCACCATCTTACACCCACAAAGTTGCCTTTAGATCCTAGCATATAAAGGAGCATCTAAGTGGGTTTAGGGTATGAGTTAGCAGTTAATTGGATTGATTTCCTGTCATGTCTATCACCAATTTTCCCCCTTCACAAAAGAAAGACTTATCATTGGGCCAACAAGTTGGAAGTGGTAAAAATGTAATGATTTTTATTCATATATTGAAATCGCGAGAACTGTAACTCTCTAACCGTAGGGAGTTTGCTCTTGCTATAAAAAGCAAAAATACTTCATTTTATGTGCTCTATCCACATCTCTTGCTAGATCGCCGATTCAGAACTTCTCCAAGCTCACTTCACGGATGCACGCCACACGAGAAGGGTGGACATTTATGTCACTTCTCGATGCGTTTAAGGAATTGGTGCCTATTCCTCCGCACCTTACGGCTACCAATGCACGAGATGTCTTCCTTGATCTTCATGTCGACCTTCAACGGCTGATTGTCCAGTGCATTGTTGAAGGAGATGACGGGTGGAATAATACACCGTGGATGATTCATGGTGAAGAACTACTAATACGCTGGGAGGATTTTGATTTTACTTCTACTCATTGTGCGGTGATCGAACTACTGGCTGCTTCAGAGGTAATTAAAACGGTGTCCTTCATCGAAGGGTGGGATGCTCCCCAAGCTTAGGGGGAGATTTGGCGCATATGCTTGTTGATTCCTATGGATAAGCTGTCCTGAATGGTTTATTCACAATCTCATTACAAAGGTTTCTAGGCCTCGGCTATGGTTGGTAATGTTTCGACCAAGGAATCCATTTGTACCTAATCAACCTTTTGTGCCTCATTTCGAGCTTCAAATTGTAATTCTTTTTGGGCTTAAGATAAACTATCAACAAAGGAATGCAAGTTTATTTGGTGCTGAACGTTTGGCTCAAGTGTTGAATTCTCCCCACCCTCTCCTCCTACCTATCTTGGACTACCGAGAAACCTGGGATGTCCGAATTTTAGTCTTGGTGTGATGACATCTTGGATTCTTCAATTTGATGGAGCTTACAAACCTTCGACCAAGGCGGCTGGCGTGGGTGTGAAGCTCACTTCACCGGGTGGTGAGGAGTATTGTTACAGCAAGTCTTCACCCACAAGTACTTGCAATCAAGCTGAGTACTCGGCGCTCATTTTTGGGCTACAAAAGACACAAGAACATCATGCCAAGCAATTGGAGGTGCAAGGAGATTCTCAACTAGTGTGTGAACAAGTTAGTGGAAGGTGGAAGGTGCGGAGCAAAGGCTTGGTTCCACGACATCAACAAGCATTGGAACTTTGCAACCAATTTGTAGAGGTAAAAATTCAGCATATCCCTCGAGCTCGAAATCTTGTTGCTGATTTCTTGGCACATGAAGCTTGTACTTCAATCATGCATGACGCGAGTGGAAGCACCACCCCAACAAAGCCGCAAGCCACGAAGGAGGGTGATCATTTGTAAGGAATGCAAAGGTTGTGGTCATCATGAAACTAAGTGTTGGGCATACTTGATACGAGTTCACCGACTTCGAAAGATCATCAGGAGGGTTCTCAAGGACATTGCTCAAAAGAAGGATGCCAGACCGCACACCCCTTGAAGAAATAGCATGGCGACTACAAGAACTGGAAGAAGCTGAAGGTGATGTGCAAGCTCTCCAACTGTTGACATTTGTCATGGCATTCTTGTTTGCCTTGATGAACAACCTCATGCAACGCTGCGCCTCTAACCCTCGCTTGTAAAGATCGATGTGATATCATGAGGGTTGGTCCTTTTAAGATTGTCTATGTGCTATTCTATGCTGAAGATTCTTCTCGTGTAGTATTTCACACTACACCAGTCACACCCTACCCTGCCTATGTGTGCTTTTTGGATGTATCTTCACCCGATTTTCAGTTCAAGCTTCCTCTTACTATTGTTCGTCCATAGATAAGCCTATCTTTTCTATCTTCCAAGCATGGCTGACATTCCCGTGTTTTGTGGACGGGTGGAAGAAAATCCAAATGAGTATCTTGTGGCCTTCAAGCGCCATTGTGTTTCTCTCAACTTTCTTACTGAAGACAGATGGCTATTGGTTCTTCCCACATTTCTAGAGGGTTTGGCTCAAGTGTGGTATGAGAAGCAAGCTGAAGACATTCGCCAAAGCTGGCCAAGGTTGACAGCAACAATGATTGAGTATTTCGGCAAAGAAGAGGAGCCGGAGAATGTGTACCTGCAGGTGGCAAACTTGAAGCAGTCAGAAGGTGAGACGGCACGTCGATATGTGGATCGAGCGGCCGTGCTCCTGGACCGTTTGATTGCCACACAGGAGGACAATGCCGGATTTTGAGCCGGAATGACTCAGCATGTGCTGGGCTACCTTGTAGCAGGAGCGAGTGATGAATTCCGCCTCAAGCTTAAATGGGAGAATCCAGAAACTATGGTGCTAGCGCATGAGATTGCTCAAAAGTTTGATAAAGTTCAGTCTGACCCCGCTTCAAAGAAGACGATTGTCCCTCCGCATCCCCCTCAATTCCTGCAACAACAACCTGGGGGGTCTAACTCAGGGGCATACCCCCACCCCTCATCAGGGATGTATCCACCGCCTCCACCTCAAATGTATGGTCCTCCCTTAGATGCTTACCCTCAACAAGGTGGATATCCTCATCCTCCGCCTCGAAGATTTCCCCAGCCTCGCCCACGAGCCCCCCTCCTCGCTACTCCCGTGGCCCCTCCAACTAAAGAGGCCCCCCCTGCAACAGAACCTGGAGTCAATGACCTAGCCAAGGCCCTGAATGATCTTCGGCTTGAGATGGTGGGCATCAGAAATCAAGCCAACCGCCCTCCACGAGACCGTGCTAATGTTGTATGCTACGAGTGCCACCAGAAGGGTCATTATCGCACAGAATGCCCCAATATTCCAAGGGTGAATCTTCTAAGTGAGTCGGGCACTGAGGATTCTGATGTAGAGATCCTTGACCTCGAGAAAAGAAGTCGTGCCACCTCGGACCCCTCTCCAAACTGTGGACCGGGCCGCCCCAGGAAGAAGGTGTCCTTCTCAGATCCCTCAGATGTTGAGATGGCAGACCCACCAACAGAGAAGACTAAAAGATCTCGCAGGAGTAAGTGGTCACCCTCGGATTTTCCCATTGGCTCAGGGCAAGAGGACTATTCGGTCATTCAGGACCTTGCTCATCGGTCTTTGAGCATCACACTCCCTCAACTAATAGCATTAAGCCCTAAGGTGAGACGTGAGCTACAGCAAGGTCTCTCAACAAGGAAGAGCAAGAAAAAGGGAAAGGTACGAGAGGTATCTTCTATCTCTGAAGAAATTGATCGGCACCCACATACAGTAGATGTCATCATAGATAATTGCCGTGTCAAAAATGTGTGTGTTGATGGGGGAGCTGCATGTAATATCATGGTGCCCCGAATCATGAAGAAATTGAATTTGAAATGTACAAGGCGTTCCTCCACTCGAATCAAGGTAGCAGATGGTCGACGACTCGCCACCATGGGAGTCATTGAGGATTTGCCCATCACTGTCAACGGGTTGACCACCACTATCAATTTCTATGTAGTGGACATTGAAGATACAGGCAGAAGTTACCCAGCCATAGTCGGGAGACCATGGTTGAGAAAAAGTGATGTAGTCAGCTATTGGAAGACAGGACACATGCCTTTTGGTGCTTCCAAGGAGAAAATCCCGGTGCAACCTGGTGCCATGGAACCGGAAGAAGAAGAGGAGCATGACAGTGATACTCTCTCATCCTCAGTGTCTGAGTCCAGTCTGAGTCCATGGAAGAATCAGACGGGGGGGAGGAATTCTCAAAGGAGGAAGTTTACATGATGGGGGTGTCTCTGACCCTGCCACCTGCAGAAAAGATAACAGCTAGTCCTCAACAGCTCGAATCAATGCTTTCTCCAGATCTCACTCCAAGTGAGAAAGATGAGTTTCTCGAAATGTTTAAAGATTTCCCTAACCTCTTTGCAACTAGCTACCACCACCTTCGCCATGTGACTGCCATAGAGCACAAGATAGAGCTGAAGCCTAATGCAAAGCCTGTGGCTCAGAAGTATCGGAGATTAGGGCCCTTGCAGACCGATGCTTTGCGCTCAAAGTTGCAGAAGCTTGTAGAGGCTGGGTTTATTGTTCCGGTTCACAATGCTGAATGGGTTTCACCAGTGGTAGTCATCCCAAAAAAAAACAACAAGTGGCGGGTCTGCATCGACTATAAGAAGCTCAATGCTGCCACCAAGAGGGATCATCATCCTCTGCCCTTTCAAGACCTCATTCTTGAGAAGGTAAGTGGTCATGAGATGTATACTTTCTATGATGGTTACTCTGGGTTTTATCAAATCAGAATTGCCGAGGAAGATGTGCTTAAAACCACATTTGCCACACCCTGGGGGACATTTGCATTCAAAGTAATGCCATTTGGCCTCACCAATGCTCCTGCTACCTTTCAAAGATTTATGCAGATGGTGTTTGCTCCTTATTTGGGGGATTTCTTGGAGGTGTTTTTAGATGATTTCTGTATATTCTCGTCTCTTAAGGAGCACATCATGAAGGTTAGATTGGCCTTCCAAAGGGTCAATGATGCAAATGGCAGTCTCAACCCTGAGAAATGCACCATTGGAGCCACTCAAGGGAGGTTATTGGGACATGTTGTCTCATCCGAGGGCATCAAGCCTGACCCCGAGAAGGTAGAAGCCATCCTCAAACTCTCCCCACCTACAACCAAACGTCAGGTATGCTCATTTGTCAATCTAGCAGGATACTATCGCCGCTTCATTGATCAATATGCTGCTTTGACACGGCCCATGACTATGCTATTAAAAGATGGGGTCTTGGGATGAGGATTGTGATCATGGGTTTGCACAAATCAAGAATGCTCTGGCTTCAGAACCCATTCTACGCAATCCAGACTGGTCAAAGACCTTCTATATCAATCTTGGGTTTGGTGAGCACACTCTGGCAGGTATTCTTCTCCAGCAAGGGGAGGATCGGTTCATGTATCCCATTCGATTTGCTTCTCGACAATTGCTCGACACTGAGCGACGCTATTCAGAGGCCGACAAGCATGCCTTGTCTTTGGTGTTTTGCATTGAGAAATTTAAGCATTATGTGGCTAGAAGTTCCTTCTTTATACTCACTAGCACTGGTCTTGCAAAGCAGGTTCTTCAATCACCAAATCCCATGGGCCGGTTGGCCAAATGGTTGGTAGTTCTACAAGAATATGATTTCTCTTTCAAAATTGTAAAAGGGGGTTGTTCCAACTTGAAGAATGCTTTGATTGATTTAGAGGAGTGCCTTGATGTAACCCTTGTAGCAGCCATAGAAGTTGGGGATCCTTGGTATGGTGGTATCTACAAGTTTTTGACTGCTTTCTCCTTTCCTTCAGAAAGTACAAGCTATGAGAGAAAGAAGATCCGCAGAGATAGTAGGCACTACACCCTCCTTGATGGGGTGTTGTACCATCAAGGCATGGATGGGGTACTAAGACAGGTCATTGATGCAGATGAAGTGCCTAAGGTATTGAAGCATTATCATGATGGATTTTGTGGAGGCCACTATGCCAGTGACTATACAGCTAAGAAGATTTTACATGCTGGATACTATTGGCCGACCTTGTTCAAGGATGTCACTTTGTATTGCAAAACCTATGAACCATGTCAATTCTTTGGTAGGAAGGATTTGCGTCCTGGGCAACATCACCCAGTGATGTCCATCCATCCGTTTCAGAAGTGGGGAATAGATTTTGTCGGACCCTTGCCCATGACTGCCCGCAAAAAGAAGTATCTTTTGGTAGCCACTCAGTATGTCACTAAGTGGGCTGAAGCTATCGCCGTCTCTGCTGCAAATGGCAAGGCAGTTTCAAATTTCATATTTGAACGTATCTGCACAAGGTTTGGGACACCCATGGAGATAGTCTCTGACCATGGGAGTCCATTCTTAAATGAAGCAGTGGAGTTACTCATGGATCACATGGGTATTGATCATCACACTTCTAGCATCTATTATCCAGCATCCATGGGTCAAACAGAGCGGACCAATGGCCTCCTTTGTAAAACCATGGGAAAAATGGCCGCAGGGAACAGGAGCCAATGGGATCAGAAGGTCACTGAAGCCGTGTGGGCTTACAACATCACTCATAAAACATCTACAGGTCACACTCCTTTTGAGTTGGTGTATGGTACTGAGGCAGTTTTACCACTAGAGATAGAGATTCCGACCTTGAGATTGGCACAGGAACAGAGGATGACAGAAGATGAACATGTAGAGGCCCGATTGGTACAACTTGAGAAGTTAGATGAGACCCGACGCCTTGCACTACACCAAACTGAGATCCAAAAGAATCGACAAAAGGCCCGATTGGATGCTAAGATTCGCAAGGGATGGGAAAGACACTTTGCTGAGGGGGATGTTGTGCTATGCTTTGATAACAGATTGGACCACCAAATGGATAAGAAGTTTCTGCCACTGTGGGCTGGTCCATACAAAGTCATCAAAGAACGTAGCAATGGGTCTGTACAAGTTCAGGAGCTGCATGAACCATATGGCAAGAAGGTGATCAACAAGCGTTACCTCAAGCCTTTCTTTGTGCGTGATGAGCCCAGGCATGGAAATGCTGTGCATTCCCTGCCTGGGGGGGGGAACTGTTATGGATAAAATTGTCTAAGGAAAAAGGCATTAATATGTATGTGTGTTTGTATATGTGGCAATAGTATAATAAAATATGGTGTGCATAGGGCCCAAGGTTGAGGTGGCAGGGCATGACCATGTGCCACCCTTCCATGTAAGAGGACCCATAAGGTGTGTTGTACATAATCCATGATAGTAATATTATAAAATGTAAGGTGGCATGGCTCCTCCATGTGCCACCCCTCCACCTAGGCTGCATTTAGTGAGATATGGCTCAAAGTCCATGGGAGAAGCAATATAAAATAGGTGGAGATGGCTATTATATTGAGTTATTCCCTCCATATGGGATAGGCCCATGTGGGGGAGGTATAGAAGGTCCAAGAGAGCAAGTTAAATAATGGGGAAAGTAGGATGAGGTGGCAAGATTCCTTGTGCCAACCCTCCACTTGTCCTCCTAGAGGTTTGAACATATTATAAAATTGGAAAGAGACCAAGGGAGTATCATAGACTTGAGATATGGGGCTTGATTTATGTGGAAAATTGAGGCAAAGGGTTGTCGCACACAATTGAGAGTGCGTAACCGCCTAGCCCACATGGGAGACTTTTCCACACATACCATGCATGTGGGAGGATACATTAATGGGGAGAGACCCCCTCTTTTGGCTATAAAAGGAAGGGGCTATTCCTTGATGAGACACGCTCATTCTTGTAAAGCCACCTAGCTAGTATTTTTGATATTTCCCTCTCATCCCTTCTTTCAAATAAAGTATGGTTCTCTTCCCTTGATGTCTCCATCTCTACATTCCTCCTCCTATCATGTACATGCTTCTCTTCCCCCCTCTCCTTTTCCCCTTGTGTCATAGTCTCCCACTTCCTTCCCTCCACTTCTAATTACTTTTTCCCTCCTATGACAACCGTTCGCCCTCATGATCTCCTTTTCTCTATGGCCCTTGAGCGTCGCCATGCTTAGCCTCTAGCCCCTGGTCTCGATTTCTTTTCCGGCTAAAAGTGTGTGTGTGTAAAAATAGAAAGAGAGTATGTCCCCCTATACATTGATACATACATTTAAGTATTTGCATGTGGCATTTTAGTTTAGTTCATTTCTTCTTATTTGTTGTCATAAATCTATAGAATCTTCCACTTTACAAGATTGTGAGACTGGATAGATGGCTTAAGTGTACTAAATGTATGAGAATGCTTGAGGGATAGATTTATATTTAAAGCCTCTATTGACTGGTAAGTTCTTTGCATTGTGATAAATTTATAAACATATAAATGCATAGAAGTACATGATGAAATTAAAGTTAGATTTTCACACACACACACACATACACCCAACTAAATATAAATGCATAGAAGTACATGATGAAATTAAAGTTAGATTTTCACTCACACACACACACACACACACACACACACACAAAACTAAATATGTGACTTAATTTACTACTCTAGCTCTATTCATTAATTTAGTTGAATTTTTACCTACTTTTTGCGATCATAAAGTGTGACTAAAGAAATACTTAAAATATCTAACAAGACACCTTCTACCAGGCCATTATAGAAAATTTCATTCTTTAATTTTGTGTCATTTTAATCATTTGATTATTCTTGCTAAGAATCTACTTGTTGTTTCTGTTTACCTATGTATGTAGTGTCCTTCCATGTTCTTGTTGAAGATAGAAGCATGAAGAGATATTGAAGAGATATATCCCTACTATATGACTTGATGAGGGGTAGACATATTGCTAATGATGGGCCTACCATAGGCTTAAGTTAGCCAAATATACGCTGGATATAAGGGCACAAGTCTTCTTTTGGTGCTTAATTCTATAGATCTAGCCAAAATTTTAAATTGTATATATAATATGTTGGCGAAAGTTTCCAAATATATTTATTTATTATATAAAACTTTGGCGAATTTTCATGGACTTTATTTATAATTTTATAATCTTAAAGGCTAAACCTAGCTCTTTTTTTAATTTTAGTTTCAAATTGTGGCGAATATACTAAGCTTTTATTTTTATAAAAGCATATAAACTTTCACAAGCCATATAAAACTTTCACTTATTAACGAAACTAACGCGAAAAAATCATCCCTGGATGGCATGTCCGTAAAGGCCTACAACCTGGTCTTGGTGGAGCAATGCATTGGGAGTCCACCTTGCCCCTGTTGGTCATGCTCAAAAAGTTCTTGAAGTATGCTTGTGGAGATCCACATCTAATACATATAAAGCGACGAACCAGTTTATTGATTCCATCAGATGAACAAGTTGAGGTAAAGGTGAAGGTGAAGGTAAGACAAACAAGTTGAGGTAAAGATGAAGGTGCTCAAAAGAGGGGGGGAGTTGAAACAGAGTATGTTACCTATAGTCAATTGTTGCAGATGGTGTGCCTATCCCCATCAACCTGGTTGAAGATTCTCATCCCATCCTCGCTCTTGTCTTGATGTACTGTGGCAGTGGGAGAAATGGGAGGAATAACTCGAGTGATTGTGGGTATGGGAGGGAGAGGGAATCGATGATTGGGGGCATGGGAGGGAGTGGAGTTAGGGTTGTATGATTGCGGGCATAGCTCTACGTCGATTGGGAAAGAGGAGGATACGAGTGAGGTTGTAGAATTCACACCTGTGCAACCAATTGATTTAGCCATCACTGGATGCCCAAGCATGAATCGTCAATAATCTCGCTTATATTGATTCTCTGTGCCTCTACCATCTCATTTCAAAGTTTGTCGTGAGCTTCGATAAGTTCTCTGGTGCCCATGCGGAGGCTCTTAACTTCAGTTTTCAGCTTGCACTTCTCCTCTATCAACTTGAGGATCCTTTGGAGGATTTCCAAACTGCGAGAGCAGTCTCAGGGCCTTGGTGGAGCTAGAGATGAAGTTGGAACTACTTGGGTCGAAGGAAGGGTGGTTGGTGTCATCTTTGGCTCAATAGAAGCCTCTCCGCTGGTAGCAACTAAGGCAACACTAGTATGCACCCACGGCCTTAGCTTCCCTACATCGAGTTGCTCCTCGAGGTTGATGATACGCACCCATAGTTTTGCCTCAAATGCTTCCCATTCCTTTGCATGTCGCCACCTTCAGCTACTCGTTTGAAATGCCCCACCTCGAGGTTGTTGATACGCACCCATAGTTTTGCCTCAGTTTCTTCCCATTCCTTTGCGTGTTGCCACCTTCAGCTACTCCTTTGATACGCCCCACTCAGCCTCTTGATGATTCGGATTTCGGCAGGTTATTTAGCCTAGGAATCATATGAGCATTTAGGTCCACAAGATAGGGTTTCCTTGAATAATCTCACTACATCAATAGCACATTGTAGCTTTGCACCATCCTCCAGTTTCTCATGAGTCAGCAATACACCATCATGCTCCCCCTTCCCCTGACCGAAGCCAAAGAAGTTCCACATCATTTGCAACTATGCTAAGTTTACCACAAAGGCCAGCGCTTTCAATCGATGGTGTTCTACCACCATTATCTCTTTGCCCTTGCAACGAGGCACATTCAACACACCTGCTGGGTCACGAGCTGCAGTCTAGTTGCCTGCTGGTGTAGAGTTTTTGGCTAGGGCATTTTCTCTCATAGTTGGCATGGGGCTAGGACCAATCATCTGAAGGGTATGGGGGAGTGGCACACTGGCATGGCAAAGGCACTACCAAAATCTTGATCTATCGATATTCTCATAGTTGGATGACCATTTTCTTGCACCCAGGTGCCAAGATGTGCTACAACTCATCGATGTGCTACCGCCACTATTTCACATGGTCATCATTGAGTACGATGTCCAAGTCATTCATGCCCTTGGGGTCCAGGAGGACCGCACCTTCAGAGGGGTTGACAATAGTATTCACCTGTGCCTCTAGCAATAATTCTCGACTCTGGGTCGCCATTGCTTATGTAGGAATTAATCGAGATGGAATAGGTACACCGCTCCTACTACTTGTTGGGTTTCCTAGAGAGTCACAATCTCCTAGTTGAGCTACATGATCTGAGCTTAGAACTTTCCTTGCATTATCACGGCTTTCTTTGCACTAGCCTGCATCTTGGTTTGCAGGGTGGCTATGTCCTACTAGAGACTCTCCGTCTTCTTGTTTTGTAGAATGCCCATCAAGTACCATCCACAACCAACTTGCAGAGTAAAGCTCTGCACTGTAGATCTGGGTCAATGATATTCAAACCCCCTTCTCTTGTAGGAAGAATCAAGGTCTTGATTCTTCCTACAAGAGAAGGGGGTTTGAATATCATTGACCCAGATCTACAGTGCAGAGCTTTACTCTGCAAGTTGGTTGTGAGAAAGAAGAGAGATGGCATGACTAAAGGTAGGGGAGCTGAAGGACGAAAACCATCAAAGGCATAGTTTCTAGATGGGGAGCGAATAGGGTTGGATCTCCCTTCAAAAGGTGGGATGTATAAAAATTCCAATTGGTTGACTTTGGTTTTCATTGTGATTTGTGAGCATCGAACATCTAGTGCTTGGCATGATTGCTTGAGAAAAAAGGAACTATCAAATCTACCCTATTATACATACAAAAAAGTATCAAATATCTAGTTCTTGGCATGATTGCACAAAAAAGAGAGGGATTGAATAACATTCTTTATCACTCGAGGTCACTTAAATAGGATAAGGAGGTCGTGTGGAGGTAACTGGTTCCTAAGAAGGAATGGACGAGATGGGAGGGTCCTTGGATAGAATGTGACCATTTCTTCCCATATAGAACACGGTGGTGGCTTCCCTTGAAGGTTGGTAGCTACAAGGAGACCAAATCATGGGGTCACAGTTGGTTGCATGGATCCATGGCCCTACCACATTTTTTATGCCACCTCTTAGTATACCACATCATTATGCCACATGTTATGGCTACCACATCTTCGTGCCACATGTTAGAGCTACCTACCACATCAACATGCCACTTTTCATGGCTGCCATGTGTCATCACTACTATATGCCATGGCTACCACATCAATATGCATTTGTCATAACTCTCACATGCCATGGATACCACATTAGCATGCCATGTGTCATGGCTACCACATCATCATGCCATGTGTCATTTTTTGGTTGTGCCATATGTTGTCAAGATGCACACCCTCCCTCTACCTGTGCACCTTCCATGTGTGTTAGAAGATTGCTTACACAACATCATAATTCCAAGCAACTAGATTTTTCTTTAGTTAGTACAATAAATTTAAAAAAAGTTAGACAATGTTTGATCTTAATTATACCATACTTTCAAATAAGACATTTGAGGTTATACTTACATTTTTTCCTAAATATAGTAGAATTGGCTTCAATGACTCATAGGCACTTGAAATAGGATAAGTAGAAACTATCTGATTCCATGATTGCACATTGAGCATAGCCATCATCTACTCTTGCACCTTCATATACATCTTATGCCTGCACAAGATAGGGACATCTATATAATTATGCTCGCACATCTTACGGGATGACGGTTGTTTTCAACAATCTATTTGCTTGACCATTAAATTTAGTTTGGGTAAGCAATGTGATTGTACTTCTTTTGTTGTTAAAAAATGAGGGTGTGTTTATATTATATATGATTCTACTTCTCATTTCATCCTTAGGTTTCTAGCAATTAGTTCTATTCAAAGGGATTAATATAGGATTCATTGATTTTGGTTGTCCATCTCCCATATCCTATTAGTGTTTGTCTTTCCTTGTATCCCTTTGACTCTTTCATGTTCATAGGCCCACACTGAAGGCTACTGCAAAAATTATCCTTAATAGTTGTTAGCCCGGTATACATTCTAGGAATTTGACTATTCCTATGTTTGGGTGCTTAGGTGGGGTATGATCTTTATGTTTCCCTTGAAGAGATACACCTCAACTTGTGGGACAATAATGTCAATAACCCCTTCATTGGGATTCCACCCTAAAATGCTAAACCCTAGCAATTAGTACCTAACTATATAGTAGGAAAACATATGCATCCTTTTGGCAAACATACTAGTCTAAAAAGCTTGAAATTATAGAAAGTAAAGATATGTAATAAATGAATTGTACATGCCTAGTGCAAATCATTGATAGAGGTGTAATTTCTCACCTAAATAGTTTTTACAAACTCCTCATTTAGCCTTAACTCATGGGCTACTGAAAAAGGTTGTGCGAACCTTGGCATTGAAGTTAGGTAGCCAATCATCTTACTCATGGTGAGCTACCAACCTTTGGACCCAATGCTTGGTTTCTAAATTGGTAGATAATTTCCTATAACAAATCTATCCTTCAAGGATGTAGAGCTAACATGTGACTATGACACCACCATTTAAGGAATAAATGAACAAGTTAGGTACCTATAAATATTCATTCTAGTTTCTTTGATAGTCATATCGTGAGTGGGATCTATTAGGAATTTTTCTTATCCATTAAACTTGGTCATTGGAATGCATCACTAAATTTTTCCATTCAAGAAATCTAGCCTTCAAGGATGTGGAGCTAACATGTGAGCATGACACTACCATTTTAAAAATAAAGGAACATGTTAGGTACCTATAAATATTGATTCTTGTTTCTTTGATGGACATATCGAGTGGGATCTATTAGCCAATTTTTTATTATCCATTAAACTTGTCATTAGATTGCATCACTAAATTTGTCCATATAAGCTACCATGCTTCATATGGCCATCAATCTATAGAATCCTTTATCATTGTGTGAATTTTCAATTTCATTACAATAGAATTTTCTTGTATTGTAGATATTGCATTCAATTTTATCTCTTTGCATGTGCTCCTATATGAAAATGTGCAAGTCCATATATTGTCTTTGCATTGAAAATAATCTCATTTCACAAGCATATACAATCATTTTATTATTCATCAAGAAAGTCATTTACAAATATTTTAAAGAATAACAAGTTCTCTTTTGGGGGGACATAAAACTAAAGGAAAAAATTTAAATAAATGTGAATAAATGGATGGATCAATTTTTTTGGTACAAAAGTGGCATGAACATGCCTAAAAAGCATTTCAACGAGAAACTTATCTCTTAGAGATACATTTTTGTTTTAGTTGTTACAATCCAAATATCATCCAAAGTTGCACCCATATCATCTTGCTTCCATGGTGGCACATATGGAATGTATTCCTAACATGAATTTATCCTTTCTATACAACTTTTGGAGCTATTAATGTAGCTTGATATATTAGAACGGTCAAAATCATGCCCTCTCAATCTTTGGCTATACTAAGTGATCCTCACAAAGTGTGTACTTGTTCATTCATGGATTACATATAACGCTTGATGCCTACCATTTATTAATGCAATACCTATTAGAACCTACATGTTTGATTCTTTATCTATATTAAATCCATTGTCCAATCTAGTTTACATCTTCCATGTGGTCCATAAGGTGATCCATAGATACCCTATATCGATCCCACAAGATCATAATACAAATGATTTTGTCATGACATGCCCTCTTTCTTAAAGAATATATGAATTCATTTATAGATCCTTCCAATTAGTCTCTAAAACATTTGGCTAGTCTTTGAGAACTTCTTTATGAACCCAATACCCATTGTCAAATGGATTTCCTCTAAAATTTTTACCAAGGACTATATCTATTCATTGTGTTTGTTGGTAGTATGAACCTCATGGAGAAAAATACATTCACAACAAACAAGAATCCAACTCCATAGCTATCAAAAGCTTTAACTATTCATTGTGTTTGGTAGTATTAACTTCATGGAGAAAAATGCATTCATGAACAAGTAATTTAACTCCATCTTCAATGTTTGGCTCTTCTTCTTCAACTACTCTTGCTAGTGGTGCACCATCTAATTGCTTCAAATCGCCTACATGCAATCTATTCCATATCTTCCAAGTAGTTGGTAATGACAATATATAGGATGTCACATGTCCATTTAATTGCTAACATGAAATTCCCTTCTGTATCTCCTACATGGTACTTCTAATCTATAAGACGTTGCATATCCTTCAAGATATATAATCTAAAAATCTAGAAAGGTCCATAGTGCTTTCTTGCAAGATTCATAAATTGGGCTTTTCCATGCATTAACTTGATTCTTCTCATTGATCTAAAAAATGATCCAATATCTAATTTGATATTGTACATCTTAATGATTTGTGTTTGTCGCATTTTTCATAAGTCTCTAGTGCCTTTTGGATATGAGACTTAAATAGTGCAAGAACTTATTGCACATCGTCAAAAAACTTATCATATTTGCCAAAGTCCTATCTCCTAAGGATGATTGATATCTGTAAGATTTGGCCATACATGATCTAAAATGCAACGGTAGCCAAAAGTGTGAAATTATTATATTATCCTTGATGAAAAGCTTGGTAATATGAGGGTAATACCTATAGTAGTAACAACTTTCCTACAAAGAATGAAGTGGGATTTGTTACAAAAAAGGTCTATTGTTGAGGATTTTTCCCTTATGGCTCATGGTCTTAGGAAACTTGGAGACAAAATGCATAGTGAACAGATGAAGTAATCTAGGATTCTTGCCATGGTCACTCTTGAGATTTTGAAAAGTCACACATCATGAAATACTAGCAAATAGAAATATTTTCAAATATAGCAATGATACCTTGAATACGCTTGTGTCATATATATGAACTATTATGCCAGTTTGAAAAGCCTAGAGATTAATGTAGTGATCAATATGCAAACAAAGAATCCTTCAAAAGATAACCATCATGTAGGGAGTATTCTTTGAGGTTATCTTCTTATCCTTATGACAATGTGGAGCATATAATCACAAAGTCTCTATTTCCCTATGTTGGCACAAAAGTGCCACTCATAAACCCCAAAATTTGGGGACCAATTGAGTGTAAATTGAGTAGAGAGGTGAGATCAAGATCAAATCATTCAAAAAGGCCCATATTTGTATTAAAATATGGGTCCTTATTACTTCTGATCATAGTGACCCATAATTATGGTATATTCCTTCTCCCATGGTGGCTCCACACATACTATTGAGGGTGTTTTCATTCACTAAGATGACTAGAAGCAATGAGCTGATGTCCTCTCAATATTCTCTTTTCTACCTCCTCCAATTATCTGTAATGCTACTATGGCAAGATAATTTCATATTATGCTTCTCATAGAATATCGGTCCTCATTGTTCAAATAGGTATATTCCGGTCAAGTATGAAAATACTCTTGGTATATAAATGCAATCTATCTCCCATTCTTTTTGGTCCCTATATATCAAATAGTATCTACTATACCTGCTTGCTTTAATCATGTCTCAAGATGTTCCCATCCATATAAAATGGAAAATGTGATACTACTTATCCAATCATTGCCATAATGCATCAAATTAAGAAAAGCCCCCCTAAAGGCTGAGGTGCTACTTAATATTTTCTCCCAATGGGAGGATGTGTGTGTGTGTGTGTGGGGCCCACCCCCAACCCAGAGGGTAAGACCACATAGTGGGGAGTAAGCCCCCCATGTGGAACTTACTCCCCACCTACTGATAATAAGTGAATAAAAGTGGATCTATATGATAAGTGTCAAAATGAAAAAATAATGCCAATAGTAAATCGTAAACCACTTCTACAAAATAGATATAAAAGTTAGTAAAAAATAAGGTGGATCACAACATGACTAGGGATTATCCATGCTAAAGAATTATCCAATGGATGTGAATTAATTGTATGGCACTAGCCCGACCAAAGGCTAGTTGGGAAATCAAAGTGTGTGTTTAGATTAAAAAGTCTCATCAATAATTGATCCATACAATTACCATCAATTGGATGAAAAGTTAAAAAAGAAAAACATAGAAGGAAAAAATGTTTGAGACATCTAAGTTGAAAAATGTAACTAGTTTGCAAAAATCTCGATCAAATTAAGAATTTTTAATAATATTGAGTTTGACAAACATAATATTGAAAAAATATGTAGAATCCTCAGGGTCTAGTTACCTGCCACCATCCAAACAAACTATGTGTTAGAACATCATAGTTACATTTGGGTAGATAGGTAATGCCTGTTTTCCCCGGCTTGTTATCGCTTTACCTAGGAATATAGACAACCATATGGATTCTTAAATAATTAAAAAATAATTTAGCCATAAGTTAAGTTTAAGTCACAAGTGGAGTAAGGAGCGAATGAGTGCATGGGTTAAGAAAGGATTAGAGGAGGTATGGGACGATTAGTGGGCTTGGTATGTGGGGTGGTTAAAAAGAAATTGTAAAGGGAAGATTTCAAGGGGGTACATAAAAGAATAATTCATAGTTAGGGAAGTATTCATGTGTGCGCGCGCACGTGTGTGTGTGTGTGTGTGTGTGTGTGTGTGTGTGTGTGTGTGTGTGTGTAAAGAAATAAGTGTTTGTGTATGTGAGATACTAATCAAATTTATATTTATTTGTGTGTGTGTGTGTGTGTGTGTGTGTGTGTGTGTGTGTGTGTGTGCACACGCGCATGTGTGTGTAAAGAGAGAGAGAGAGAGATAATGTTGTATGTGGGATGGTCAATGGCACTTAGATGCTAAGAGCAATGTTGACTAACAAACAAAATTATATATTTACATACTTTTTGAAATTTATAATTGAAACTAAACTGAGATCGCGTGGATTGGCCCTTACAAGAGCGATGATTGTCAATTCCCTCCAACCCATGTGAATATTATTGTGATACACAAACCTACTACACAGTTCCCATACAACAAGCATCGCGGCCACTCGCAAGTATGGCGAGCATACTGGCAAGCACCTTGCCAAAACCATTTTCCACCTAAGCTCCAATGAAAAATTTTGACATCAGCCCGGCATTCCGAACTACACCCTCGAGCCTCCTCAAAACTTCCCTAGTAAACTGGCAATTCCAGATGAAGTGGTGAACAAACTCGGTGGAGTTTTTGCTCATTGGGAAAACTCGACTCACCGACATGTGTTCACCATCTTACCCTCATTAGCATCCATTGATGCATTACTTCCAACAACAGGATACTCTATAGCTCCACCAAGGCCAGAGATCTCCTCATTGTCTATTTGCGATTGTGATCCTATAAGGCCATGAAACCTCTTTCCAACCTACGATACACTAGCTTGGCTGACATCTTCAACAAAAATATCCTTCCAAGCACCCAATTTACGCCTTGATAAAAGCCCAACTTCACTGTATTGGAGGGCCAAACGTACGGTATTCTATCTTCAACTGCTCGCAACATATCCATCTCCCCATTTGTCAATTTGAACTTGGATCAAGGGCATCTATCGAGCACTAATTTGCAACATCGCCATCCCACAGATCACCAGGTCCAGCACTTTCAAAAATTGAAGCTCATCATTCTGAGATTGGCTGTCTTTATTACCTTTTCTAAAAAGGCTTCTTACTCCCAAAAGATCATGCAAGGAAAATACTTTGTTGGGTTGCCTAAAAGCTAAGCTCCACCAAATGTTATCATCCAAACTACCATCTCCCCTCAACCTACTTTGCCCCTTCCGATTTAAGCCTTGTACTTGCGTCTTCCATGTAGTCACGATACTGAAAATCATATTTGAACCCACAATGCAGACTGGGAACCCTGAAAACAATCTATCATACTACCAAGAACGATTTTGCCATGTACCCACCCCCTACTATGCCCTTGTTCAAGAAATAGTTTACATTCTCTATCCATGGGGCATTAGCCAAAAATAGACATGGCATCCATTTGCATATCAGTGTAACATTCTTTGAGCAGATATCAAGCATACATGTCCCACCCTGTATCTTGGGAGCCTTTAGAGCTTCCCATGGGATCACATTCCTCATCCGTTTGTTGTTTTCTTCTAACCATTAAATGGCTTTGAATCTCTCAATTTCAGACCCTTACAACTTCTTGAAATTCCAAATTGAAGAGACATAAGTGGTAAAGGCTGCAAGAATGTGATGAATCACCAGTAGGCTGGCATTCCATCCCAAGGCAATACCGTTCCATTTCCTTAACTTAGCCTTGACTCTGTCTTTAAATCATTTGAACCTATTCCTAGCCCAAGTGGGGCTCTAAGGAGCTCACTACTTCCCCTCTCTGTAGCACTTACAATTGCAATCCTTTAACCAATCTAGAATCGGACATATCCAATTTTGATCACGGACAACTTCGGCATGGTACACATAGACCCTGAGGCCGCATAGAATTTCTTGATGACTCCATCAGCATATTCACACTTCCTTGTTCTTCCAACATGAATGAAATCATATCATCAGTGAACATCTAAACTTTCAACTTTCCTTAGATCGTGAATGAGCAAAATTGTTCCAAGTGCAAACAATAAAGGGGCTATTTGCCACCCTTGGCAAATCGAGCAATTGAGAGTAAACCTGCCTCCTCCACTTAAGCATAATACTGCTGATCCATTACCAAAGACGGATGCAATATTTTGGATGAATCTCACACCAAACCCTAGCCTATTGAGGACAATGAATAGGAAGTCCCACCTTATTCGATCATAGGCCTTGCAAAAATTAGAACCAAACTTTAGAATATTCGCTTGTACTCAAATTTTGTTGTGCCTTTAGATTATCGGCTTGTATTCATATTTCTTCTAAGACAATGCAAATCTTTTCATACTTCTCCATTAAGGAGAAGTAATCAAGACTCATCATCTTGAAGGCATGTATCATGTTATTTCCAGGGACATACTTCAGATTTGTCTTTACCCTATTAAACGAATTATCATTAAAAAATATTATAACATATCCAAAGCTAAACTTACTAGATCATGCTCTCTTGAGAATGTGAAGTTTCCTGAGCCATAGAATGAAAAGTAATAATGCTCCAGTTCAGAGATATGTTGTTCAACTTGAAGGATGAGACCATCGCATCAATCTAAAGCTATATTATTCACACTTCCATTTAAAATAAAGGGATATTCTGTGTAGCTACCTTATAATCTCTCTTAAGGACATTTACTATGAAATTTCATGTCACAATAATATATATTGTAGTAGTCAATCCTTAAAGGATTGCAGAGAGGAAATTTACTATGAAATCTCTCATGTCACAATAATATATATTGTCATAGTCAATCCTTAAAGGATTGTAGAAAGGACTAAAAATTTTCATGTGCTCATCAATTTGTAAAAACACACATAGTGACCAAAAACATTAATAAAAAAAAGAATAGGAGCTCACTCTTCAAAATGTTGTGACATCTCATCAAGGCAAAAGTCCCTTCTCTTCACTGGATTCAATGCAAAAATAATAACTTTCTCATCCTTTATGCCTTGCATTGATCTCCATGAGGTGGTCTCCATTTTATTGTGTAGGGTCTTCAAGACAACTCTTTCCTTTTAAAAGGATAATGGGATCATTGTTTGCATGTAGGTGACCCTTTATTTCACTTGTCTTCACATACGAAAAACTATTCATCCATATCCTAAATCAGACTAGGTCTAAATACTAATTGGAAAATTTGTTTATATCTCTGCATGGCATCTAAACACTTTCTCTCATGAAAAATGATTCCAGCCTCGCCACAACACTAGTTCCTAAATGTTAGAGTAATCTTGTGATTATTCCTCATGAAATGAAGGTACTCATTGTTGTAAATTAGATCCTTTGGATAAATCACCTACCTTGCCAGTACTCATTATCATTGTTGTGTTCCCAAGCAAAAAGGGTGGCTTCTTCCTTTCTAAGTCTTACATATGTTTCACTCTTTTGGTTTAAAATACAGAGAGTCACGGTACTATGTGCATAGCTTCCTCCAAGCCTTTGCATTATGACATCCTTCAATCACAAAATAGTTATAGGAGTTGACCTTTGAAAGATCATAATTTATTTCTCAAGGTACTAAGTTAGATTAACTATCACAAGGGGATCATACTGGCAAAAGTATTGGTCTTCATTCTTGTCCTTAGATTTTCCACATGTAGTGGGCATGGCTCTTTAACCTCCAAGGGTCTCAATAGGGGACCCATGAAGGTTCGTCACTTGCAACTCCAAAATCCACATGTCTACAAGCTTTGCCTATCTTGTTTTCTCTCTAAGAGTATTTTGTTGTGCACTTGCATCCAAAAGAGGCCCAAAAGTCAATAATAGTTCAAGAGCCTGTACATCTTGCTCCTCTTGATCATCAAGGTAGGCAACCTACACTTGTGGGGGCATCAATTTTTGTCTCTTCTTGGATTCCTCAAGGATTTCCTTGGCTATTCCCTTCTTTAATTCATCGCTTGATGGTTGTGGCCTCTTTTTCTCCCCCTTTGGAGATTCCTCTCCCATTTGTTAAATGTCACTTGAGATGGAACATGTAAGGTACTAGCTTACATAGGAGATTGGTGTTTGCCTTGATAGATTCATGTACTTGTTCTTTTACAGCGAGGGGCTTGATTCTCTCAAATTCATAGTTCATCTCAAGAAGTGCAATACACTTCTATGAAGAGTCAATTTTTTAGACAAATTGAAGGTCATGGAAGAACTTTTGTCTTCACTGTAGTTGACCAATCTCATTCTACCACAATACATGGTAGTCCATGTTGAGGGTACTAGTGGGTGGTCTATGGTTAGGGGCCTTTATTTGGGAATTGATCTGCTACTACCAATGGCCTTTGTGGAGGTAATTTAGTGTTATAAAACCCTCTTTGTGAACACCTAAAGCATTTAGCTTGGACTTGGTAGGCAGAGTGGCCTACTTGATCCTTCTTTTCTTCACATGCTTGGTAGGTGTAACATCTAGGAAAGACAATAGGGGGTCACTCTCTGAAATACCCCCCTTATTGCTTACAATCTAGAGCTTCAATGGTCTACACGAACAAAAATAAAAAAGTTTGGAAAGTTTCAAATGATAACATGAGGGCAAATACACAAAAACACAAATAAAATAAATCCCTGGGATTGAATCAATACATGTTTGCACTAAAACTCAATCCTTCACATCGAGTTAGCATGAGATGGAAAATAGATTAATCCATGTGGGAATAGCAAGATGTGTATGTCAATGACATTTCCAAATTGAGAATCAAATTTGTAGGATTATAATGCCATTCTAATCCCTCGAGATTGGATTTGGGTGGATCTCCTTGCCTATTCCTAACCTTGAGATTGGATCTTGGTGAAGCTTCACACAAATTTGACACTCCAGATTGGAGTAGCATTAGGATGCACCCTAATATCATCCCAAAGAACAGTATATCATGAAGACTAAGACTAATGTCATCCTTAGGATTGGATTTGCTAATCCCCCATGCTAATATGATCTTAGGGATAAGATTATCTAATCCACAATGCTAATCAGATCCAACCTCCTCAAGGATTAGCTTGTAGGCTCATGTAAACCCAATCCAGAGGATTAGATTTGCATGAGCATGTAGGCTAATTTGACCTCTAGGATTGGTTTACCCTTTAGGCTCATGAAAATCCGATCCTCGAGATCAACATTCGTGCAAATCTTAGGATCCTTCTTGTAGATTTGATCCCCAGGATTGGATTACCATGAGCTTGCATACTCTTTGACTCCTCATTCCCTAGATTTGACATCTCCCCTACTCCCAGCACTGCCAGCATTCCAAACCCACACCTACAAATAAAATGGCCTAAAAGCCAAAGAAGTAAATATAATAAAAAGATTGTGTTTTAATAATCTTATATTTAGTGCAAATTCTTTTTAAAAAAATATTTTTTTCTTTAGTTTTAAAATTTGTATTTAAAAATGAATAAGAAATTTATTTGAATTATGATCAATTCTTAAGCTCATCCAATCGTGGGGATTGGAATTGCATGCAATTCTCACGAGGCTAGATGGAGATCCATCCCCAAGATTAGATTAGCATGAGCCTATAGGCTGATTCGATCCCAAGGATTGAATGGCAAAGCTTTGGATTATATAGCCTGAGATAATCAGGTCTACATTTATTATATTTTCAAGTCTAGGTTCATAAGTATAATTAATTATATCAACTTTTTCAAATATGGATCTCAAAAGAAGGTTTTCTTGCCCATTTTAGTGCTTTGTGGGTTCCATTTTACTAGGGTTGGGTGATAATACACATTTGCTACTCTTTGAATGCCATGTCTCTATATAACCTTAGACTACCTTATGGGCATTTTTTAATTGTGGGTGTGCCCAATGTCTCTTTGTGTTTGCAATGATCTTTAGGATGTTGGTCTTAGTCTCAACTTATGACCTTGCAAGTACATCTTCCTCCACATCATCTCATAATATCAGCTTCATCACCCCCTAAGAGACTTCAATCTCATCATATACCCAAAACCTAGTTGTGGGAACTATCAATCTTTTCATATGAACCTATTAGCATGCTAGGGAATCTTTCCATGTCATCATATCAACTTCATTCTTTCAAAGAGTTTGAGCCAGAAGAGGCTACCAATGCAATGCATGAGTTCCAAAGCTAGAAGGGCAAGTCTAATGTGCATTCTACTTCCACTCAAGCTAAAAATGAGCATTCTCACATTCACCTCCGGGAGTTAAATACTCTCTCAAAGAACCTAAGAAAGTGAAGGTTACATATTGGTAAAAGATTTACGAGTTATGGTCAATTCGCACTACCTAGCAAGGACTTGGTCCTTGGTCCCGGTGATTTTCCAAGTGTGTTTGTTTTGTAAAAAATGGTTATTAAAGGGCCTCCTTGAATATCCTTAGTGGATCTGTGTGCCCCTTTATTAGCTTGAGTATGCTTAGTCGCTCTACCTTTAATACTTGCCCCCACTATGTTAAGTGAAGTGATGCAACTTTTCCTTTCTCTAGCCTACCTTTTCCAAATATTTGACACCCAATTAGAGTGGAGGGGAAATCCTATTTAATTGAATTTTCTTAATAACCTAAGAATGCAATTGCAAGGATCTACGGCCTATGAATTTGTCACACATCGAATCACGACTAGTCATTGACTACGATAGTCATTGATCACTGCTAGTAATGACTGGGGGTAGCCTCTAAGCTACATTGATCACTGCTACCTAGTAATGACTTGGGCCTATAAGGTACATTTATGTTTCTTTTATGTTGTGAATCTCTCTCTCTCTCTCTCTCTCTCTCTCTACCCTCAGCCTGCTACGCCCCTTTCGATTCAGGACTTGTACTCCTGTCTTCCATGCAGCTACAATACCGAAAATCATATTTGAACCCACAATGCGGACTAGGAACTCTGAAAACAACCTATAATACCAAGAAAGGTTTTGCCACGTACCCACCCTTTGATGTGCCCTTGTTCAAGAAATACTTTAACATTCTCTATCCATGGGCCATTTGTCCAAAATAGACTTGGCATCCATTTGCATGTCAGTGTAGCATTCTTTGAGCAGACATCCAGGATATATGCCCCACCTTGCATCTTGCGAGCCTTTAGCGCTTCCCATGGTATCATATTCCTCATCCTTTTGTTGTTTTCTTCTGACCATAAAAAGGCTTTGAATAATCTCTCAATTTCAGACCCTTGCAACTTCTTGAATCGTGGACTGTCAAGAGGAAGTCCCACCTTATTGGATCATTGGCCTTGTAAAAATAAGAGCCAAAGAGGGTGGCTTGTTGAGCACGCTAACTCCAACAACAAGGTAACATTAACTATATTCTCAAAAATATCGTGGCCTTTAATAAAATCATTCTAGTGCAGATCTGCCATCTGCATGCATTGCTCCCTTATCTGCACCGCCAGTGTATGAGGTATTCAGCATTGAGATGGGTCTCCAATCACCCACTTTGACTCGATTCTGCCTTTTAGGAAATAGTTTAATCAGGCCCGCGTTAACATCTTCCAAGAGTGTACCTTTGGGGCATTTGTCCAAAATAACCTGCTGCGCCCCTTCCGATTCAGGACTTGTACTCCGTCTTCCATGTATCTATGATACCAAAAGTCATATTTGAACCCACAATGCAAACTAATAACCTTGAAAACAACCTATAATACCAAGAAAGGTTTTGCCACGTACCCATCCTTTGTTGTGCCCTTGTTCAAGAAATACTTCAACATTCTCTATCCATGGAGCATTTGAAGATCATCAAACAACTTTTTTGTTTATGCTGATCGCAACTGCCTCTTAAGTTCCATGACAAAAGAGAAACTTTCTTGATTTTCTCTAACCCCCCACCTGCAATCCCTGCCCTATAGTGTAATGACTTTGCGAGCATCTTTCAAAAGGTTGAATCCCTAGTTGCAGTCATGCTCCTTGCCACATCCTTCATTCTTTTCGCCAACCCATGTTTGAGATTGGGACCTGCAATTCTAAACTCCTCCTCATCTGTAACTGCCTTTTCTTCCAATGCTCTCTTCCGATCGTAAGCATCTAGCATGGCTTCTTCTTGGATTTCATCTCCCTGCTCTGAACTCCACTACGGGGGCTTGCTTCAATGGCTTGAGACCCTGTAGAATTCTACTTCTGATTGTGAGGACTCTACTAATTGGAACCCAACTCTGCAGCACCACAATGATTTTCCCCTTTTTTTCCACCACCTTCCAAGGTTTAGATGGAGCCGACTTGTCTGGAGATGCCTCTTACATCTTAACCTCCAATCCAACACAAAATAGAGTAGTAACCTGCACATCGCTCATGCCATTGGGCACTTCAACACAACATCTGCAATGATTCCCTAGCAGGAACTTGAGCATCATGGTCGAGAGATAACTCCAGTGACAAGACGTCGACCACCACCTTTTCGGCCATAGCTAGTTTAGTGTCAAAGGTGTCTCCGGGCAGTTCCTTGCAAAGTGCCCAACTTTGTGCAGATGAAACATGCATCAGGGAAAGGGACGAATATGACCCATTGTGCCAACACCATCCCCTCAGGATATCTAATTTCCACAAAGTTTGGGGTCGCTTGAGCCCTATCCCATAGGATCCACAAACCATGGGAGCTCGAGAAGAAGCTGGAATGAGAAGGATTCTACCAAGCATCGCCACGATCTGCTCCAACGCCTCACCCGACCATGGGAGGAGGTTTGGGAATTCGACCAAAACTAGGCAGTCATGGAATAAGAAGTCATCAATACTCAATGAGGAGCTCTAAGGAACCACCAGCATTGTCAAGATGAAGGACCTCCCATGGCAACCAACTCATTCGTGATAGCCTCAACAATAAGGAGAATCCTTTACCCAAAAATCTCACTAAGTAGCCACTTTTTGGAAGATCGCACTCAAACACAAGGAACTAAGCCAGCTCCTCCATGGAAGGCACTCTACTTGTGAAGAACTAGTAGCCAACCAAGAAATCTCAAGGAGGACATCCTCCACTTGTAGCTCACATGGAGTTGTGTCTACACGCCCAATTCGAACCATTTCTTACACTCTCTTTCGCTCGTCTCGACACCTCAACTTGCAATATGCCCTTCGCCTCATCGCACAAACTACATGCCCAATTCGAACCATTCCTTACACTCTTGTCTCTTTCGCTTATCTCGACACCTCAACCTGCAATATGCCCTTCACCTCATCATTCTCCAAAGGCACAAACCCACTGTGGAATCTTTTCGCCAAGATTTTTGCAATACAATGAGGGGACTTAGTCCTGAGTACTCTCCTCCTCCATTAGATTCACTCATGTTAGCTCCAAGCAGACCAAAAGTACCCTTCAAGCTGTTTCCAACCTTGTCCTACTAAAGATAGATGGCGGTCATGCGCTTAGGAGACTAGTTTGCTTCAATTCGCTAGCCCCATGTCCATTCTTTGATGTTATAATTATAATTTCAAGGCTTTTAAACAAGTACCCATCTTGTATTGTTTTGACTTGCTGTCTATCTTCAAAAACATGTAACAAAAATAAAAATCTTGATTGAATTAGCATGTCCTCCGTCCACCTTTAAGCTGAATCCTATTTCAAGGTCTTTCCCTTAACAAAAGATCTAATTTCCTATGGGTTAAATTTCCAAGCATCTTTCCATGTTATTAAGAGATTTACCATAACCAAAAAAAGATGAATGCTCATAAATCATTCATAAGGCCTACTTGAGATGTGCAACGTGGGAAAGAGAGCGGAAAGTTGAGAGAAAGAGAGATTGAGAGAGAGAGAGAGAGAGAGAGAGAGAGAGACTTGCATTGGAATATGTCCAAATTTTGGACTAAGAAGTGAAGAAATAATTTCCAGAAATCAAAATTCGTAATTTTGCTTTTGGCAGATCAATTTCCTTAGTGCTTCTAGGCAGGAAAAAAAAGATTTACCATAATTGGACCCCCTTGAAATGCACACGTTTGTTAAAATCTTGACTGCTACTCATTAACTAGCTGTGGGAATGGGCTATGTTGTTCTTCTTATTCCATGTCAAGCATTTGTAGAAATGGACATAGGTCAGAGAAATGGAGGGAAATGAATAAGCCACACGGAAAGACAACTCCTGAAATGCAAAATATACTTGTCCCCTTGCGCGTGTATGAAGTTTGAACGTGAAGCCAGCCAGATTTACTAACGGGTAAAGTATCCGTTGTTTTGCGTCTCTACGGGCGTAAGTACGACAAAACAGCCGGGTTCCTAGAGTCCACAATGACGTTTGTGACAAATACAAGTCCATCGCAAAGTATTTGCTGAATTAATCATTTGTGCATTTTTCGTCCTATGGAACGAGACAGCAGTACAGTCGTCGGAACTTGCAGGTCTGCAGCGGGGGGGCAGAGGATACATCTATCTGGTGATGATTAGCGATGGTTCTTACTAGACCTAGTGAAGAATCTACTGAAGCTGGAACTGCTACCGGGCTTGGGAGGGGGCTTGACGGGGAGGGGGGAGTGGGCGTTGTTCAAAGAGGCGGCCAAGCTGGTGCGGACGGAGTTACCGGAGGTGCGAGGGACGCCAAGGTGGAGGGTACGAGAGGGGGAAGAGGGGGGGGAGGTGGAGGCGCTAAGGGGGGGGCTAACGAGTTGGGATGGGTCGGCGTAGTAGCAATGGTAGTGAGGGTGAGAGGAAGGAGGGAGGGCTGAGTTAAGGGAATAGGCGGGGCGAGATCGGCGAGGAGGGGGCGGGATAGCGGCGGCGCCGCCGGTGTTAAGCGAATAGTAGGAGCGTGAAGGGGGGCGTAGCCAGGGTGGCTCAGCCTCCTCCGCCGGCGACTGTAAGCTTATCCGGCGGTCCAAGGAGACGGAATCCAAGGACGTAGCATCTAACGAAGGCGTTGGCGAGTGACCGCCACCGGCTGCCGGCGCCGGCGGCGGAGAACCGCTCAGCGCCGTCAATTGCTTCCCCAGCACCAAAATAGTTCGCTGGCATTCCGCTAATTTCTCCTTAGCGGTCTCCACCTCGCGTTCCTGAATAACAAATTACTAATTAGCACACGACTAAATTAGCACTTCCAATACGCTACTTATTATTAAAACCGCTAACTTTTATACCTTCTTCAATCGGGCCTCTTCTTCTTGTGTTAGAGGGTTCGACTGTTTTAGCAGCTTTTGCTCCAAATCTTTACATTTGGCCGCCGCTTCCTCGTATTGCTTGCGTTGATCCTCCACCTCTATGCTTAGCGCCGCCATTCTGCCTTGCAGTTTGGTGGCCTCCAATTCCGCTTTGCACAGCCTCGCTTCCAGCTCCGCTCGCTCCGCCTCTTGTTCCTCCGCCTTCGCCGCCTCTGTTTTTCGCATCTCTGCTATCCGAGCTTGCAGATCCGTCACCATTTGCTTCGTTTCCGCCAGCTCCGATTTCGTGCTTTGAAGCTCCTTCTCCGTCGCAACCAGTTGTGTTTCCATCTCGCCCTGCGCTTGTTCGACCAACTCCGCACCGCCATTGATCTTCTCTCCTCCGCCTTCTGGTGGAGCTCCTGCTTCTTCATCCAATTTCTGAGTGCCGGATGCAGCCACCAGCAGCTCCTTGGAGAGCAACTTCTCCAATTCCGACGACTCCAAATTGCAAAGCTCACTCAGCACGATTCCGAATCGCAAAAGCAACTCCAGCACACTCGCTTTTCCCTGCAACAGCCTTTCTTTCGAGGAGAGGAGGCCTTGCATTGCCTTGTCACCGTGAAGCTGAGAAGTTGGTGAACCCACGTCCGACTCTGATTTAGAAATAGGAGGCTGGTCTCCTCCCGCTGTCTTGTGCATACTGAATATTTGCTGCCGGGTTGACGGAACGCGCAACATGTCGAGCAGGAAGATGAGTTTGCACAGAACGAAGCTGATCATGCTGTCGACGGCCATTGAATTATGTTTGGACGGAGCCGTCGCTGCTGCTGCTGCTTCTGACTTCTCCGGCTCGCCATCACCTCCATGAGCTGCTGCAACATTGTCCTCGTCATCTGTATCATCCGTGGACGCCACAGCAATTCGCAGTTCGTCAAGCACCCTATCTAATTTGGAGGCCTTGTCACGGGCATCTGTTATCACACTCAGACTTTCGTGCAGTTGGCCGCTCCTTTCCAATTTGTCCACAGCACTCTCATCGGACTGAAAGGCCCGCAGTTGCTCTTCCACCGCAGAAAGCTTACGACTCACGTCCTTGCACATGAGATTTGCCGCCTCCAGCTCCGCCTCCTTGCTTGCAAGTATCCTTGACGTTCTCCGTTCCTCGGCCACGGATTCTGGCTGCGTTGTAATACTTCTTCCCTGATTCATGGTCGTCGACATGTCATCCTTCTGCATCAGTGACGAAACCGCTGTATTTTCCTGCTCGTTTTCGATCATTTCTGCGATGGGGTCAAAGTTGCACGAATCCATGGAGTGTCTGGAAGCGTGGGATGCTTTGTCTTTTTTCAAATGGGCGAGCTCACTAATCAATGCCGATGCCCATGACTCTGCGCAACTAGCCTCGTCATCTGTGTCTGCATTTCCGTCCTCCGACCTCGTAACAACACTTGGCTCTGTCTGCAGATCGACGACCCCGTTTCTCGAACACCTGGGAGTTCCTTGCAGGGATTCCAATTGATCCTCTGCTACTGATAGCTTGTTCACGGTCTTCGCACAAAGTTGCCTGGCTGCTTGCAGTTCCCCATTCCTCTTTGCCAGTGCCTCCTTAAGTAGCTTCGTCTCTTCTTCCATCGATAGCATACGTTCTGTCAGCATTTTGATGTCTTTCCCAGCATCCCGAATCTCTTGTTGGGAGCCGTCCAGTGACGAGATTCGGGAGCTGTCCAGTGAGGTTCGCCGCGGAGTACTCCTGCTCAGGGACCTCCGCGTCTTGCTCTCAGCGACGACGTCCTTTCCCAAGCCCTCGACTTCCATCCTCATCTGAGCCAGCGCAGAAGGACCAGGCAGCTTCTTCCGAAGTAGGGTTCGCAATCTTTGGCATTCCGATTCCAGCTTGGCAATTTTCCTCACGTTCTCCAGGTGCTGCTTGTGTGCAGCGTCTGCCGACTTTTTGCTGTACTCTCTCTCTTCATTGCGGATATCCAGTTCTTTGTTAAGCACGTGCAGTTCATACTTCAGAGCTGAGATCTCCTTCTCTAAAGAATGCAGCCTCACTTGAAGCACCTTCACATCAGCTTCAGCTTTTGCTTTGGCTTCGGTGATTTCGATGATTGTTCTAGCCCGCTCTTGCAGGGACTTTGCCATGGCACTGTTTTGGGCTTCAGACTCCATCAAACTTCGCCCGAGTTCTGCCTGCTTGGCTTCTAACGCTGCTTTGATCTCATTCCATTCCCTTGTCTTCCGCAGAATAGCTTCTTGAATATTTTGTTCGTGCTCGTCCCGAGCCTGCCTTACTTGCCGCATGCATTCCTTCAAAGCCCCGTCCAAATGCGCTACACGATCTTGTATGATACTCCTCTGCTGAACTGAAGCTTCGAGTTCTTCCTTCGCGGACACCGCTTCCGCCTCCGCTTTCTCCCATCCTGATTGAAATGCAAAATGATTCTAGAGCCCTGTCAAAGCCGATGAAGCATAGACACGTACAACAAAGTTGATACCATACAAAAACAGGTGCGATCGATACAGCCAGGGGTTGGAGACGGAGTGTCAAACCTGAAATAGCCTCCTCTGCAACCTTTGCATGTTGTTTGACCAAATCCTCTTTCGCTGACATGTCTGCTGAAGCAGCGTTTAACTTCTCCGTCAGGAGTTTCACCTTCTCCTCTGCTTGCTCCCGCAGTGAAATAGCTTCGAGAAGCCGAGCATTCTCAATTGGGAGTCGTGGAGTCTCCTGCAAGCGAGTCGAGATGCAGGGATAACCCAATAGACCAAAACACACGAGCGTAAGCAACCAAGTACGACAACTCCAAATATCAAATATCATGCCTTTTTTCTTTTAACCCCACTAGCCTTTGAAAAAGTTAGGGAGGGGCAGGAAGAGAGAGAAAGAGACAGAGACCTGCTCCACGTAAACTCTGGACGGAGGCTCCTCGTAGCCTTTAAAGGATACAGCAGTAGAGCGAAAGTCTGGATGAGAGTCGAAGGACGACCTCTTTAGTTTCCCACTAGCTTTGTTTCTCCAAGGCCAGCCTCTGCGCTCCATTACGAGCAATCCAGCAATAGGCACGCGTTTAAAATATTCTCACGGATCGGAAATGCGTAATCTTGGAGAATTCACGCCGGAACAGATTTTTGCCTATGAAGTCGAACAGGCTTAAGCCTGCATCTTTCCCTGTATCTAATCTAATTCTGTGATTGAGTGCGCCTCCTGGATCGCAATGATCGCGACGAGCACAATCTCATCGAAGGTGGAGAATGGAGATAGTGCAAGCACATATTGATCGAAGAAAAGTCGAAGTGACCTGAAAAGAAACTTTGTAGGGCCTGTTCAACAACCTCCTCTAACACGGCTTGACGCGCGGCCCGAGCAACGAAGTTATTCCATTTGCCAACGGAGATGGAGGAGCAGGAGATTTGTTGGACCTAGACCACTAGCGACCTAGCTTGGTTACGGAGTATCGTTACGGTCCAATGACCTTGGTTGCTTCAAGCTAGGTCGATTGGGCAATGGGGAGGACGACCTAGCTTCGAGAGAAGACAGATTTAATCTGTGGAACAAGTAGAGTAGAGGACGCCGGTATCCGCAATCTGCTGCTTCTCACTGTCTGGTTTGTGTCTTCGAGGTTAGAGATGCGTCCGAAATGTGCTGCTCACTGTCGATTTAGTGTGCACCGCTCAGAGCAAACGTCCGGAAGACAGAGCAACTCCGGTACCAGACGGATCAAAATGCAACTAAGTGAGCCGAAGGCCAACCATGCGCAGCAGGAGTGGTCGAGGAGCCTGACACGATCGCGAGAATCAGCGGTTGCTTGAGAATTGGAACAAGGAAACCACCCAGCTCAGCTAGAAAGGGACAAAGAGATGAGCGAGTGCGTGACACAAGGGGAGAGAGCTGAAGAGGTGACGAGGGGGAGGTGCGATGATGAGGGGGTGCGAACGTCGAAGGCCAGGAGCAGAGGAGAAGCAGGCAAAGTCATGAGGAGCTACTGAGGGAGGAAGAAGATGGTGGAGGTGATGAGACGGGAGTTGTGAAAGATACCAAAGAGAGCTTTAGTGGGCTCAAGAAAGAAAAAGCAGAGGATTTTGTTGCAGGAATGTAAGTAAAGAAGCCAGGAAAAGCTGAGTTAGAGCAGTGCGGTACAAGCAGAAAGGAAACAACAAAGTCTTTGTGTGCGTAAAAGACTACAACCCTAATTTCTCAACCAAATAACGCATCTACTTGAAAATTAAGGACAGCATAAGATACCTTATAAGGACAGCATAAGATAGCATTTCTTATAGGAGCTTGCATTGTGAACACATCCCAATAATAATAATAATAATGGAACAAGTCTAGAGAGGCTAAGAGAGCAAATATATAAGAGCTGAGCATCATTTTTATTTGTCCTCCATGTCCTATAACCAAAATCATGTCACGCCTTCAATTGCACGTCCCATTCTCACTGCCCAAGGATTTACCGCTAGGCCTCTAATTTTCCACATAAGCCTGCGCTACGCTTACACATAGCTAGCCACTGGAATTTTGCCATTTCTACACGGAACTGCCATTTTCTCAGACCGCTCATCATCTCCTCCACTACAGGTGTCACAGCCTACTGTCCTCACATCACTAGCTCTATACTTTCCACACTTTGCTCCATCATTCTTTGACCTCCTTCGCTCTCCTTTAATTTGGCATATGCTTCCCTTTCGCTTTTCTCTATCCACCCGTGGGACGTGGCCCACCCTCTCCGATCACGTGCCTCTCCTTGGATTCTCTGTTTCACCTACTGCCCGCGTCTATTAGTAACATCGAATACCGGTAGTTTCCTGGCTTTAAATATTCAACGGAAGATCGCCATGCTTTATCGATTTTCTGAGGCGGTTCAGATCACAGGACGAACGCTTCCTTGCTTTGACGGATCTTAAGCCACTCGACAATGTTATGGGTATGGCATATGAAATGAAACAGCCCTAACTAGAGTCTTAAGACCTGCCGCCCCTTTCAATTGAATTCATAGCCACATATCTTCAATGATCCAAACCAAAGATTTGTGAGTCCTTCTCGTTTAGACTTTCCATAACAAATTCGAGAATCTCTTAATCACAAATACTCATTTCACTAAAATGAAAGCCATGATATCTTAATGCCCCTAAGTCCGGTTGTAGATCCTCTTTTGGTCAAGCTTCATTGATAGAGTTATAGATACATAAAAACGCAATTGTTTTCCACCATACCAAGTTGATACATAAAAATGCAATTGTTTTCCAAAGTACCAAGTTGCAAGTTGATTTTTCTCAAGCATTACAAATGATTGTTCTTAGGAGCCTAGAATTTTACACCATAAAAGTTTGTCAAATCTTCAAATCACTTATCAAGCCCTAGAGTCTGCCCTCTAGTTCTAAAAGGGTCAAGTGTATTTCTATTTTATTTTTGTATCTCTTTCTCTAAATATAATCACATTTTCCCACGAAAAAAAACCAAAGATTTGTGTAAACCTTCTTTATACACACATAATCCACGTGAGGAAAATAATGTGAGCCCTTGTCCACCCAAATACATTTGCAAGCGTAAATCCTATGACCAACAACAACACAAAGCCATTATGTGAATCAGAGCATTATTTGTATCACCTTAAAAGGCCAGTCCAACATGCACGGCTACATTCTCATTTCTAATGGGATATCTACTAATGGGTGCACTCTTCAAAAATCAATTCAACACATCATGCAACAAAACTTTCAAAACAAAGATTAGTTCAGCACATTAACACATCATGTGACGAACTCTCAAAAAGAATTGATGTGTTGAAACTTACAATTTAATTAAAGAAGATGTCCAAATAGAACATTTACTTGATATATGAACATTTACCTGACAAGATGTCCAAATATAACATTTACTTTAAATATGAACTAATCATTTACTTCAAATGTAATTTCAAGTCTATTCTTATGAGAAAAAAGAAAATAGATCCATCATGGATGATGGGATTCTTGCTATTCAGATGGAACAACATATAGCATAATACATACCAAGTTTTTTTAAGTAGGTCCCACATTTTATCTCGATGGAGATGTTTCATTCAATCCATCAACCTAGTTCTCAGTCCCTACTAGGGCCTGAAACCCACCTAAGACACACTAGTAGACATTGATTACCAATAATGAGCCTCGTCATTCTAGGTTCCACCAATGACTCTAACATCCAACCAAAAGGAAGGCATCTCATGCCCTAATTAAGTGAGGTGCGATTGGTAAAGAGTCGGATTGAGACTTCCCCTCCTCCCCCCCCAACTTCTCAATTCAACTTGGTGTGGGAAACAAAACTTGTGACATCCTCTAAAGGCAAATCCCTTAGGATGATCAATAAAGTACGGAGGGTCCACACTTGAGTTGGCGACGACAAATAAATAAGGTGGGGGGAAAGAGTTCTCCATGAGATGTTTGGTGGGTGTAAGTGCCTCACACAGCAAAGTTGGCTCTCAAAACAAAACAAAACAAAATCCAATAGGAAGTTTTTTTTGTTGGCCTTCATACATGTTTTTCTCAAGTCCTCAACACTAGGACTTCAATTAAAGACCCCACATGGGACAAGCATGATATCTGGAAACTAAGAGCCCCTAGGAAAGGCAAGCACATCGATTAGCCAAATTGAAAATGAGTAGCCCTATGAGAGATAAACCCATTAATGCAACCAACTTGCACCATGCATATACAAAATCAAGAGTACAAGTGCAAGCCCAGGTAGTGATCTCTTCACATTCAATGCAATCTTCCCAAGCAGTCTAAAAATATCATAGACCCATTGGCTAGCCCAAAATAGTTCCAACTCATCCAAAAAACAACGGAGCAAAATATAGATCCATATTACTGATCTCTAAGTAATATGAGTGTCAATAGTTATGTGTCCATTCTTTATAGCCATCTCTCCTCATCTGTCATGACATTTGTGGACATCTTTTCCTCTAAAGCTACCCCATTCTCCTCTCCATCATATTTTTCTAGAGTTCTTTCTCAGGGGCTCCTCCATCCTTCAATCCACCATAGAACACATATATTAAGACATCAATTACATGATCATGAGCATGCTCATTAGGACCCATTTCATGTGCATGCATACCCTCCTCACATTGCGCCTATCTTCTTTTATTTGTCCAGTACTCTCCTAGGGCTCATTTATGGTTGAGAGGGAATGAAGATTTACAAGGTTGGCTATGTAATGCCACTCTTTGCCTTAATCCATCAATATTACAAAGTTTGCATTCTTCATCCTAAAATGCAATATAACATCAAGGCAATAATCCATGCACCTCATACCAAAAGTTTTGGGTCCCATTGTTGAAGTGGCACAAATAGACTTTACTTTTGAATATGATCCATCAGTATAAGCTGTTTCCAATTTGCATACCTCTTTCAAATCTGATGCACCAGCACACTCTATTTGCAATAGATTTTACATACAAACATGATTGATCAATATATTCTATTTCCAATTGGCCTACCTCTTACAATGTGCACATTGCATAAAATCTTCTTGCTGAGGTAATTCTTTCTTGATGTTGGTATTGGCTAATCTTCTAACTTTGAATATTGATATCATCAAAAATTTCTTGTACGAAATCCAACATTACTTTCTCTCAATCTACTAAACATAGCTTATCTCCCAAAAGCTTATATATAAGCATAAGAATAGGGGGTACTGAGCATTAGTCTCATTAGTCTAAGCATTAAAGTAAGAACTAGAAAAAGAGAGGGGAACGGCCAAAAAAATTGGTTATCTCACCTAACCCTTGAATCCCATTGAGCCCTCTATCCTACAATTGAGAGTCACCATGTTCTAATTTTGACCTTGCTTGGGGCCAGAACTTTCCCTCTAATTGTTTGTCACCTTGTCTCACTCAATCTTCATGTCATTTTGCACATGTGTGTGTACTTCTTATGCTGAGAGCACTCTTGTTTACAATTTAGGCGAATTCCTAAAGCTGCAACTTGCTCTTCAATTTAACCAACTGCATTTCTTTTCCACATTTTTAGCCCCAAAGGAGCTAAAGCGGTGGGTAAAGACCATGGAGGAGGGAAATGAATGAGCAAGGCCTTACTCCTTGATGACCTCATTTCTTTGGTTATCATCTCATCCTCCACAATATCATCTTGATTGAGTTCCTAGTTTGCAATCATCATGATCAAAATATTCATTCATCATCTCTTCCATGGTCTCATAATCATCATAAATGTCATTCTCAATGTATGGTTGAATACTGCATACCTCATGTTCTTTTCCATTAATCATTTGTCCCTTGCATCAAGGAAGCCTCTCATGTGTAGGACCATAATAGCTTTGTGGTTCTCTTCTCAGTTTATCTTATAACAGCAAATGCAAAAAATGGGTTTTAAGCATATAAAATATAGCGCCTTGTAAATAAAATAAATGGATTAAGCAAGAAGAACCGATGTTTATCATTGGCTATCCCTGCAATCCACTCTTAATCTTGACCATGACATAGATATCTCTTTTTCTCATCGTCTCCCATGCTATTTTAACTCTTATCAACATATTGGGCAAGCTTTTTCATACCCTTGATTTTATTGCACATGTTAGTTGCCTGTCCTTTTAACATCTAGCTTTACATTGTTTCCTCTCCTTAATGAGGTTGTAGATGTACTCCAATAGTTTTTCCTACCATCAAAGGTGGAAGTGCACGCCATATTTCTTGGTGTAAGAATGCACTAGAAAAACTCATAGGTTGACCAAATTATTGATCCATGGCTAAAATATTTATTCTTTGTGATGCCTGAGTTCTCGTGATCTATGTTCACATATCCAATTATGCTTAAGTAAGCGCATTTAAAGTCCTTAACGATTTTATAAAATTTAAGATCTTGTCATGGTATTGTTTTCAATCATCAAGGGCCAAATAACTTTTGGAGGTGCAGTGTGATGTGAGTCTGCTGGTAGGGGGAGAATAGAATCGACAGTGGCTCATGATGGTTTAGAATAGCCCATGTGCTCCTTGGATATGTTTTGTGGCATGATCATTATCATATGAGAGGTCCCCAATTCTCACCATGACAAATTCTTGACCAACTACCATCTTGCTCTAGACTCCTTAACTATGCACCAACATGGCTAGCGTCATTAGATCTATTCTGTGATGATGGTGTGCCACATGGACTTGGAGGCTGTACTTAATCTACTTCAACCACCATGCTAGTTCCTGATGCAAAACACATGGCACTACATGTACATCTTTGAAGCCATAAACAGTCTTCTTAGTAGAGGACATAAGTCCAAATCCAATCACGCCAACCACCGTAATGGCGAGAATACACTTCTCATACACACTTGTAGTGGCCCAAGTCAATAATCGCAATGGCCACATCAAGGTCAGTGGTGGTGGATGTATGGAGGCTATATTTATCTATTACAACCACCATGCTTGTTGGTGATGTGGAACACATGACATTGCATGTGTTTTTAGTGGAGGCAGTGGCATACGTCAACCATTGTAATAACTGGAAGGTGGAGTGGCACACGTCAACCATTGCAATGACTAAAAGGTGGAATGGCCCACATCAACCACCATGATGGTCAAAACCAATTATGTCAACCACATCAATGATTGAAACTACCCACCACCACCAACGTGCTACCCTAGTGGCCACAACAACCATTGTAGGCACATGTGCACTGCCTCTCCATATAGTGGTAAGCAATGCTTTTGGATGCAAAGTGGCATAATTTCTAAGAAGCTAAGCACATAGGTGAAGCTTGAAGATGAGTGTGAGATAAGGGTGGAGAAAGAGGATGAGACTTTAAGTCGATGAGGTTAGAAATTGAGAATGGAGACAAGGGTGGAGCAAGAGGATGAGAACTTGAAGTCGAAATGACTTGAAGATGAGTGTGGAGTAGACACAACTTAAATTTGAGGCTTGAAGATGAGTGTGGAGTAGGAGGATAAGAACTTGAAGTCAATAAGTTTGAAGACAAGGGTGGCACATGTAGAGTCCCACTTTTAAATAGCAAGTACCCAGTCCCATGGGGTGGTGGAGGGGATGGAGATGAACAGAAGAAATTGAGGATGGAAAAAAAAGGAGGTGGTGGAGCAGGTGGACATGGATGAAAAAAATGAAGGGTAGATAGACTTGGAAGTGGAGGAGAGATTCAAAAAGAGGGGCATGCAAAACTAAATGGCAAAGAATTGAGGGGCAAGGATAGGTGTGTTGTCTTTATCAGATGTGCGGGTTTAGAGGATTAAATTTTTATCAGATGTGTGGGTTTAAAGGATTAAATTTTGGGATTAGTTAATAATGAAATGTACCAGTCACCATTTGTGAGTAAGACAAATTCTCTTAATTTAGCAAGAATGAGGCAAGAATTTGGAAGCACGTTCGCACTCCTTTGCCTTGAGACATGTGACCCACTTTCACTTTAGCACAAAAATGTTGTCACTTTTTCTCTCATTTCCAAGTCCAAGTGTGTTGGTCACCAATAGTCTTGTCCTTGCTCATTGTAGCATAGGTGTTCACAGATGTAGCATAGGTCCTCTGGTTGTATTCTAGTGAGAGGTGTAGTTTAAAGCATAGAAATTAGTGTGAGTGTGCACATAAGTGAGAAAGGAGAAAAGAGCAGAGACAGGTGGGAAGGAACAAAAGCAGGTTTTTCGTGTCTAGTATTTTTAGCACAGTAAAAAGCTTTCAATTACTTTTTACAAGGTGACCCATGACCAAAAAACTTCGTCAAGCAGTAACCCCAAATATTGATGGAGGCTCTCACATCCATATAAGTTCAAGGGTTTAGGAAAGGGTTGTAGGGTTTAGAAGGAGGGTAGGGTTGAGAAAGCTAACAAAGGATTCTAGGGTTGAGAAAGAGTTGTATTATTTAGAAAGGGTTCAACGTTGAGGAGTGGAGAGCTAGTCTCCTTCATGGTTTCGTGGCGTAAAGGTTGAGAAGGAGTGAATAAGATTGAGGTGAAGGAAGGAGGAGGAGAAGGGAGGAGGGAGGAGGAAGGAGGAGGAGGAGGAGAAGGGAGGAGGAGGAGAAGGAAGGGGGAGAGGAGAGAGGAGAAGGAGGTGGATATGGGAAGAGGCGGGAATGCAAGGGTAAGGACTGCAAGGTTGAGGGCATGCTAGAACACGGTATTGTAAAGGAGCATGGACATTGGGAGATCAAGCACATGGACACAAAAGTGAACTGAACGTTGAACTTCAAAGAGTGGGAGCTTCTTTTGATTGGGAGATTGTTATGCATGTCAGTCTCTAGATAACTTGTAGGGGACCTCTTAGGGTCTCTACACGATTTGTAGGGCACTTCTTGGATTTTTTTAGGAGACCTCAAGGATAGGAGTCTCTACACTTTTGATAGGAACATCAAGGACTGGGCTTGTTTTGTAGGAGTCCCCAAAGGTGGGAGTCTCTAGGGAACCTCAAGGATGGGACCTTTTGTTATGAAGTTCCTATCACAGTTTTGCTCACATGCAATATAGATTAGAAGTTAGTTTATGGTGTTTTGACCTCTCTATTAGTGTGTGTGTGTGTGTGTGTGTGTGTGTGTTTTAACCCTTGGGTTAATAGGCAACTCGAGGCAATTCATAACTCCAGCTACACCAGGCTCAAGTAGGGATGATCCATGAAGAATTTGTCGATGTGGTTGAGAAAAGCTCTGTACCTCTAGATGTAACAAAGGGACGCAAGGCCAAGCACCACTAGTCAATGAAAATGGTCCAGCGATCAAGGAGTACAAGCTAAGAAGGTAGTTAGCTCGGCCGCTTTAGCTTAGGTGCGAGTCTAGGTACATAGGAAATAGAGCATGAGTTGTAAGGGATTTGATCCCGACTAGTCTTGTGTGTGTAGAGGCTAGGAGAGAGAAAGACTGAGCTATAGACTTCTAAGTCTAAGTCAAGGTGGAAAGAAGTGAGACGAGAGAGAGAGTATGGTATTGGTTTTTCAGCCACACGAGTTGTTTGTACTTAGTTTAAACCATTGGAGATAATACAAGTATTTACTATCGAATTGTGTTGCATTCTGGCTCTATTTCCATTTTTGAGAGATCGGTCATCTTTATACGGTCTGCCCACGCAACACAAAACCCCTATTTTGTTAGTAACTTACTATTCAACACCCTGCACAAGGTAGAAAGCCCAGCAAAGTGACCTTGGATTACAAGAGTGAACATCTTCCATAGGATTTCATAGGACTAAGTGGCCAGATTCTCAAATAGCAGCTTATGCTAACCCAAGTGAAGCTACAGGAGTTGCACAGTTTTGCAAATTACTATAAAAGATTTGTCTCAAGACAATCCAAGATTTCAGTATCTTGCAAACTTGTCTAATGACTAGTGTCTCAGGAGGAACCAAGTTCTAAAGGAGACCCAAGTCCAGAAATGGTAAAAGCATTGGAGACCTTCCAAAATATGAAGGTCCTCTTGATAGTAGAGAAATTACTAAAAATTGCACCATATCATAAAGAGTTTCTCTTGCATTCTAGTCATCGACACTCCATTAAGGAACTGGACTCATTTACATCCATTGCATAAATGAATCTAGCTTGAATGAGCTTATCTAGCTCGAGCTTTGACCAGTTAGTGTACTTGGGATTCATTATGCACCTTTTTTGCCTGATGGGTTTTGCATCTGGAACCAATGGAATTATGTCTTGACAGATCTCTGGAGGAACTCCTTTCAAATCAGTATGACTTAAGCAAAAACATCTCTATACGACATGAATAAATTTTAACTGCTTGAAGTTGGTCATCAATCATATTCATATTGATAATAATATTTTTGCCTCCTCCTTTGTCCTTAGATTTAGTTCTTATGTGGGTTTTGGAATCAAATATTCAAAACTAATCCAAGCTACTTTTTTATTTGGCTTAGCTAATTCTCTTTCACCTATGACATATCTAGTGAAATTGCTTGAATAAAGATTGCTATGTAGTTGTCTTGTCATCCTTCATCTTTTGATTAAGTTCAGCACGCACTTGGCAGAGGTCAATCCTTCCCACGGGCAAGATCTAGAGTTCCGTGAGCCAAAACTAATCCTTGACTTCCAAATACTTTGGTCTACAACTCTTGGGCACTTTGCTTGGGTTAGTGGGAATTTGTACTTCCTTATCCCTAGTTCAGAGTGTGTGTGGACTATAGGAAGTTGAGTGCCCAAACTGTACCAAATCCATTTCCTATTCCATTCACAGATGGTATACTTGACCAAGTTGCAAGACATGAGATGTACTCATTCATGGATGGCTATAGTGGTTATAGTCAGATTTCTGTGACACTCAAGGATCAACCAAAGACACTTTTGTTACTAATGGGGTGTTTATACCACAAAATTCATGCCATTTGTGCTTGAAAATGCACCATCTATCAAGTCATACATATGAGGTCATCCATTAAAAATGCAATGAGGTCTCCAATAAGATGACCTCTAACAAACCCTTATGAGCTTCATCAAGTACTGTAGCTCATTAGTGTGGCAACACTCATCTTCACCAGAAGCCGAGTCAAACCATATAGAACTACCACAATAAGTTTGCTAATAGTGATCATCTCATAGGTACCTGGTAGGATTCCATGTGGTAGTGAGTGCCTTGAACTCACCATAACTAAGGCTAATTTTGGGACTAACAGTGAGTTTATTCCAGTTTAGGTGTCACATGGGACATTAAAAATGGTGGTGCATCTTCTCCAATGGTGGTGAAGCAACAGTAAGAAAAATCCTCTTGGTAGGATATTGGTGGCCAACACTTTGGACAGATGCCTATAACTATGTGAAGAGATGTGATGTATGCCAAAGAACAATGAAGCCCCAACACAAAGAATTCAACCCCCTAACAATGTTTGTTGCTCAAAAACCATTTGAAAAATGGGGAATTAATTTTTTAGGACCCATACATCTAGCTCCAAAGGGAACATGTGCATGCTACATCATTGTGGCCATGGACTACTTCACCAAGTGGCTTGTAGCCAAACCAGTAAGAAAAGTAGATAGTAGAAGCACAGTAAAGTTCTTGTATGAAAATGTGATTATATGCTATGGATTCCCCTTTGAAATTCACACATTTTATTAATGAGGTATAGATGCCCCATCGAAATTGTGTTAGATAGAGATACATATTTCATCGATGCAATAATCAAGGAGATTTTATCTGGCTTTATCATTATCCATAGAAAAAGTACAACCTACTATCCCCAACTGTTGGTACATGCAGAAGCTCAAATTTCTTAAGCTCATCTTAGAAAAATTACCATGGTTTGATGTCTAGAGCCCAGAAGTGGCCAAAGAGTTGTTGCACTTATTTTAGGAAAACACTCACACCATCAACATTCATGTAGGCGAGTCCACTTAGACAAATGGCAAGTGTTTCGACTAGAACCAATGCCATTGGGATTGTCCTTGAACCAATATAAAATGCCACTATAGTCCATTGTGTTAATTAGTTTGCCGCAAAGACCTTCCACCAGTTCCAAGGTTACTTGATCAGCAAGGCAAAAATCAATCCTTGCATGGACATGGACTTGGATTATAGTTAGTCTTTCTTTATAACCCTTTCCTGGAATGTATATAAGGCATGCTCATGAAACTTTGCAAATACCTTAACTATGCTTAAATCCTACATGCTAAATTCTATAGCATATACCTCAAAACCCTGAGCTCTATACCCTAAACCCTAACCCCTATATCCTAATCCCTATACATTAAGCCCGGACAATTCAAACCATATCCAAGGGGCACGATACTTTGCATGCACCTTAGAGGTGCAGTGCCCATCGGAGACTTGCAACTCAAATAAGTCACCCCAATGCATGTTTGTTGACCCTCGTGGATGACGGGTGGTGATGAAAAGCACGGTATAATGTATCCTTGACCATGTAAACCATATCTGAAGGCACGATACTTTGCACACACCTTAAGATAGGTGCAATTAAGGTGCATGCAAAGTATCGCGCACATCAAAGACTCACACGTTTGAATAAGTCACCCGATGCATGTTTTTTAACTGTTATGCATGATGCGTGGTGAAAAACAATATATTTATGCACCAATGCTATAGAACAAACCTTGTTAAAACTTGGAGGAAATTTTCCAGTCTTTAGTTACTCAAGCAAACTACCTTGAAGAGATGTTCTGATTACAAGATCCATATCGTATAGTAGCATAGACATTGCAGTTGTCATCAAAATACTTTGTCACTATAAAACCTTCTTGCTTAGATGCTAACAAGTCATTGACACTGTAGATATAGAAATAGTGTTCATGGCCATTTGAACGTTGAATCAATCCCAAATTTTTACGACTGTTAAGAAAGGCCAAGTAAGCTTAAATGAAGAACACAAAAAGAAGATTGGAGAAGATGAACTTTGTCCTTAAACTCAATCACTTTACAAACTAAAACTCCATACCACACCTTCTCCCTCACTACATCAAAGCGGCATTCCATACGGCACCTTCTTCGTCACTATATCGCTCATGAACACCTTTTATTTTTTCAATAGATAGACATATGCCACTACAAGTCCAATCAAATGATGCAGCATATGCATTGCCCAATTATGCTTTCCACTCACCATTTGCAAAATAGCATGCTCAAATTGACAATCAAAGTACAATTGTGAGAAGTTCAAGGGAATTTCATTAGAAATTTATGCAAAGATAGCCACAACAACAAGCAACCAATTTTTAAATCTGATTTGGTATCTTCTATAGAGCCAGGATTCCTTCATGATTCTCTGCAACAATCCCGAGTTTCCTCCATGAAGCTTCTCTTTTCAAGCTTCTATGCTCCGTTCAAAATAACTGGTGATGGTTTTCCTCCTTGTAAAGGGAAGATGGTGCCCTGTCGGAATCCCACTAAGGCCCTACCTTTTTGAACGTTATTGGAGGCGTTAGTGTTCATTATGCATAAATATACGCAATGCAATGGTCTGTCTAGTATGTGAATGAGTAAGATGTTGGTTCTTTGAATTCTAAGTTGAAGCAAAAGTAGTCCATGATGGTTTGTAGATTTGTTGGCATGCCCTTTAGGGAAGTCTTAGTGAAGGTTCGAGTTCTTGCAGAAGGGAAAAATAGGGGTTTAACGATTTCAAAAAATTCTTCAATTTTATTAGCTATATAGGGGGTTGTCAATGCATGCACTTGATGGTAGGAGCTGGGTTGTATTGTTTGTAGAGTCAATAACTTCTTTGCAAACTTGCAGGTCCGATGCCACCTTCCCCTTCCACTTCAAGACTTCCTTACCATCTTCTCCAACACCATCCTCTCCAACACCAATCATCATCACCTCCTCCTTCACGGCTTGGCCTCCCACTCCCACTTCCCCCCTTGCCAAGAAGGCCGTCACTAAGGCCTCTCATATCAAGGTTGAAGGCCCTCCCCCTTCATCCTTTTCCTTGTTTGATGTATCCTAGTTGAGTTCCTAACTACTCGTGGTCCTTATTTGCCCCGAAATTTGCACCTAGTTCACCACTGCCACCTAAATCCTTGCTCCTAGAATCAGGCTAGTGGCATGAGGTAGTCCACTGTCTCGCGATTTAGTTTCTTTGTGGGGGCCCTCATCTATGTTTATGCTTTCTTGGTTATAGATGAGGACTCCCTTCTCATATATAGGAGTTGGTGTTGTTGGCAGCCTCTCCAATTCTTGGTCGTAAGGGCGTTCCATCTTTTTGCCGCCGTTGCCTCAATGGCATATTTGGTTTGTTCACTGCTACGTCTCCCAACTACTATGTATATTTTCTCCTTCAAGGAGCAAGGATTTAGGTGGCAGTGGTGCTAGCCTTTCCTCCTTTGACCTTGCAATAGATCCTGTCAAACCATCGATAATGGGTTTGGTCAGCATGCGAATGCTCTACTTCTTCTCCACCATGGTATTACATTACTATCAGTTGTTGCTACTTTTCTCCCTCTTAGAGATATTTCTACTTGATCCCCTCAGTTCCAATTGTTCTTTACTCTGTCCTCAATTTACCTTTCATGAGTGAACCCCATTGGTATCTAGTGCAAGTGCTACGTCTCCCAACTACTAGGTATATTTTCTCCTTCGAGGAGCAAGGATTCAGGTGGCAGTGGTGCCAACCTTTCCTCCTTTGACCTTGCAATAGATCCTGTCAGAACCTCGATAATGGGTTTAGTCGGCATGTCAACGCTCTACTTCTTGTCCAGCATGGCATTACATTACTATTAGTTGTCGCTACTTTCCTCCCTCTTAGAGATATTTCTACTTGGTCCCCTCAGTTCCAATTGTTCTTTACTTTGTCCTCAATTTACCTTCATGAGTGAACCCCATTGGTATCTAGTGCGAGGCAAAGTTGGAGAACCATATCAGTAGGAGTGAGACAAGGAGCAAATAGATAAGGACACTAAAATGCACTATGCACTAGCCAATGCATCAGAAGGAGTCCAAACTTCGAGGATCAAGCCACTGTAATAGTTGTCTACCAGAACACGCAAACCATGTAAAAAGATGCCTTACTTAATGCACCTGCAAGCCATTGTATGGGAGGGATCAGAGTGGGAAGGAGGGACAGGAGGAAGAGATGGGAAGAAAGATTTTGGTTACGATAGAATTCCTCTCCCAAAAGCAACCTGTTCTTTCGAGAAGCCAACCGCCCTCGCGAGCGCATGACTATTGTATTTCATTCACATTGGTATTCTAATATCTGCTTGGCAGGGATGACAACTTGCCACCTCCATCTCCCCCTCTTTGCTTGTAAGTACCCTTGATTTCTCCATTGCTAGGCCATAGATCTGGATGCTGGTTCTACGTTACACTTCTTCCTTGATTATGGTCGTTGACATGTGATCTTGCTGAATCAATGAAGAAATTTCTAGATTTTGCTAGTTGTTTTCGATTATTTCTGTGATAGGGTCGAAGTTGCACGAATCCGTGTGGCATGGACTATCTGGAAGAGTGGGATGCTTTGTCCTTTTTCAAATGTGCAAGCAATGCCAATGCCCAAGACTCTACACACGTAGCCTCATGATTTGTGTCTGCATTTCCATCCTCTGACCTAGAAACGACGCTTGCCTCTTTCTGCAGAATGATGACCCCGTTCTCAGGTGGCACGAGGTAATGGAAATGTTAAGGAAAAACGATTCAATTTTTTTCATGATGCTTACAAAGTCTTGGCGCACAGTAGTAACACAGAGAAGCGAGAGAATAGCTTTGGAAGGAGTGCAGGATCCATTCTTTCATGGAATATGAGAGAAGGTTGTGACAAGATCAAGCAAAAAGGTTGCAGTGATGTAATCGGCAAGTGTAGACTGCACATAGTCCTTTTGCAAGAAATTAAGTGTGGTGCCAATGATTCGTGGTGGTTTGCTTGGAAGAAGTGGCGCTATGAGGTCTTCATGAACTGCTTGATGAGAGGTAGGGGAGGCTCAACGCTTTCGGTGAAGAACGTGCTACAACCGCAGGAGTTGTTTACGGATGCTGATGGTTGGATCATGGCAGTTTTTGTCAAGGTGGAAGATGTAGAGCTGAGAATTGCAAGCGTGTATGCCCCAAATCAAACTTGTGATAGGGAAACCTGCTAGAAGTAGATCAAAGATATGATGGATGGCAATCACTGGGTCCTAGGTGGGGATTGGAACTTTGTCGAGGAAGGTGGGGACTGTCCCCATCCAGGGAGAATGCCTGGTATTTGGAAGAGGTTAGCTTGGGAGGAACCTGTGTTGAATCAGGGGCTGATCGATTGTGCAGAGTTGGGAGAGAAGGGTCGAGAGGAGTTCACCTGGATGAACAGAAGGATGGGAGACTCATTTAGGGCTAGAAGAATTGACAGATTCTACATCTCGAAGGAGGGGTGGTGGATGAGATGCATGGGGAAGCCCTTCTACACACCACATGTCCCAGTTACATGGAAGTTCTATGTTCCGGTGAGGGTGGCGAAGTCCAAGAATGTCCCCTTCTTCTTTAATAAATGCATGCTAAAATCCAAGACATTTTGCACCGAAGTAAGGAGGATTTGGAGGGCTGCGACGGTAGTTGCTCAAGACCCATGCAGCAAATGGGACAATGCGGTGAGAGCATCTCTGAAATTCATTAAAGAATGCGACCATCAATTCAAGCTAAAAGACGGAGCCACCAAGAGTACCCTCGTGGTCGCTCGGTCGGCACTACCAGCGGCACTAGCTGATAATGGGTCTAACCCTTACACTAGTACACTCTTGGTGGAAACTGAAGCAGAGTTAAGGCGGGGAACTGGAGGAAGCTGACCTGGCTAGAATAAAGAGCTGTAATCTTTGGTTGGAGGTGGGCGATTGCCCCTCCCAAGTTGTTTTTCAGTTGATCCGTAGAAAGCAGCAAATTGCATTGATAGACAGGGTCCAAAATGTTGAGGGGGAGATGGTCTCAGAATTCTGGCATATGGCCGACAGAGTTGGGCCGTGTGGTTGGGGAGGCTCCCCATCGGGACGAGGCCTGGTTCTCAGATCTCAACTAGTTAATGAACGGAATCGTAGACTAGTGGACTGAGAGCCAGAGAAGCAGGCTTGAGCGCCCATTTTCTTTGATGGAGCTCAAAGATGCACTAATGATGGGGCGCGGGGCCCAAACGGGCTGACGACGGAGTTTTATAGAGCCTTTTTGTCATTGATCAGAAGCGATTTAACTAGCATGGCTAATGTGGCAGTTGTTACCAGGGGGTGTCTCTCCCAAGATGTCAATGTTGGCCTGGTAAAATTGTTACCTAAATGGCATAATCGAATTCAGGTTGGTGATTGGAGGCCCCATCTCCATGCTTAACACATCCTATAAAATCTTGGCAAAGGCCTTGGCCATTAGGATCAGTGAAATTTGCTCATTATCTGTGGATCAAGAATAGAATGGGTTTGTAAAAGGAAGAGATATCTTTGCAAATCTCTTAAATGTGTCGAGGGCCATCGACTGGGTGCTAGAGACCGCAGAAAATCCTAATCTTTAGTTTGGATCTGGATAAAGCCTATGACTAAGTCAGGTGGGACTTTCTTGTGGAATGCCTAAAAACCCTCGGCTTTGGGGTGGGGTTCATAGGAATGGTAGAATGCCTTTTTAAAAATGTGTTGGCGGTGCTTTGTCTAAATGGCAAGGTGGTGGGCAACTTCCCTCTCAAGAGATCGATCAGGCAAGGGTGTCCGCTAGCCCTACTACTCTTTGCTATCTGCTCTGTTTCCCTTATCTCAGTTCTTAAAGTGAGGATGGAATCAGGAAGAATTGCAGGCCTAATTTTGCCTAGCGGGGAAAGCATGTGCAACCAACAGTTTGATGATGATATCATAGCCATGGACCAACAAAAGCCCGAAAGCACGGATTGTTTACTAGAGTGCATTAATTTATATTGTAGGGTCTCAGGGGCGGTTTGCAGCCTTGATAAGTCCTTCCTACTTAGATCGGACTAGCATCCACCTCTTGAATGGGTGCAGAACCTTAGGGTCCCAATTGTGCAAAGAGGCAAGGTCGTCAAGTACCTGGGGGTGCCCATAGGGGTTGATATTTCTCTTAAGCACCGTTTTCTATAGTTTAAGTCCAGGGTTAAAGATAAGCCGGGAAAATGGCATGGGGTGCCACTCGGTTGGAATGCCAAGCTCCTGGTTATTAACCATATCCTTTCGTCACCTACGACATACTTGGCTTCAGTATAGCACGTCAAAAAGAGTCACTATGCTGAAATTGAGAGCATCTTTCGGGCGTTTTTAATGGGTTGAGGAGAAGGGTAAACGCAGATTGCATACAATCTAGTGGGATGCTTTAAAGGGTTCTAAGTTGCAAGGAGGAGTTGGACTCCCGGATGCCCGATGCAAGAACGTGGCGCTGATCTCCAAGTGGTTCCCTAGGCTTTTCAATAGCAGTGATCCATGGGCGGCTATCATAAATCCTTCATTGAAAGGGGTAAATGAGTGGGCCTATGAAAGGAGCTGCAATGGTATGATAGGATGGTCTCGGTGTTCCCTCTTCAAATAGTGGGATCAAACCTCATTTTAGGGCTAGTGAGAGTGTGGAAGGAGGTAGTAGAGCCGATGACTTGGAAAGGTCGTCACGGCCTTAGGGGTGATGCTCGTTTGCTGGAAAACATCTAGTGGAGGGTGGCCTTCCCAAAAATGGACAACCCTTTTGTGCTGCACGACCCACCCAGGGCCAGGGGGTTGTCTTGTAAAGGAGTTCGATCCTGGAAGGACATCTGGGATTCAAAGAAAGCTGATTGGATTCTAGTCGTTAGAGTCACGATGCGCTACTAGTTGACTCAAGGAGAATCGGATGTGCTGCAGGCTGTCGTCAACAGGATTCCTGATTCGTGGCCCTCTAATTAGATCATGTCAAGGGACAACAAAGCTAGGTTCTGGCTGATTAGGGGGTTCATGGTTACCACTAGGATATTCGCACACTTAACCTACTAGTTGCTACCCAAGGGATTGATGCAGTGGCCAAGCTCAGATCTAGAAACTCAGAAGGCTCAAGGAATCTAGAAACAGGGGAGAGCAAGGAAAGCCGCATTCCTTTTCTAGAAATGTCTCTTGGATGGACTTCCTCTGAGGAGCAGATTGGCAAGGTTCTCGCAAATTATACCTCTATGCCCGCTTTGTGGATGTTCGGAGGAGACGGTTAGGCACCTATTCTAGTTATGCCCGATGGTGAAAGAAGTATGGGGAAGGTTCAACAAGCAGTCAGACAGGCGGGGCTTATGGGGCGAAGTTTATAGTGGGAGCCAACTGGAGGCTACCCTTGCTAGGAGACCCCGTTGGCCTACCATCGATGCTAAGGGTCAGTTGGTCGGGTATTAGGGCTACAGTTTTTCTTTCGGTTTGGGAATGGAAGAACCAAGAGGTCTTTGGGATGGACCTAAAAATTGGGTTGAGAGCAACCATCATGCTAAAGTCTCTGAGTTTGAACCTCAGAAGTATGAGTGGGATTGTCAAGGTAAAAGACTCGCTAATCTTAGAGGTTCTACTCTGCCTCACCGGTCTTGTTCTAGCTGTCTAGCATAGGCCATGAGTTAGCACTCAGCCTCTAAGGCCAAATTTTGTAAGGTCTTTCTTTTTTAGGGCTGACCACCCAGGGGTTAATACATTCGGCATTTATCCCCCCCCCAAAAAAAAGAGAGGAGAGAAAAGAGATGAAAAATGGGATAGGCCATTAAATATGAGTGGGGACTTGGCCATTTTGGCAAGAGACCCTCATTTCACATGCTATTAATAAAGGAGAGATCATAGAAGCTAAATGACAAAATCATTCACGACCTCTCATGTAAGGCCAAAAACTTAATTCACACAAAGTGACAACATCATTTAGGACCCTGACAAAAAGACAAAAGCCTAAACCTAAAACTCATTACAATGGCCTAAACTACCAGTAATCCTAATACTAAACACCCATTAGCATGCCATTAACATGGTTAACTTGACCAAATGAACTAACTTCTAAACAATGGACTTGATTAGCAAAAAACTTATCGGTCCTTCCATAGGCCCTTAGTAGGGCCAAAAAGAAATTGAATTAGCCACAAATAATTAACTGCAATTTAGTTGGGCCTAATATATGAACCTTAAGAGGAAGAGGATCGCAAGCAAGTAACCTCAAGCACAGTAGCCCAAGGATAGAGTCTCTATGGCTAGAGATGGACCTCACCTCACCTCATCTTGACTTGGCACACTCCCCATAGCCTAATCCCTAGTCCTTACCCACACCTCACTGATTGATTAAACCTTATCCCATGATAGTGTGATGTTCCCTTGAGGACACCCACATAATTAGGCATTAAATCCTAATGGCACATTTCCCATAGAAAGTGAAAACATCACCCAAATGCTTAGAACTAGCGCACACCAACCAATTAATGTGTAGTTTGGGCTGTACATTGGTTTCATAGAAAAAATATGAGTATTTGGTTCGCGCCTCTTGGATGCCATCTTGTTTTGCACCATAAATATCATCGGATGTCCCCATCTGTCTTGCCTCTTTGCCCTTTGCTCCCCCTTTGCATAGGTCATTGTAAAAGACACCTTATGTTCTTGGTGGAACTCAAGCGACACTTTGGTGTGGGAATTGGCACCCCAAAAATTTGGGGTGCAGATTTAGACAATGAGGGTGCATTTATGTGCCCAATGTATGAATTGAAGTGCAACCAACTTCGCTCTAGGAGTTAGTGCACACGGGAGACTCTAACGCTACATCTAGAATTCAGCTATGTGAACCAGAGTCTGTGAGCATTAAATGCATCTAACGAGCTACAAGGAACCGCAAAATGCCATCTGACTAGCTCTACAGAGAGCTACATAGCTTGTAGTTGGTAGGTTTCCATTGGCTGGGATAGATCATTGAAAGAACTTGAACTGAGTGTACAGCCAGAAATGCAAGCTTCCTATTGGTTGGAGGGGAAATTGAGAGTTATAGTGCTCAAATTGCAACCTCCAAAGTTGAGGTGCCCACTACCAAAGTGGCACGTCAACTCTATCTCAAAATTTGAGCGAGCCTTCAAAACTCAGCACAAGTGGTGCATTTAAAAAATAATAATAATAAACTGCCGACTTGTATTACTGGGGGGGTTAGCAGTCCTTGGAAAATAAACCAAACCCTAATAGTACAAAACTTGCCCTCTAGTTGGGCTGGAGCCCTAGGCCCACGCTAAGAAGCGGATGGGAACCTACTCGGTGGTAGAACTTAGAAACGGTTTGCCACGGCTGTCAATGCCTGGCTCACAACTGGATCCGATAGCTCTTGCACTTTGGATGTGTCTGTTACAAGCTGTTTCACCCATCCCCCCAGGGCATCATCATCCTAAACCCTACCATCCCTTTCCTCCCAAAGACAATCTGGTTGCAAAAATTCCATACCCCCAATAGGACTGAGGCCCGAATGTATGGCTAGCACGCACTGACAGTGGATGTGACTCCTGTTGGGTCACCCAAAAGACCCATTCTCCAATTTTGACCCAGAGGAAACCTCCCCATCAGGCCACTCTTTCTCATGGGCTGCTTCTTTTCGTATCCAGACACGACGAACCAGGGTACATCTCCACATCAAATGGACTACTGATTCTATTGCTCTATTGCTTAGTGGGCATACAGAATTAGCTTCAAACCTTTTGGCCAATTTAGTGCGCATGGGAACCCATTGGTGTAGAACTTTCCATGTCATAAAACTGAGTTTACCAAGCCTACACCCCTTCCAGATCTCTTTAAGTCTTTTTTTCCACCAACTGGCTATACGACGAAGGCGCCATTTTCTATTTAACTCTAGGTATAGTGGCTATTGGGTTTATAGATGTCTGTAGGTTACTCTTGCTGAGAGCTTTTTTAAGCAAGTTTTACCCAGATACCATTGGGAAGTCCTTCGACTTTTTTGCTCTATGCAATTTGAGGGCCAGCATTATGGAATCTCCTTGAGAATCCAGTGCATCAGGGTAGTCTCTTGGATAGAAAGAGAAAAGGAGCAACTGATCTCTCCTAAAGGCATCCAACCCCCCTTAAATGGGATTCAAATTTGTGACCAATATCTCAACCCTTTTCTGCATATGCTCCGAGTCTTTTGGAGATCCTATTGGGCAATTGTGTATTTTCACTGCATTACTCCACCATATCAATTCATTTAGGCTGGCAGCGCCCCTCAGGCCTCCCAAACGCTTCCATGATAGTTTATTCACACAGCCCTTCCATGCCACAACTAACCACTGTACCATATCCAACCCCACGATTCTCAAGGGGAAGTCTAAGAACAGTCTTTCATACCATAGAAGCCCTCTCCATACTCCCACCTTCATTCCTTTCCCCTGCTCAATGAACCACCTGGCCAACATCACCCATGAGGCTGACTCTGAGAACATTCACGAGAGCCATTTCCCCGCCAGTGACATGTTCTTGCAGGCAATATCCAGTAGCCCAAATCCCCCCTCCTGTTTTTGGTTCTTGAAGGCTTCCCAAGCTATGTAGTGCATCCGTCTCTTCCCTTGCACTTCTGACCATAGAAAGGCCCGTAGAAGTTTCTCTACCTCCTTCCAGTGGGTTGTCTTGAAATTCCAGACTGTAGCTATGTATGTGATTAATGCATATAAAATGTGTTTCACAATCAGCAGTCTAGCATTCCCCCATCCTAGGCTGAGCCCGTGCCAATGTTTTAATTTAGACTTAACTTTGTCTTTGAACCATAGAAAGCGCTATTTCAGCAAGATGCCCATCCCGATAGGCGCCCCCAAGTATCTTACTACCTCCCTAGTCTGAATCCATTTAATCGGCATCATACTTAGCCACTCAAGTGGAGCATCTCCTGCAATTTTCATTCCAAAGGACCTCGTCCAGTTGCACACAAAGCCTGATGCTTGGCAAAAGGCTGATACGGACTGCTTTAAAACTTGGACTGAGCCAATCTCCTCTTGGCATATGGCCACCAGATCATCTGCAAATAATTGAGCAACAAGCATTTGGTAGTGACAGCCCACATGCAGGGAGCCCTCAAGCAATCTTTTCTACATCATCCTGATTAGGAGGACCGATCCAATTGCAAACAATAGCGGGGCAATTGGGCAGCCCTGCCTTATAGAGATCAAGTCAACTCGAATGCTCCCACGACTCCCCCATTCACACAAAGTGCAGCACAGGCATTCCCAAACAGAGATGAAATCAGTCCACAAAATCCTAGCCCAAACCCGAGCCTGCAAACCCTGTCTAGTACCCTCAGGATGGAATCCCAGTGAATTCGGTCATATGCTTTGTCGAGGTCTAGGCCAACCAATAGGCACTTCTGCTTTGACTTCTCAGCATAGTCCAAGGCAAGGCTTACATTTAGAATATTATCGAAAATATCCCTGTTCTTCACAAATCCACATTGCTCTCTATCAACCACCTTCGAACAGATATCCCTAATCTGTAAAGAGAGGGATTTAGCTATCACCTTGTATGATGTATTCAACATTGATATTGGTCTCCAGTGCCCAATGCATAGGCGATTTGTTTTCTTTGGGAATAGTTTGATAAGCCCAGTGTTCACATCTTATGAAAGGTGACCTTTCCTCATGGCATCATTTGCCATCAATGTTAGATCTCTGCCTAGCACATCCCAAAACTCCACAAAATTCGGTCGTTAGTCCATCTAACCCAGGGGACTTGTTCTGTTTCATGACCCTCAAGGCATCCCTTAACTCTTCCTGTGAAAAGGGACGGGCAATCAAAACTCTTTGCACCTCAGAGACTTCAGGTTGGATAACCTTGAGGAGGAAGTCAATTGCTTCATGCCATTCTTCATCCTGCCTAACTGGTTGCCCAAATAGGCCTTTTAGATGTCTCAAAATCACCTCTGCATCCGGACCCATTACTCTGTCAATCTTTTCCCTTTGATATTTTCTTTTTGCTGCTTGGAAGAACAGTCCCCTAATTGCAACTAGGTCTATCCTACTAAAGACTCTTGCTTTGCCAGCCTCCTCTAGTTCCCTGGCATTCAGTTCTTGTTCTAATCCTACCAATAAAGTGGATAGCTGAGTATCCTTCGGACACCCCTCGAGAGCTATCTTCAACCCTTGTCGGACCTTTATTAGCTCATTCACCTTCCATTTGCTAGTCTTCTCATGTCTTTCCCAATTTTTACAAGTCCTAATCACAGCTCTCATTGCATTGTCCCAGCTCGCACAAGGATCCTCCATCTCTGCCCTGGCATGTTTTCAGGTCTGCCTAATCAATTGACATAATTTCTTAGACCGCAAGAGCCTTGTGTTGAACTTGTAGGGCACATCATGAGACCGTGCAATTGCAACAGGGATCCCAAATCTCCAGATAATCGGAAGGTGGCCTAAGGCATAAACCCTGTCTAATCTTCCTGCTCTGAAGGCATCGCCCTTTCTTTTATTGCTCCATGAGAAGCGACCAATACCTTTAGCATCTATGTCTGCACAATCCACTAACCCGAAGTTCATACTAAGTTCATCCCATGCATCTGCTTCCATTGTTGTAATTCCTCCATTGGAGTGGGATCTATCCTCCCCCGTTTTGGTGAAGTTCTAATCTCCTGCTAAAATCCACTCATCATCTGAGAGCTTTTGATTTAAGGTCACCTAGCATCATGCTCGTTCATTGGACTCATTCGGTGTAAGAAAACAATACAACATCTGTGCTCAACAGATAACAGGATCTTGTATGCAAGAGAGAAAAGAAGATAGTATGGAGAATAAAAAATTTGATTATTGTAAAACTGATACAATAGATGGCGCTGCCTCCCGGCCGTGCACTCTTGTGTGAGAAGCTTTGATGGTGTGCTGGAAATAGTTGAGGACGGAGGTTGGATGCTAAGGAATCAGGGTTGCTATAGCTAGTGATGATTATGGGCTTCACATGCTTGCTCTTATATAGCCACCGGTTGTAGTCGGTTAGACCCAATTGGGAGACTGACCCAATCGGCCCAAAACGGCCGACTGGAGGTCGAAATAGGCCACCGACCACACCTCAGATTTCACATCTGAGATTTCCATAGGCTAGCATCATTAAAACCTCATCATCGGAACCACCTCTTGATCCATTGCAACATACCCAACACTTAAAATGAATCAAGATAAAATCCATTTGCTGCATTTTGCGATTCAACGTGTATTCTAGCTGTAGACTAACACCGCCATAGAGGAGATCCAACTCCACAAAGCCAAGTCATCCATTGCCATATCACCTGATTAGTTCCCACCAGCGTCAATCCCTTCAGATCTATCATCAGATACATATTCACACACTGACACCAGTTCAATTCTCTTGGCATTTGGTAGTTCACCACACTAGTGTGACACTTGGCAGAGTGATCTTCCTCTTCGGATTCATGATAGTTGCATACTTCTTGCACACACACATGCCACCCATGTAAAGTCACGCATTATTGACTATTTTTTGCATTGGTTTCCCCACATATACATCGGCCTTGTACAGTCTCTTGGCTATTCCGACTGCAGTTGTCATCATTACATTATAGGCTTGATCTTTGGCACACAGACGTTCTCACATGACTTGGTTTTGATCGTTTAGCGTAGGCCCCCCAACAACAGCTCGTTTACAGTTCGTTTACAGTGTTCTCATGGGTAGACACTCTCACTGATACCTTTTGCACAGAGCACCAGACTACCTCTAGCATGGAGTTATCCACATCACACAGTTGATGATACACCAGTCATGACTCCGAACGAGATCCGTGAGTGGAAAGAGAACCTTCTTCGACCATTCCTTGCCACAGGGTATGTACCACTCTATGATGCAGACTCGAGCCTCATTGGCCTTGACAAATCAGATGCTGATGCTTCACATCTTAGCATGGATCAGCCCGCAATTTTTGATCATGCACATTCCTCGGTAAGCCCTCAGCATGAGGCACATTTCTTGGTAAGCCTTTAGCGTGAGGCACATTCAGCAGTAAGCCCTCAGCACGAGGCATATTTGATGATAAGTCCTTAGTATGAGGCAGTCTCATTAACATCAGCTCAGATTGATTCTTGTGATGCACATCCATCACCTTCATGCATGGATCCGACTCCATCCTTTGCCACGTATGCAGATACTCAGCATGAGTTTACCAGTGATTACACAATTATTCTACAGGTAAGTCCTTAGTACGAGGCACTAACATCTTCTGCCGCATGTAGAGATATATGCCCCAGTGCATTCAGCTCTTCAGGTGATTCCGTTCTAGCATCCATCACTGATGCTTTCACACCTTTGACACAGAGCATACCTTGGGGTTAGTCCCCTCCAGCAATTCAGATCAACAGATCAGTCTTCAGGACATTTCAGCATCAGCTCAGTCATGTTGCATTGCATCCTTAGATCTAGTTATGACCACCACCACTTTCCATTAGCAGATCATTCCTCAGCACGAGGATACCTATGCATCAGTGCGGTCTTGCCCTAGTATAGTGGTCATCATCAGGTTCAGTCATAGCGTAACCTGGGGAGACTCAGTGTTTCATCATGCACTTATGGCTGTCGTATACAATCCATACTTGATGCAGATTAGTGGTTGGATCCACGACTTTAGATCAGTCCCTTCATCAGCATTTGGTACCTCATATGCCTCAGGGACATCTTATGCACTTTTAGTTATATTTCAGGCTTCTAAGCCTTTACACTGTCAGCTCCACCTCGAGCTTATGACAGCCGCTACATCCCATGCCGATGGATGTTTAGCCATGCACACATTAGATGACCTTCAGCACATGACAGTTGAGCATACAAGTTGGAGGATCACTCTATCCACACCGACTATGCGGTCTTCTTTGACCCCACATCATTCAATAGAGATTATTCTATTGCAGCATACCTCGCATATTGCTATCAGTTCTTTTGGGTTGGTGACACCCTTGTATGTCACAACCTACCGGATTCTTTCTCCATCGCTACATTGACTAGCCTCACATCCAGATGCCTCTTCTTCAGAGCAGCTGCATAATCCACGGCGACTTATGACATGTTCAGCACACATCGATACACACAATTCACGCCGTCATCATTCGATCGACCAATCTTTGATCCAGGTGGACTTGACTTTCTACATATTTCCTTTTTGTTCTTTTCAGGCTATCTTCTGGGTTTCATTCCCAAAGGTGAAGGATGACCCACAACTTAAGAGGGGGGAATCTACATCTTGTACAGGACCACGTAAGTTGTACTCATTGTACATGCTTCCGCTACATTTAGCTTTGGATATGTTATAATATTTTTTAATGATAATTCATTTAATAGGGTAAAGACAAATCTGAAGCATGTCCCTGGACATAACATGATACATGCCTTCAAGATGATGAGTCTTGATTACTTCTTCTTAATGGAGAAGTATGAAAAGTTTTGCATTGTCCTAGAAGAAATCTGAATACAAGCCGATATTCTAAAGACACAACAAAATTTGAGTATAAGCCGATATTCTAAAGTTTGGTTCTAATTTTTGCAAGGCCTATGATCGAATAAGGTGGGACTTCCTATTCATTGTCCTCAATAGGCTAGGGTTTGGTGTGAGATTCATCCAAAATATTGCATCCGTCTTTGGTAATGGATCAGCAGTATTATGCTTAAGCGGAGGATGTAAGAAAACAATACAACGTATGTGCTCAACAGATAACAAGATCTCGTATGCAAGAGAGAAAAGCAGATAGTATGGAGAATCAAAAATTTGATTACTGTAAAACTGATACAATAGATGATGCTGCCTCCCAACCGTGCGCTCCTATGTGAGAAGCTTCGATGGCATGTTGGAAACAGTAGAGGACGGAGGCTGGATGCTAAGGAATCAGGGTTGCTGTAGCCAATGATGAATATGGGCTTCACGGGCTTGCTCTTATATAGCCACCAGTCGTAGTCGGTTAGACCCAATTGGGAGATCGACCCAGTCGGCCCAAAATAGCTGACTAGAGGTCGGTCCCGAAATAGGCCACCGACCACACGTTAGAACCGTGGTGCAGAATAGAGCAACTAACCTATGGTTATTGTTCGGCCCAGAGCCATTTGGGATCATCTGGGGCTCCAAACAGGCCCCACAGCCCGAGAGTGAGCTGCCTCGGGAAATGGTGCATCTACCCTCAGTGCGGTCAGTCATGGGATGCCTTCCCGCACTTGCATGTAGCCTAGTTGGCTAAAGCCGTCCAGCCATCAATCCACACATGGCCCCCTTCTGGTGTCCAAATCAGGACATACCGGATAACCGAGCTACTCAAATGCCTTCTCCTCATATGAGGGGCTTACAAGTAGAGTTAGCTGGTTCCCGCGTAGTTACACGAGAGTGGAGTATTGATATCTAATACCCCCCTGAATGTCCACCCGCAAGTGAACTTACTTTTTTGGCCCAATGCCAAGTCGATGAAGATGTCTCTCCAACAAGTCTCTTCCAAGAGCCTTCATGAAGATGTCTGTAGTCGGATAGTACACTAAGTCGACCTCTCCATCCATGATGAGATCGCGTACAAAGTGATATTGAATCTCAATGTGTTTTGTGCGAGCATGGAACATAGGGTTCTTTAGTGTCGCGATGCACCACTGTCAATAATCCAAGGTTCACATCCGCAGGCACATGGACTGCCTCTGTGCAAATCTCCTCAATTGCTACGAACAACTCTACTGGTACTGCCTGCGCAATGTTGCTGGACTCTTTCTTTACTCCGTTCTTCTCATTTGCAATCTTCTTCTGGCACTCATTCTGCTTGTGCCCTGTCTTGTTGCAATAGAAGCATTTAATCTTCTTCTTTCTCTTTTTATCATCAGAAGAAGATGGGTTACTAGAGTCCTTACCCTTACTTTTCTTTGATCCAACCGAGAAAGCCGAATCTTCTCCAGTCCTCGTCTTTTGACGCATCTCCTCCTCCAGAAGCATTGCGCTGAAATCCTCAAAGTTGAGGAGTGGATTTCTGTTTTGCGTATTCAGTACCGTAACAAGACCGTCGTACTTTGTTGTGATACTTTGATGGGAGAATTCATATGTACCTTCGTGCTAGATTCTCGTTGGTGATGGTGATGCCAATCGCAGTCATCTGATCGTGCAGATTCTTCATACTGGTGATGAACTTCTCTGCTGTTTCAAACTCAGACAGTTTCTCGTTCGCGAGTTAAGTCTCCAGATTCTGAATTCACGTCTGATTCGTGGTCTCGTACTGATTTTTCAAGACCGTCCATGCCTCCTCCGTTGTGGTGACATGTTGAATTAACGCCATGACATAATCACTTACACTGCAGACAATAGAACACAGCGCATCTACATTTCTTCTTGTCCACGCGAGAATCTGATCCACAGTTGGTACTATTTGTTGTCCTGCATTGGTTGGATTCGGTCTCGCAACCGACTTCACGTCCACCCCAGTAGCAGTATCCCAAAGCTCGTATACGCTTAAGATGGTCTTTATCTTAAACTTCCAGAGTGGATAGTTAGTGCCGTCCAACTTTTTGCTTTCGCCGAACGATGGGATTCGCAGTCTTGTGGACTGAGCCATCTCTCACAATCTGCTCGCAAACAGAAACACACTACCAAATCTTCTTGCTAAAGCGCAAGCTCTGATACCATGTAAGAAAACAATACAACGTCTGTGCTCAACAGATAACAGGATCTCGTATGCAAGAGAGAAAAGTAGATAGTATGGGGAATCAAAAATTTGATTACTGTAAAACTGATACAATAGATGGCGCTGCCTTCCAATCGTGCGCTCCTGTATGAGAAGCTTCGATAGCATGCTAAAAACAGTTGAGGACGGAGGCTGGATGCTAAGGAATCAGGGTTGCTCTAGCTAGTGATGATTATGGGCTTCACGGGCTTGCTCTTATATAGCCACTAGTCGTAGTCGGTTAGACCCAATTGGGAGACCGACCCAATCGAGCCGACTGGAGGTAGGCCACTGACCACACGTTAGAACCGTGGCGCAGAATAGAGCAACTAACCTACAATCTTCGTTTGGCCCAGAGCCATCCGGGATCATTTGGGGCTCCAAACGGGCCCCGCAGCCCGAGAGTGGACTGCCTCGGGAAATGCTCCGTCTACCCTCAGTGTGGTCAGTCATGGGATGTCTTCCTGCACTTGCATGTAGCCTAGTTGGCAGTGTGCCAACTCTATCTGAAGCCGTCCAGCCATTAGGCCACACATGGCCCCCATCTGGTGTCCGAACCAAGACCTACCGGATAACCGAGCTACTCAAATGCCTTCTCCTCGTATGGGGGGCTTACAACTAAAGTTAGCTGGTTCCCGCGTAGTTACATGAGAGTGGAGCATTGATATCTAACATTCGGTGCATATATATATCTTTGTATTCTCTACATGGATACTCATTACAATAAACCAACCATTGTCATCTCTAAACGGCTCCGTAGCTCCCAGACTTGTTGTCTTCACTGCAATTGCAACCCCCCTTCGTCCTCTGATTAGACAGTTAGCAAACACCATGTACCTTTAAGGAGAACAAAAAATGATCACTTTCTCCGCATTTGAGCTCTTGAAGTAACATCATATCGGGATTATATTTATAGATTATAGACATGCATCCCCGCTGCTTTGATGGTAGGCAACACCCCGAATGTTCCATGAGAGTGGGGAAATTCGTCTCGACCCTCCATTCCCGGAACTCAGGGTTACGTTACTGGCTTGCCAAGGCTGCGTAAGCATCCTTAAGAAGGTTGAAGCGGTTCTCTGTCCCTTGCCCTGCTAAACGAGCCACCTCTTTGATGCGCTTTGAGATCGATCTTGTGCCACCCGCAATTGGGTCGAGCATTTCCAAGGGTTTCCTGGCTAGCTGCTTTTCCTCAAATAGCCTCTTTTTGTGGTTTGTTGCCTCCGCCATCTCCACATGCACCGGGCATCGTCTTGCTCTTTTGGCACTCTTGAGCCCATCTGCGACTTGAGGGTCTCCAGCTGTGCAGCGACTGTGTTAGATCCTCCAACCGATGATGCTGGAAGCGCGAAGAAAGCTGCTGCGTGCTACCTTGCTCACCCTGTGCCAGCTTCGTGTTCGACGCCTTTCGTGGGCAGTTTCCAGCAAAATGGGTCGTCGCCTTTGCAGATGTAGCAAGAGTTGTTGGGGAAGGCGCCAAATCGAACCTGTTGTGCGACCTTCTTCCCATCTGGGAGATCAATCTCCACAAAATCTGGAAGGTCTTGAGGCTTGAGAGGGATTTAGATGGCGGAGGAACCAAAGGACTCTCCCCAGCGCTGTAGCAATCCGTTCCACCGAATCCCCAAACAGCGTTGGAAGGTTGGGGAAGTCCACCCATACTGGGCACTCGCGGTAAAGGAATTCCTCGATGCAGAAGGATCGGCTCCAAGGTATAACCAGCACAGTCGCTTCCGAGAACATGAGAGTCCTGCCAGCCAATTCGTCGAAAAAACCCCTTGCCCAGGTACCTCGTAGAGTACCCCAACGCAGGGACGTCACATTCGATAGAGATGAATTCTTCCAGTTCCACCGATGATGGTAAAGACCTCCTTTCGCCAGTCTTGTAAGCTCAGGTTTGAGGTCCTCCAGTTCCAGCTTACAAGATACTGCGTGTCTCTTCCCGGACTCATACCATGGCTTGCTCTCCACTTCCCGAGCCCTCCGGTCTGCTTCCGCTCAGATGAGCTTCCTGGCCACTTCGTCGTCCAGCCACCACTACGCTGTTGAGCCAGCTTCTCTGCATATGTTGGGATTTGTCGGGGGCTTGCATCTTCCCTATGTTCATTAGCACTTGCGTCTTGTCCAAGGCCCGTCTCTCGAGCCGCTTCACCACTAAGATTCTCGTTTGTCATATCTGGCTCCTCGGTATCCACTCCTTCGCAGCTAGACCATCTTGGGCGCTTCGTCCCAACCCTGCACTTGATGGGGATGGAGGAGGTAGCCGAAGCCAGCATGCACCGCTCTTCGCCAGCACCAAGTCACACAACCTTTTTTCCACAAGTGGTGCATTTTAGCGAGTATGTGTGCAGGCACTGGCCCTTAGGACCTGTTTTGGCATCGTGGGGTACGACGCGCTGGGCCTCGAGGATTCAAAAAGTACTTGCTTCTTCAAATGGTGGAGTGGACAGGTGGGGAAGTAGGAGTTGAAGGCGGGAACGAACAACGAATTACGAAATGGAAAGAAAGCGCGAGAGAGAGAGAGAGAGAGAGAGATCGCGCGCACCAAAGGGGAGGGCGACTGCAACATCATCGGAGGTATGAACAGCAGTGGAGGAGGATCACTGAGTGGAAGGGAGCCTGAGACGAGAGTAGAATCTCGAGAGCATGCATGGCAGGGAAGAGCAATGTCGAGATGCCTTTGCGACGATTTGAAGACCAAGCAAGTATCAATCTGGACGCTTTACGTATCAGTGAAGACGATCTTTGTTCTCCATATATTCGCACTTCTCTACCCAGCAATGCTACAATATTGCCTTTGCTCTCCTTCTCATCGATCGGAGCTTCTCCATAGCTTCCCGCATTCATCATGAATTCCGACCCCCGAACACTCGTGCAAGTCACGCGCAACCGTGGCTTCATCGACGTCGCTGGATTGGATGCCCTCGACGCACGACGTGAAGATGGTTGGATTCGTGACCCTTCGTTATTGATGGCCATGTCTCGGCAGCTCTTGGCCCTGGCCAAAGGGAGAACCGTCACGATTGTGGGATGGGAGGGCTCACAGAGCGAAGCCCCCCCGCCCGTTTCCATCCGCTTACCTTGGAGAGAAGACGACCATCGAATCAAGGCGATTCAGTGGTTAATTTTCCGAGGGTGGTCTATTCTGGCGGTCGGCACGACGCAGGGATCAGTCTTATTTTACTCCAGCGGAGGCACTCTGTTGCTGAGGCAGGTAGCCGAAATACGTTATCTACGTACTTCTATCTATAGAGCCCACTCGTTAGTTGAATTTAGCGTATGATAAGATGTCCATCAGGAATTGCGGCTTCTGAATTACGTATCGTCTTGGCTCAGGTTTTTCAAGGCACTCCAGTTTTGCAACTGAGAGTCCGAGGAAGTCACAGGAGATCATCCAAGTCTAAGCATCATTGTGTGGAGGAACTCTGTGTGGTCCACTCGAAAGCCATAGTACGCATTGATACATCGGAATTGCAGGTCCATTAGCATCCTAAATCTGTTTATTAACTGTTTTTGTCATTATTCCCTAAGAATTGCATGCTTGAGGGGCAGCCACAGCTCAGGAGATAGGGCGTTTGCCCACCTCAGGCCCTCGTTTGAATCCTGACAGATGACTCCTTGCTGCCTGGCAGCGTAGGTCCCGGCCCTCATAGTGGACCATGGGTGTGGGTAGTTGAGCGTGAAAAAAAAAGTTCTTTAAAAAAAAGAGAGAAAGTGAGAATTGCGTGCTTATTTACCTTTTTACAAGAAATTGACTCTCATGATGATATGGGCCCTAGGCATTGCTGTACAGGTGTTTGCGTGATGCAGAGGAACGATCACGGAAAGGCAAAGGTCATATGATTGATGAAGTTTATTTCAGTTCTCACCGGCTGGCACATGACGTGTGGAATACTAGCAGAAACACTGCAGGGACATCTACCTGTGTAGATGCAGTAATATCTGGTGTTATGGCCCCACCTCTATTGGAGCATCAGGTACTGTTCTGTGAAATATCGTGTGGAGAAAACTGTATTTGATTGTCTGAAGTTTTTGAGAGAGGGCTATCATAGACTTCTTGATTTGCAGTCGAGGCAAAGGTATTTTTGTGCTATCACAGTTGGGCCAGGTTGTACACTCGCAGCTCACAGGTAGCCTTTTATTGTGTATTTTGAATAAATCAATTGGTAAGATAAGAGGAATGTAGCGCGCATTGTATCATGTTAAACAGGGGTATGATAAAAGGTAATAAAAAGTATCACGTAACTGTAGTTGCAAATGAGACCTGAATATTTTCCACATATGTATATGTATACCTCTGATTTCTTCAAAAATTTATGCATAGCTGTGGTGGCATATGAGGCTATGTCGTGGAAAGATTGAGATGACATGAAAATATCACAGGAAATATCAAGTAATTATATTGGAAGGGTAATATGATCTAATATTTGTGGACCTAAATTTGCAACAGCAGTAAAATCTCAGAATGTCCGAGCTTAGACTATGGAATAAGCCTTTGTTAATTGTCCTTTGTTGGACTTAGGAAAGACCAAGCACACAAGGAAACATTGGGTGATGTCAGATATAGGACAGCAAACTAATGCTAGTCTTGTAGTGGAATATCGAAATGAAGGGATCTCACAATCTCTCTAGTGCACAAATGATAAAACTTAGGTCTGGAAAAGTGCAGCAGAAGGCACATCAAAATGTAAGCGCAGAAAAATGCTGCCCTTAAACTCAGCCAAGGGCTGCTGCAAGTACAGGGTCAATGTAATCAGATGATGAGAGTGTCCATCCCTGTCGGTTATACGTACTTGCCAACCAAGCATAGTTACCAAAAACGGCCGTTTCTGGCCTGGAAACGGAAACGCCAAAACGGAAGAAACGTTGTTTCGTAATCTCTGTTTTAAAAAAAATTAAAATAAATAAATATCTTCTTTTTTTTGGGTGGTCCTCTTTTGATCAAACTGTTTTTGCCTTCTTTTCATTAAAAGGTTTTTCGCCAATTCGTCGTCTCCTGTCGTCATGTCCGTCGCCTCCCATGTTGCTGCTCTCCATCATGCTGCTTTCGAGCCTCTCCATCTTTGTCATTTGATTCCTGGGCCCTGGCACCCGCAGCTTGCTCTCCTCTCCATCCCTCCATCCTGCAGGCTGGTAGTTGCTCTCCATCCTCAGCCTACTCTCAGCTCTCCATCCCTTCTTACCTCTCATCCTCCTCCGACTCCTACCTCTCCATCCTCTTTCACCTCCCTGTCCTCCTTCTACCTCTCCATCCTTTCTCACCTCTCCATCCTCCCTCTCACCTCTCCATCCTCCCTCTCAAACTTCAGATTGTTGTAACTTCAAAGTTAGAAGTTAGAACATAAAACTTAGTTCATAACACATGTTGATTGTTGAAGCATTATTCATGGATAATAGATGATACTTGATAGATCAATCATCATAGGAATTTAGAATCATAGAAGCATGCATGATGCTTCAAGTATAGATAATTGTATTATGTATAATTTGCACTCTATTGATAATTATATTATGTATAAAAAATATTTTTTAATACATAAATTGTACCATATTGCCGTTTCTTTAGTTTTTGTTTCTGTGGGGGCCGGAAACTCCGTTTCCTCGGTTATTCTTGTTTCCGTTTCTTCCGTTTCCGTTTTGGCTGGCAACTATGCAACCAAGATGAACTTGCAAGCCGCGAGACAACAACTACATGCACGGCAGACATGTGCCACTAGTTCTACTCTTATCCACTCTGTAATATTTCTGAGCTATATATAGCTCACTCTAACTTGAACTAGGTCTCACCTATATATGTGTGACTTGTGATCAATATGAATCAGTAGAGTACTTGCTCTCACATCCTCTTGCAAGGCCTGCACCGCCTTGCAAGAGGATGTGAGATCTCGATTTATAGAGAGAGGGCTGAACGAAACCAAACCAGGAGCCCGTGAATTGTTCAAAAGCCTTGCTTTTGAACTGACCAAGCAAGAGCTTGACTTGCTCCAAGCCTCCTGCATGGGTGGTGCCTATACGAAGACCACAGCCTTGAATGAACCCAAAAGGGCTATCCATGTGGATTGTACAGCCCTTAACTCGGCATTGAAACAGTCCCAAAGGACCTAAATCAGCCCACAATGGGCAGATCTAGTCTGATCTACACCCTAAGAGTGTGAAATCTCTCAAAACCCTAACTTGGATCTCAGAATGGGCATGTCTTCAAACCTTGATCCAGCTCTAATGTCCTTGTGGGGGGCTTACAAACAATTACTAACACCCATCTTAACCTCCAGATTGTGGGCCCACACCCATGCATTGGTATGAAATCTCCATTTGCTTTTCCAGGATGTGTTCTTTGCAGTCAGCAAGGGTCATGGGCATGTGTAGCCCTTGGTATGGCTGCCTATGTGGCAGTTCTGCAGCCCAAACTGCATAGGTCAACATGTCAGTAGTATAGTACAGCAGTCTGCACAGGGTTGCAAGGTGGATGCGCAGGAGATGCAGCAGGCACAGTAGGTACTTGATTGTCACGTGGCCACCGGGGGGTTGGTCAGAGCAGCACAAGTCCAGTTGGGGCCACCTGGACGGCTATCTGTAGATCCATGAGTCTGTGGCATCCTGCAGGACACAGACTTGGGTCAGCTATCCTCTAGCCCTATTCCTATATAAAGATGCTTCATTCCTCACTCCAGCATCTCCCAGAGCAGTAGAAGCCCCAGTAACATTAGCTCTAGCAGGTCTTAGCCTTAGACTCTCCAGCAGTAGATGACGCAGCACTAGGAGTACCTTGTTCAAATGCGAACCATGTAAGAATGAAGTTCAATATCCCAATGGAAGGCAACACAATCAAACTCTAAACCTTCCAATCTTCAACACAAGTACAAAGCCCGTCAAAAGGCTTTGATACCATGTGAAAGTGAAGAGGAGACATGGAGGGAGTACACCACACAAGCCTACAATGTACACATCTATTGAGAATGAAGAGAAATGTTAATTATATACATGGAACCTCTTAGGGTAGGCGTTAGGATTTCCATCCCTTATCCCCTTGGAGCCATTATAGTTCTCTCTAGTGTATGCACACTTATTCGCATAAAATAATATTGAGATTTGTCATCTCAACAATGTGTTGGCCCCAAACTTGAGCCCTTGTGTCTTCTTGGACATGCAATGGATGCACCATGTCTCCAATCCCCTCTTCCTCTCCATGTGTGGCTGAATGTCCGTCACAACCATCAACCATGAGAAAGTTCTTCACTTATGCCTAGACCTTCTTCCTGTGGCTTGGACTGCTAGTGGGCTTACTTTCATGTCTTTCTTGTGGTCCAAAGAATAGAGCATCTTGGTCAACTATCGTATGTGCGACTTATATGGATTTTGCATGGACAACCTTTGTGACAGCCAATGTTGCATTGGCTGAGAATGTCTCCAATGTCTTTACACAAAGGTTTTTCCCAAAGAGCAGATGGAGGACCTCATTAGACGGTTACACTGATATCATCCACTTTGTCAAGGGAAAGACACTCCCTTGTCTATGAGCCAAGTATGAGGAGTATTAAAGCACAATAGGATAGTCGTCGATGATTGGGATCCAAGCTCTTTGGGCCTTTTTAGAGTTCAAGCAATGCTTGCGAAGGGTGCACACTCCTTCAAGACCTTCAAAATTGAGCCTTGTCCTTGCACAGTTTAGCCAACTTCACATCCATTTGGTAGATGGAACTCCAATGGCATGAATAAATCACCTCGTTGACCATGATATCAACAGGAGTCTCCTCTCTTCCTCTTGCACTTGGATTATAATCCATGTGTACTGGGCTTTGAGTTGAAGGCATGAACTCATCACCTTGTTCTTGGTTGGTCTCATTTCTTCTTTCATTACGAAAGGAGAACTCCCTATCAAGAGGTTCTTGAAGGAGAGATTGCTGTAAATCTATTTGTGGGTTATCATACTCAAGATGTGTATAACTCTCACCTAATCCATCCTCTTTAAGAGGGGGTGAAGATGTTCTTTCTCTCTCTCCTTGGGGTAATGGAGGAAAAGGAATAAGTTCATTGTTATATGTCCCTTCCCCTTCCATTCTTTCCTTTTATTAATACAAGAGAGAAAGTGTTTTGCTGTAATTTAAAAAAAAAAAAGGTTTATTTTACAGCAAAAGTCAAGTGTTGTAGAGTTGGTGGTACTTATCCGACTCCCACTTCGTTTGTGTTGAGAAGACACTTAAAATGACCTCCTTTCCCTTCTCTTTCAATCTTTTCTTCTTGTATTTCTGCTGTAAACTGGTACGCTCCGTTTGGGCTACTTGTTTTGAGTGGATTGGAGCTCTAGATACCGTTATAGGGGATACTTGATGGGTGGATTACCCCCTTCAAATCTTATTCCGTTCCGACTTTCCGTTGGGGAGAACGGGGGATCCCTTTTCCTCACGGTTTAAGGGTACATTCACATGTGGGGAGGGGGGGCAAATTCACCCCGTGAGGACACCCCGTTCACCGTTCAAGGCCAGGAATTTTCAGAAAAATCCCTTGTCTCAGAACCTCGGAGATCGGTCGGTCGTGATTCTCTTCCGCAACTTCTCTTGCGACTTCAGTCATCCGCAAGTGTCACCCTCTTCTCGTCCCGCTTGCGGATCGTCACTGCTCTGATACCAAATGTGAAAATCCACACTTTTCGAGAATGCAAATGTGTAATGCATGCAGAATTTGAATGCTGATTGGCCCTCCAATGGGGAAGAGCACCCTCGTGAGAGTACTTGTTTCTATTTCGACCTACATGCAAGGTGGGAGAGAGATGATGGATGAATGCAATGTGGTAGAGAGAATGCAACGTGAGATTCACAATGAAAGGGTGATACCCTTTCATTAATGTCCCTTGAGATCACTCAAGTTCCATCTTCCCATTTACACCTACCCTTAGCCTATGACCCATGCATCTACCATTCAATGCACCTTAATGCACCCTTCCCTTCCTATTGCCCCTAGGACCTAGACACGTGTGTGCACATTTTTATTAATAGAATAAGTATCACATGTCCAAATTCGATGCCATCTGAAGCTGTGGCTCCAGCTTGACTAGTCCTATCTACTCAGATGATCTACCGCCATAACAAATCGGTCGGTGTCCATCATAAATACAAATACATGTTACACCATTGGCGTATAATATAATAATAATGTTTTAATGTCTTCTAATCACAGATTAGTGATTTCTCTTGTCATGACACGAGGTCCTCTCTCTGGACTGATCTATCCTCACATTGGGCGGGCACGAGAGAAGGAAACAAGAGATTTACGAGTGATCTCTAGCAAAAGCCCCGCTACACCTAGGGAAAAACCTCTACACAACAGGCTGCTTAAGAGCCGGGAAAATCGCTCAACAACCTCCACAACTAAGCTGAACAAGGATGGAATAATTGCTCCACCCCAAGGCTGGAAGGATTGCTCTATAAGACGCCTTGAAGAACTACTTCATGTGATGCACAAGGGGTTGGTGCACGTGTGGAAGAACTACTCCACCAGACGATGATAACAAGGAGGAAAGGGGATCCTATATATAGGCAGCCTCTCCCTCCCTAGTCGGCTGATGTAGAAGGGGGGCCGACCCCTTGTTGAAGGGGCCGACCAGCCTAGGTGGGCCAACCCACCTCTAGGGCTGCCCAGAGCTTTATAAAGAGGACTCACCCCCAGCTTATGGGGGGCTGCTCTCCAGCAAAGGTGGCCGACTTGCAAGTCAGCCCACCCCTTGCTCCATCGCCTCCATCTAGGGCCTATAAGAGGCGCCTCTAGGAGCTGTCCCATGGCAGCACAATTACCCGCACAGATCCGCACCCCTCCTGAGATCTTGCATGGCCATTGTGGCAGCACATGAACCAGCAAGTCTTGACCCCCTTTAATAAATCTGTAAGAGGGGCTGCATGTGTTGAGAATCCATCCATGTGTGAGTTGTAGGCTTGACACGATTCCACAAAGGATTGGATCTCTTGAGCCGTCGTGGGGACAACCCAACTGGTGATAGCTTGAATCTTCTCTGGATCTAATCAGATCCCTTGAGCACTAATGATGTATCCTAGATAGTGGATTTCTAACAACCCAAACTTACTTTTCTTTGCGTTGAGGTATAACTGGTTATCACGCAATAATTGTAGGGTACATCACACGTCCTTAATATGTAGCGAAAAAGATAAGAATATCATCGAGAAAGCAAATACTCGAGACATCATCTTGTTGAACGTCGGTGGTGCATTCTTTAGACCAAATGGCATGACTACGAACTCGTAATGAGATCGCTCTGTCCGGAAAGCCATCTTTGGGATGTTAGCTTCAAAAATCCGGACTTGGTGGTAGCTAACTCTTGGGGTCGATTTTTGAGAAACATTTTGCACCATTGAGTCTTTTCAAGATATACTTGATACGGGGCATAGGGAACTTGTTACTGACAGGAAGCTTGTTGAGTGCTCTAAAGTCTACACATAATTGTGCGGACTTATCCTTCTTTGCCACAGAATGGGTGTAGCGAATGGCGAAGAAGATGGCCTCATAAACCGTGCGCGTAGTAATTGAGACAACTATTGCTCTAACTTCCCCTACATAGACTTGGAAAGTCGATATGAGAACTCACTTAGAGGTGAGGAGTCTGGAAGCAAATCAATGCAATGGTCTTCTAGTTTGTTTGGAGGTAGCTGGGGTGGCAGATCATCCCGTAGCATGATGTCTTGGAACTCTTGGCGTGGATCCAACATAACTTGCCACATCAGAGGAGCGGCTTGAACTGCAGTGATTTGGCATGAGATGTACATAAGTGTACACATGGCACCCTTGCGAGCGGCGCGACTTGCTTGGATATGAGAGATTAACGAAATCCCTGGTATGCTCTGATCATAGCATATCACGGCGGGATCAAGTAAACCTTCAACAATAGTGAAGGTGTCTTGTCGCTAATTAGGCATCGGTACATACTCACGGAACCACTAAATCCCAAGGATCATGTCGCACCCCATCAAAGGTGTCAGAATGAAATCCCGCGTCGGTACATGCTCACGGAACCACTGAATCCCAAGGATCATGTCGCACCCCATCAAAGGTGTCAGAATAAAATCCAGCATAAAAATGGTCTTCTGAATTGAAAAAGTGAAATGGATGGCCTTATGCGTGATGTGTGTGCGCAAGCGGGGCGCGAACCCGTCCACTGCAAGCTCATGAGGCACCAAAATGCACCCCAGTGTCTTGGCAAGTTGAGGGTAGATGGCATCTTCTGAGCTCCCCATATCAAACATGACAATGAACTCATGCCCATCAGCTGTGGCGTACACTCGAATGAGCGTCTTCTTTTTATCAAAGAGGTGGCTCTCCTTCTTACCTTAAAAGACCACTATGGGGACAGCGTTCAAAGCAAGGAAGACGGCATTCTTAGCCGAGGATGGTAGCAGGGTTGGAAGAGCTAATACATTGGCGACAGACGAAGTAGACGCTTTTGTTGCCTTTTCAGCAAGCTACTTCAGACAATCCATCTTATTGTGCCCAACGATGTGGTGGGAATGAAAGCAACGATTTTCTTGGTGGTACTGCTTCTGCTTGTCATGCCGTAGATAGCCTCTCGTAATGCCTGCTTTAGCCTTCTCATCCGGAGTCATCTTTGGCTTGGACTCCTTTTGACGAGATGCTTGGCCATCTTTCTTTTAGTACTGGTTGTCCTTTTGGTGATCCTTACTCGTTGTTTTGTTTGACTGCTGTGGGGCTTTGGAACCCGTTTGGACTCGCTTGGCCTTTCCCTTGCTCAACATCATCTCTTGATTTTGGGTGAGAGTCAGTAGTTGGTCGTAATCAGGCGGGTCAAAGTTTCGGATGGTGTTTGTGTCTGATCCTCGAATAAACGGCCTCATCTTGTCGCTCTGAGACACGCTTAACTATTGCGTCAGAGTGATGACCTTGTTGTAAGTCAACAAAGGCAAACCATTTTGGGAGAGACCAGAAAACTCATCCTCCATGTTAAGCATATATTGTGGCAATAGAAAACGGGCTTTGAGGTCGGTAAAAAATGTTGCCCAAGCAAAATTCGTCTTAAAAGTTGATGGGTTCGTATGCTTACTAGCCCAATATTGCCACCAGGTAACCGCCTCACCGGTAAGATGAGGGGTTGTGAGGTGGATTTTGTCTTGCTCATCTTGAATCCGCGCTAACGAAAAATGAGCTACGAACTGATGAATGAATTAAAGAATAGCTGAATGGTAACACTTACCATCATATCGAATAAAATTTAAAGTGGACCGGGTGAGTGGCCTTACCTGTGTCGATGACGAAGCTATGGCAGTGATTGTTGTTGCGCTCAAACTTGCCTGCATAGTGGCTAAATTTTGGTTTGTGTTGGAGAAGCATCGCCTCTCGGTCTAGCTTTTGTTGCCTCTCTGCCTGGGCGAGCTTTGTTCATTGCAATGCCTTCTAATTTTTGTGTTCCTCACGCATCAACAAGAGCAGTTTTTCAAAATCTGTGGTTCCCCTTTCTATTCCAGCAGCTTTTCTGCTTCTTTTTCCTCTAGACTTTGTTTTGTCTGGTCTAGTTGTCTTCTGTTTTCTTTATGTGGGATGAATGTTCTTCGAGTTGCTGTAGGAGGACCCGATTTTGCTCCAAAAGATTCACCATCACTTCTTGAGCAGTTGGCCGAAGCACGTTTTTTGGGTAGTCTTTCTCCTCTTCATAGTCTTCAAAGTTGACTTGTTTTCCCAACCCTTCATGGTGCTTGATTGTATGTCCTTTCCAGATCTGAACACAACCATACACTCGTGGTAGTCAAGTTGGATACAGACCAAAGCTCTGATACCAATGTAACATGCAATGGTAATCTGATCGTTTAATCATAGCAAGACCTTCTTTAAACCTTTAGTGTTTTGTATCGACGATTGGTAGGAAGTTTGCTTTACCTTACCAATACTCGCCCTGATATTTGTTATGCAGTTGGGCTATTATGCCAGTTCTCTGCTTCTCCCAGGAAGAATCATTGGGATGCAGGTTTACGAGTGCTGAGGTATCTGAAGGGTACTTGCACCTTTGGGATCAGCTACACCAAAGGCATCGAACTAGGCAGATTCTGTGACAGTGATTGGGCAGGTGATCATTGATGTGGACACCAGAAGGTCGACGACAGGATATTGTTTCTTACTTGCATCTGGTGCCATCTATTGGCTAAGTAAGAAGCAACCCACAGTGTCCCTTTCATCTACAGAGGCAGAGTACAGAGCCGCATGTACAGCAGCTTGTGAGACACTGTGGTTGAGATGGATTCTGGAGGACTTGGACGTGTGTCAGGAGAATGCGACAGTGCTGATGTGCGACAATCAGAGTTGCATAGCTATTGCCAAGAATCCAGTGTACCATGCGCGGACCAAACACATCGAAGTTCATTACCATTTTGTTCGAGAGCTCATCATCGACGACGTGATCGAGCTTATCTACTGCGCGACCGCCGACAACTTGTCCGACCTCTTCACGAAGGCACTCCCTCGAGAACAGATGGAGCACCTCATCAAACGCATGGGGATTGGCCCACAGTTGTGACATTGAGGGGGGGTGTTAGAGACTCACTGTACCCACCTGTGAGCCCCCGTTTTGTGGGGACAAGGGGCAGTGAGAGTAAGGAGGGATGGGAAAGAGAGACCCAGGCAAACAGAGTTGGCAACCAGCACACAGGCTGGCTGCTATCTGCAAACAGCAGAGATTTGGGGGGGGTTCTTTGCCTTCCTAGAAGCATGGACTGGCTGCACAGGGCACCCTTATATAGGGGCCTGTGGCAGGGCCAGTCGGCCCAACCAGGGCCACCGACCAGGGCCGACCCTGGTTGGAAAAGCCCTGGTCGGTTTTCCAGACTGTTCTGGTCGGTCACCAGTCAGGGGACCGACCCTGCTAGTCGGCCAGACCAGAAGGCCTGGGCAGTGCCTATAAAAGGCCCACACCTCCCTCCATTCTGGCATCCAGTGCAGGACAGAAAGCCTCAGTTTTAGGCTGTGCTGTGCACTCAGATCTGGTATCTTCTGACAGAGAGAGTTCCTTCAGTTCGCCTCAGCACTTGGCTGAGTTTTGTATTGCTCCCCAGGAGCCAGTTTTCTGCCCACCATCCGGTGGATGAATATATTCTCTCTTTGTCTAAGTTTTCTCTGAGTGAGTATTGTATCTGTGATCAGTTATCTGAGTTGAGTGTTGCTAGAGCGGGAGAGATCTTGGCTGGAGGTTAGAGTGATTCTTTCCTTCTGTTTTTCTAACAGTTGGGGCTTTTCTTCAGACCCTATGCAAGGGCCCTAGCCAGGCCCTTTTGGGCTGCTGCTAGGCTGATCTTTTGTTGCTGCTGGAGACGCTCTTGCACGCTTCATACCTGCCCACAGACCCCCGCCATGCAGCCGTACAAGTCGGTGCACCCTGCTGATGTCATCGCGCCTCCAAGGATCTACACAGTCCCATACAGCCACGCGTCATCACTCGTACTTAGAGATGCTGCTGTCCCGTACTGTTCCTTCAGGGACCCTCCTCTATTGGCTGTGAGGTGCTGCCCATGTGGCAGCCCCCTCCCTCTCTCTTCTCTAGGCATCTTCTGCCCTAGGTCTCCCTCCTTCACGCTCTCCTCATATGAGGGGCTTACAGATGGGGTAGTGACCATTCCAACACGGAATGTAGGGTTACTGCGTGAGTGAGCGTGAGTGAGAGAGGGAAAGCTAGGAGTAATAGATTCTAAAAGAGAGCTGAGAGATGACTGAAATATAGAGCTGAGAAGTGAGCTGTGCAAAACTGTAAAAGATAACTGAAAAGAGCTGCTGAAACAGTACCCCAAACCTTACTCCATCTGCTGATCCGAATCCTCGACTGATGCACTGCGTAAACACCTTCCAAGAGGGCTGAACTGAGGCCAAGATCTGAGGCTAGTAAGAGGCCAACCTCTGGAAGTGTCAGGCTGCTCAAGAGGGGTTGGAGTGGAGCTGTAGGAGTGGCTGCATGAGAAATGAGAGGGCAGCAAGGGCCCTATTTATAGGGGTTGGGGAGCCAGCCAACCAGCCTGTCACGATCTGTGACGTATTCCTTTCTCTATATCTTAGACTTATGGATGGTTTGATGAATAACCACTTGTGGAAGGGTATGCCCTTTCGACGGGACACTTCCTATGAGGCACACCTTCACAAGAGACATTCTATGGAAGAGACACTCCTATTGTAATGTACCCTCTCATCAAGGGTCACACCCTTCACAAGGAGTACACACCTCTTCATGCACATACACTTTGGAGTACACACCTTTCATGTGTGACTCTTCACTCTCTATATAAGAGAGGCCCAATTATATGGAAGACACGACAGACACTACAGACACTCAAGCAATACAAATATTCCTTGTTCTCTGCTATTTTAGTCTCCTTTCTGTTCCTTAGCACATTTCTAAATATAGTAAATCTAGGATTTCTTACTGTGGTATCAGAGCAAATTTCGCTCTTGCTTGTAGGAAATGCCCCCCACCTTCTAGTGCCTATCTGATGCATCTCCAGAAGATTTTCTCATCCTATTCTCATACGGACGACCTTCTATATTATCAAGATCGCGTCTGTGTACCACATGACAAGGATGTTCAACGTCTTTTGTTAAAAGAGCATCATGTAGTTCCTTATGTTGCCCATCCAGGCATCAACAAGACTTATAGGTTACTCAGTGCAACATACTACTGGCCTCAGATGAAAAGCGACGTCATCAAAATGGTTACATCTTGCTTATCTTGTCAACAAATGAAAGCAAGCCGACAACTTCCAGCAGGACTTCTTCAGCCTCTTCCAGTTCCAACTGAAAGATGGGAAAGTATTTCCATGGATTTCATAACAACACTACCACGATCCTCCAGAGGTAACACTCAGATTATGGTAATTGTTGATCGATTGTCCAAAATGGCACACTTTGTTGCTTGCAAAAGCAGTGCACAGGCTTCAGACATCGCCAAACTATTCATACAACACATCTTCCGACACCATGGATTGCCCAAGAATATCATATCCGACAGAGATCCTAAGTTTACCAGTCACTTTTGGATCTCATTGTTCGAATCTTTGGGTACAACTCTACTATTCAGTTCAGCCTACCACCCAGAATCAAATGGCCAGACTGAAAGAGTCAACCAAGTTCTTGAAGAAATGCTTCGACATTATATTCAGTCACGCCTAGCAGCTTGGGAAGTGTATATTCCTTGTTCTCTGCTATTTCAGTCTCCTTTCTGTTCCTTAGCACATTTCTAAGTATAGTAAATCTAGGATTTCTTACACAACTTGGCTGAGCTGATTGGTTGCTGGCCCCTTGGCCTATAAGAGCCCTTCCCTGGCTCATTTGTCAGGGATCTTTGTGGGGAGCCTTTGTAGGCTGCCTTGCTTGCTTACCTCTGGTCCACTGTATCCTTTGGGGTCCCCTCTGGGGCTCCTATCCTAGGCTATTACTTAGACCTAACCTAACCTAAGATGGAAACACTAACTACCTACTATTCTCCAGTGGGTACCAGTGAACATGACTTTCTGACTTGACCTAAGTCTTAGAGACGCTAGTCGATTATCAAACACCTCTTACCAATGTATACGTTCAGCTTGCAAGGAGTTACTACCCAGAGAGGGCTGTCCCACCCAATTGATGTGAAAGAATTCACTTCCAATCTGCAAGCATTCGACTCACAAAAGGACATCCCTTAGTTTTACCATTAATATGCCAAAATAGGAAGTCCCATTGCGTCGGAATCCAATGGCCAAAGACATTAGAGGTAAGATGGGAAAGCAAGTGTCTCATCATGGCAGTCCATGGCTGATCACTTTGGACAACCTGAAGCATCATTTTCCCCTTGTGAGCTTAAAGATGCAAGTGAATGTTCAAAATATTGAGACCGCCATGCAACTTTGGGATACAAAGGTAATCCATAGATAAGAGCTTGAGAGCTTTGCGGTGATGATGAGTTTTCCAAAGAGCTCTATAATGGTAGACATGGGAGGAAATGTCCCACTGAGTAAACATCATCGAAGGTAGATAAAACTATATATATGCAACCAAGATGGATTGGACTATGCGAAACTGCACATGCGAAGGCCAAGAGGCTAGTTTCCAGTATTCCAATTTCTTCTTGAGCTTTTCAAGCACCCAATCTAGTTGTTGCCTACGATTGATTTTCCATCCCAATGGGTAAACCGGATGACGCACAAGTTGCAATGGTACAACAATTTCCCTTGGCCATAGCAAATGATGCCAATCTTTCATGTGCAAAGCAAGAAGGTTAGATTTCTGAAAATTTACATGTAGGCCAGCAGCCAAGGCAAACAGAGAATAATGCACGATAAGTCTCTTTTTTCATTTTGCAGGGTGAAAAAGGAGTCATCTGCATAAGCTTGGGCAATGAAGGTCTTGTTGCCATGAATCTATAAGCCATGCAATTTTCAGAAGCCACAAGGTGATCCATGTACATGAGCATTGGATTAGTGGCAATTGCATTAAGCAATGTACTGAGAGGGCAGCCTTGATGCAATCGAATGAGACAAAACTCATTCATCCGTAATGTCACGCCTGTAGCCTTACGATCATGATACATCCAATAAATAGTGTTTGGATTTTTGGACCAAATCCCAAAGATTGCATGGTTTGTGAGATGAAGTCCCATTGTACCATATCAAAAGCTTTAGTAATATCCACCTGTCAAAGAATGACATCTTGCCCCGTGTATTTGGCATATTCTATGCTGACATATGCATCGGAAATATTGTCTGTAATGTGTCCATGGGGGATAAACCCATATCGAGCAAGATGTAGCTCTGAATGCAAAGAATCCTTGATACGGTTGACTATCATTTTGGGAACCAACTTGTAGATGACAGGCATGAGAGTAATGGGTCTGGAGTCTACAAAAGTCTCATTAAAGGCTTTTTAGGAAATAGTTTGATAGCCCTTTTTTCCAACAATCTGGCATGTGTTGCATTTCCTAGGTATGGTTGATCATAAATAAAAGCATTGGAGAGATGACATCCCAATATTTTAAAAAGAAATCATTTGTGAGGCTATCCTAGCTCAGGGATTTCCATTTACCGCAAGATCTAAAAGCATCATTGAGTCAGGTATCCTTGAAAGGGGCTTCCAAACGAGAAGTCTAGAGAGGAGATATAATAGGGATACCATGTTGTAGCAAGGCATGTCTAGTAGTCCCAACATTTTCCATATTCCCAAATTGGTTGGCAAAGTGGCAAACAAATTCCAGAGTTAAATGCACCCTAGAGGAGGTCGAATTGTCATCCATGGTTTTGATTTTGAAAATATTCTCACATTGTTCCTTAAAATGCAAGCCTTAAAAGAAGCCTTTTGATGAGCAACCTTTATCAGTGAAAGCCCTTTGTTTGGCTTTTGTTTCCCACTTCTCAAGCTTTCTATGATCATTGCATTGTAAGAAGTAGCGAGCTTGACAAAGAGAGGAAGCTTCATAAAGACAAATCCCTGAGTTGAGTAAGTTTAGAGAGATTCCGACATGTAGACTTGGAATTGGCAAACTTGTTAGAAAATTGAAATCCCTACAAAGGTTATCCCGCGGGCTGCAGTGGAAGACTGATAGATGGGCCCAGGAATTACATGCGGAAGTGTTTCACTATGGAATCAAGCTTCATAAACATGTGTGTACTTTTGGAACCATTCATGTGTGTGCAAACCAGCAAATAGATTGTGCTTCAAGACACAAATAGAAGCAACACTTAAATATTTTCATCTGTCCACAAATTGGACACAATACAATACCAAAATGTTCTCATACTATATGCTTGGCACCTCTAGATCTATGAGCCCGCGTGCTCCACTGAGCATATGTATCCAATGGATCTCTTCCATCTTACTGTCTGGGTACCAGCCCAGGTGGGCTGTCACTCTAGCTCAGCCGGCATCTGCTTCTAGGTCACCTTCTCCTCTTGTATGTAGGCCCAAGGCTGCCCCTTTGCTGCTCCTGTCTGTTGTCCTGAGGCTCCAAGTGATGTGATATGAGGCCAAGGGGCCTCCCTTTTATAGGGCTCTGCCTAAACCTGCTGCAAATAGTGCGCCTCCAGGCCCTGCTGGTTCCAACTCTGATCAGGTCTCTTTTGGGCTCCAGAACTGCTCCCTACACAGCCGTGCAGCCTGCTGACGTCATCCATACCTTTGCTGATGTTATCACCAGCTCTTCGCCCTGTTTTCTTGCTGGAAACCCTGTGCATATCTGTCCTGACTAATCGCGGACAGCCACATGGCACTTTGGTACCAGTTTTGCCCATCAAGGTGGCTTTCCTTTGCCAGGTATTCTCCTAGTCCTGCTGCCCACATGGCAGACTATATGCTGCTCACGTGGCAGCCCTATGTTCTCTGTTTTGCTGTGTGTATCTTGCCCACATGGCAGGCTAGGTTCTGCCCATGTGGCAGCCATGTCACCTTATGGTCCACCATGCCTTTGCACTCCTCATTTGGGGGCTCACAGATGGGGAGGTGACCAATCCTAATCCAACAAAATCTCATATAGCTTTTGCCATACTGCCTAGTAATATCCTGCATACGAGTAGCAAAAGCCAACCATGCATATTCCAAATCAATACTACTCTGTGCCCAAAGCGGAGCAATAGCAGCCCATACCATGTCGGCAAATGTCTCATGCTGTAAATAACCGTTATTAATGATAAGCATTCGTTTGTTTGGCAATCTATCAAGAGGCAAATCATAAAAGGACAGCTGCAACCAAATTGGAGCATGATCAGAATGAGGAAAAGCATAATCTACCCATAATCTGTAGGTGAGGGTAGCATTTTGAATTACATTGAGCATATACCAGCAATCTAGCCTTGCTTGATAGGCGGACTGTGCATTGTGTTGAAAAGTATAACCAGGGGAACCTGAGTTTCTTTCCAAAGATTAGCCATACCATGCAGAGAAAGTAATTGAGACCATTGCAAGTGCTCTTAGACTAACATATGTGGGCGATGAGATTTATTCTCTCTTTGCTGCAGGGCATTATTTAAATCTCCACAAAGAAAGGCATTTTGTTTCCATGGATATTGTTGCAAATCCTGCCAGAGAGAAGCCCTCCCATGTGAAGATTGTGAAGCAAACACACACGCACACGCACATGCACGCATGCACACATACACATACTTGTAGTTGTATACCTACACGTACATATGTGATATACGCACGAGCGTGCATACATACACACATGCACTTAAATGCACAGTCATATGTATATATGAATGTTTGTATCTATGTGTACAACCTCTTTTGATATTGATAAATGGAGAGCTTGATCCTTCAGGACAATTGTTTCCTCAGAACAACATAAAAACTCAGACCATGTGTGGCTTCTAGGAGTGGTAACATTGTATATGTGCCCCCCCCCCCCCCCCCCCCCCCAACACACACTATACCTAGCTCTACCCTTCTGCAATAGGGAATTCCTTTCCCTTTCCTTGTACATCCTTTTCTTTTCATTCGTGTCTTGTTATGTCTGTAAAAATATTCAGCATTGCTGGAAAGACAGTTATGTCAGTTTTTTCTATCTATATATATTCCTATGCAAGGATGTCAGGAATATATAAAACCTGTGGTAGGTTGGTAAGAGGAGAGATGTTGCGTTTTTAACATCAGCACAAATTGCTTTTCACCAATGCCAGATTGGCAGAGGATAAAACTAGTTCTATCAGAAATATTATTATGAGGAGGATCGTGCCAGCCACGCTGTCAACAATTGCAGCTTTAACGAGAGTTTTCTGGCCAAATAGTGATCAGCAGCAGGCAAGTTCTTTCAGACCACTGGAAATCAAGCCCCAAGAGTTTGGGAGAGGTCAGTGTTTGAACCACTCCTGAATATGCTGAAAAGTTGGATATCATTCTTTAGATATGATAGTAATACAGCAACCTTTCCACTTACCATTATGTTGCATATTTCATTTCTTGTGATATGAGGGTTGCTTGCTCTAATCTTTTATCCAGCATCTCCCATAACATCGTTGAGGGATTATCCAAGGAAAGGGGAAAGGATTGCCCTATCTCCAAGTGGCACCCTGGCAGCTGTGACGGACTCTCTAGGTCGCATCCATCTGGTCGACACGCATGCTTTGGTTGTTATAAGACTTTGGAAGGTATGCAAGTGGATTGAATCTTAGCATGGCTTGATGCTCTCATTGAGATTTTAGTTATTTAGTTGCTGTTGACAAAGATAAAGATCACCCAATTTAGATGTACTGGGTGTGTGTAGGGCTATCGTGATGCATGTTGCTTCTTCTTAGAAGTACCTGTATTGAATAATGCAGCATCTGCATCTCGTAGACCACACTACCAAAGTAAAAGCAAGCAAGATCTCTTTTTGTGTCTTGCTATACATGCTCCTCGCAGGGGAATGATAGAGGTATGTTAAAAGTGGTAGTTTGTCCTTTTGAATCATGGGGCTCTACTACTAAAATTTGGGACATTTACCGGTTTCGTGTTTGACATTTTATCCCCACAGATTTGGAAGTTAAGGTATGGCCCACGTATTTTGATTGTCAAGTGTGGGAGTGGTTGCCGTGTTCTCCAACCTGCCTGTGAGTTCCGAGGATCGGAAAATGATATTGAAAATGAATACATTCCTGCAGAGGTCTACATTCTGAATGGTGGATCTGGCCGTCTTGCAGTCATAAATACTTCCATATGTGCCTGATTGTGAATTTATGATGTGGAGAAATTGCAATCCTTAATACTCTCTTAATTGCTAGAGCTTCGCTTACTCTTGACAGTTGTAAATATATTATATGCGCCTAAAAGCTGATTTTATAAAGGCAGTTGATAAGACAGTTTCACATTCCTGATGACCATTCTGTATGCCAATTTATTCGCAGTATAGGGTACTACTGTTGTGACTAGTCTCCCTTGGAGACAGGAGACACTATTTGCATAATTTGAAGTGTAGAGAAACAGTCAAGGCTCAAGAGAAGTACATCCGCTTACTACTAAATAAAAAACCACATGTGGAGCCAGGAATCTCTTTTCTTCAATGGCTCCCACGGTATCGAGTGGCATGATTCTCCCCAAGCTCAGCTATTAACCATCCAGGGCAGTTTTCTAATGAAGGAACAATTTGGTTTCATGCACCTTGGGTGTCTCTGGCCCCCTGTACTTTTTTGCTTCCGGTGGATGTTTGTTGCCTTCCCGCCCTCGAATCAATGTCTCTTGCGAACAGTCTGTAAACACCCTAATGAAACTTCCCGACTTCTAAAGTTCCTATGTCAATCTAGGATGTCATTTATCATGTATTTTGTTACTTTATCAAGAGGATCTTTAGCTAAGGGATAAAATGAAGACTTAGAGGGGATAACAATCCAGGGATACCATGAACATCATAACTGAATTCTACCGACCGAGTGACAAGGCCTAATCTATGATATCACAATTTTGGAGATCTCTCATTTCAAGGCTAAACTCTTGATCTTCTTGGATGCCCATCACTGACAAAGCGTGAGAAGCCACAACTTTAGAATTACTTTGAGAAAGAGTTTGCTTAGGAAGGAGTTCCCTATACATATACTTAAAGAGGAATTGGGAGGCTTCTACTTTTGCAGGGACATTTAAGATGTCAATCCATTTCAGGTTCCTCAAAGGATGATTTTGGTGTATTATAATGTGATTTTGGTCAAGACAAGAATCATCAAAATTTCACCTTCGACATACATAGCTTGCTTATCCACGTATTGCTAGCATGAGCCTTGTGACAAAGTAGGATCAAGGAGAGAAGAGAGTGGGGATGGAAGAGAGAGGACATAGCAGGAAGTGCACACAAGTGACACAATGTTGTAACGAATGAATAAATGCAACTTTCCATCCCTTTTAGGATTAGGGTTAGGTCTAGGAAACGCTAATGGCATTTTAACACTGTGTTGGTGTTGGTAAACTGAAAGGAAAGCATGGAGTGAACACAAACTCAGAATTCTTGCTTATGGAATGAAGAAAGATGAGGTCCTTAAGTAGGCACCTCTTACATGATCACTAACATCAGTGATGACCTTTGAGCTCCGCAATCATCTCCTCAATCTGCTCCTAGATTCTCTCAATCATCTTATGTGGCTTCTACCACCACCTAACAATGCTTATGGGCACCTAGCTATGCCTCTAGCACACACATAGAAACCAAGGTGTGCCTGGGGCGTACACCTTGAGATATCCCAACATACCTCCCCTCAAGGGAATGCCTCAGGCTATGTCAAGGATACAGCTAGCACAAGGTGTCACATGCCATCTCATGGTGGTCATGGATCTATCAATGGCTAGGATCTCAACCTAGCAAGGGTTTCCATGGGTGTAAGGTAAACAAAAGGGATACAAAAGACCTTCCAATGGTTATCTCCCCTGCATGTACATGCACACAATGTCTGCAGGAGGTACCATGGAGCAAAAACACATACACATGGCCTACATCATATGGTGACTAGAGGTGTTTACAAAACACAATAGTTTATTTCATTCATTTTGGAGGACTATCCAGGCTGAGTACCTTGACTCAACGTAAAAAAGAGAGATTTGGAGCATATATGGAGATGATTCAAAAAGCATAATCTTCATGGGATGCCTCATCTTGTGGAGGCACATCAACTGAAAGTAGATTGGCATTTCTGACTTTGAAGTTGCTTCCTTTTTTGCTCTACAAAACTTTTCATGATGATTGTTTTGCCCACAGTGTTTGCATGGATTGATCTTGAAGCAGTCTTTTGAGAGGTGATTAGTCTTCCCACAATGATTGCAAGGTGAAAACTTGCCCTTTTGGATTTTTATGGCATAGGCTGTGTCATTGCCTTTTCGGAGTTCCATGTGCCTTTCTTCTTCTTGAAGAGCAGAGATAAGACCTTCAAGATTAGGATTAGGAAGATTTTTCAAAGTGGTAACAACATGATCATAATCTTCAGGCATACTCTTGAGCAACACTGCCATAGCATCATCTGTAGTGATAGGAGAGTTGATAGAAGCAAGTTGAGTCATGAGACTCCGCATGTAATTGACATGGGCAGCCAAAGGAGTACCACTAACCATCTTCAATTCAAAGAAAGCAATCTTAAGTGATAATTTTGAGATGTAAGAGCTAGCACCAAAAATAATGTCAAGCTTCTGCCAAGCTCCTGAAGGAGACTTTAAGTCAGAGATGTGATGAATATAGTGATCTCCTAAAGCAAGAGCAATGATGCCATATGCTTTCTCCTCTCTAGCAGGATCTCTTGTTGGGTGTGCCGGAGCTGAGGATTCTCCAGCATTGGAGGCTGTTGAAGAAGTTGAAGCCGGTTTGACAAGCTCCCATAGGTTTTCCCTCATTAATGCAAACTTGACCTTCATCTGCCATGTGTGGAAGCCCTTATCATTGAACTTGTCCATATTCAATATGGTAGCCATGAGAGAGTCTAACCCAAGAATTGGGCAGTGTCTTCTCTCTTACAGGTGAAATATGAGCAATAAAAAGTAATCCTTCAAAGAGTAACAACTTGAATACTTTGACTTGGATTTCTCTATGTGATTGAAGTAAATGTCAAAAGCATAAGGCGATTAGTCAGAGTAACATTTATGCAAGATGTCTAAGCAAAAAATGACCAAGTAGATGCTAGAAAATGAGCATAGCAGACTGAAAATAAATCTTGGTCAAACTACCAGTCAAACTTTGACTTGCATAGTCAAGCTTTCATGGCCAAACAGACAACTTAGAAATCTGCTTCAATTCGTCATGCAGAGGTCGAAATTCAGAGGGCTTTTGTACTGGAGAGGAAGGTAAATAGGTAGAGCTTCTCCCTCAGAAAGGAATCGCGCAAAAGATAGCCACGTCGCCCAACATTATAGAAGAACCGTGGACTAGTTTTTTGACGAAAACTACCCTAATGCTGCTCCAAATGAGCTCAGACTTGATGAGCAGCAAGGTCATGATGTTGCCCAGCTCCCTCTGGAAGGAATTAGACAATGTAGCTCTCCACAATGAGAACCAGGAAGAATGTCGTCGCAGCTTCCTGAGACAATGCCACCCCGAAAATGGCGAGATAAAGCGTAGGGCTTGTTCTGCAGATTCGCCCTGTCCTTGGGAAGACTCTCTTGAAATATGAGATGCTGAGAATGCAGGTTTGAAGAGAACTCACTTCCAAAATCGACTTTGGAAGGAAAGGTGGAAGATGGAGGTGAGGAAGAAGATGATGATGTGGCACCTAACTAGGGCTTAAGGAGGATCATAGGGCTCTGATACCATGTTGGTAAACTGAAAGGAAAGCATCGAGTGAACACAAACTCAGAATTCTTGCTTATGGAATGAAGAAAGATGAGGTCCTTAAGTAGGCATCTCTTACATGATCACTGACATCACTAATGACCTTTGAGCTCCACAATCATCTCCTCAATCTGCTCCTAGATTCTCTCAATCATCCTATGTGGCTTCTACCACCACCTAACAGTGCTTATGGGCACCTAACTGTGCCTCTAGCACACACACATAGAAACCAAGGTGTGCCTGGGGCATACACCTTGAGATATCCCAACAGTTGGTGCATATTAACATTTGCACATGATGTTGAGATTGCTCCTCAATACCTTCCCTCAAAGATTAATATCATGAAGTATGTAGTCCTTGTAGAAGGATTGGTCATTATAGTCTATCACGAGAATATCCTTGCTTTCAGTCAAACCAATAGCTTGTCAATCTTTCTTGAAAATATGTTTTTCGAGTGGTTTGATAAAGATGTCTGCACAATGTTGTAGTGTCATGTCACTAAATATTACTCTTTGTTGAATAAAATGCTCACACATCAATATGCTTTGTCCTTGAATGATATATTGTGGTTTGCTTTGTCCCTGACAATCTTATTTTGAGTCATCTTTCGTATCCCATTCTGATTGATCTTTGGCAATGGCAATCAAATCCCTAGGTGGTTTGGTTGGTGAATCTTTTATGTATTTTCATTTATCCTGCAAGGCAAGTATTGTTTCTATTTGATGCTTCCAAGTGTCATAATTTGAGTTGTCTAGCTTTGTTTTATACTCAAGGTTGGTGTTGATGTCGACATGATTTTGGTGCCAATTGATCGGTTTGCAAGTGAAACAAATGCCTTCGAAAATGTTACCTTGTTGAACTTGATGGTGAAGATAAGATTGAATTTTGACACATTTGAGTCAAAATGGATTCAAATTATATTGAAATGTATCTGTAACAAGTATTTGAATTGATCTTAATAACAACATCCAAAAGTGGTCAAAAAAGGATGAAAAGTGCGTAAATCTTGTTCATTGTGTGCTTCAAGTTTGGGTTGAAATGGCACTCAAAATGGAGGCCAAATGACTAAGATATGAGATCCTAAAAATAGGCAATTTTAAGCTTCAAAAATAGGCTCAATTGGCACTACTTTATCACTTCGCTTGAAGGTTTGTGTGATAGAAGTGTTTGGATTAGTCTACACAATTGTCTTTTGTGGTGTTTGATCATCAAATTGACCTATGAGTTGAACTAGCTTAACCACCCACTAATGCTATTGTATATATGCGTAAAATGCCAAATTACTATAGAGCATAAAAAGAAAAGGTTCGTATGCAAGGATGTGCTAGTAAGGGGGGTGTGTTTATGAGAGTAGGCATAGGGCTGGCTAGGGATCGAACACACAGCCCCCCCCCACATTCACATACGTTCAAACCCCTCCATAGGATAGGGACCTAGGTGAGCGTTGAGTGAAAGTGAACTTTATTATTATTATTATTATTTAACGGGGGTGTTAATGCAGCACAGCAATGATGCGGCGCACGTTATCACATGGAGTAAAATGGCAATTGATGCAATATGTGATGCCGTAGTGTACTGACGTGGCAAGGAGATGCGGCTAGGGTTGATCTGGCAATTGAGTGCCGTGTGATAGATGGGCTAGGGTTGATGCTACAAGGGGTTGAAAGTTGAAGAAACGGCGCTGTCGGTGCTACAGCACGAAAGCTAGGAGGTACAACCGAGCGTGGCAATGGCGAGATTAACACAGATCAAGTGACAGTGCACGGATTTTAGAGCGAGGTTTGAGGTGGAGATAGCGTTACTGGCACAAGCGAAGATGGAAGGTGAGAGTGGCGACAGGCGCTTGCGTACTGCGGCTCCAAGAAAGCTGCTGCTCGGGCGGCGTACAACAAAGTGTTGTGATTCGCAAATCAAGTCGACCGGTTACTTGTGTACACCCCACTCTGCACACCTTGTGGAGGTGAAAATGTCTCCTCCACCTAGCTACTGCCAGTTACCAAACAATGGTGCATCTGTGCCATGTTTGGCAACCCCAAAATCCAAGGTGCTCAAATGAGCACCAAATACGCATCGATGCACATTTTCTATTTGATCGAGTGAACTAAACCACAAGCAACCAGTAGGCGCTTTTTCATAGTCCTCTTTTCTTTAACACACACCAATCCTTCGCAAAAAAAATGTATGGGTGGACTCTTCGAGAAGGTTAGTGCCTCAAAGAGAAGGGCAATCCATATTCCAAGCACGTTTCGACCTAGAAACTCCGACTACAACCCATTCCCCCGCGTAGATGTTGGTAGAATTAATTGTGTTGAAAATTTGAATTGTGAGCGGTCAATGTCTTGGTTAAATCTAATTGTGGAATGTGGTCAGTTCATATCACAAACCAAGTTTACCTCTATTAAAATGTCCACATTGAACGGTGGAGATTAGATCTTGCCTTTAATCTCTCGAGCAAAAACTCACATAAACTCTCTCTCTCACCAAACTCTCTCTTAAAAGCTCAATTTCATGAGTTTTCTAAACATCAAAAGGCAAACAAAGCTCTACAAAGTAGAAGGGAGGGGGCAATTAGGAAATGCGCACACGTGATCAACTATATAGTAGATTAGCTATAAATAATGAATGTATACAACTTTCCCTCACCTGGGTTAGGGTTAGAGTTAGTGCTAGCCTTCATCATGGCTGAGTCTGCCCTTCACCTCCGGAGTGCCGACGGAAACTCAGTACGAAGACTTTGTATAAATGGATGCTCAAGTATGTGTGGGTGTGTGGATTTGTATGTGTGAGAGCATATTTTTATACTATGGTCTACACCCACTGTTGGGCGCTGATGACATCAGTGGGGATGTCATAGTAGCTAGTCCTTGCTATGCATGATGGAGTTTATGGTTTTCAACCTTGTGAGTGACTATCATGAGATTGAAACTGCACTATGTTGTGTTTTTAGAGGATGAGTTTGGGAATGTTCTTGGATTCATCTAGGTATATGCTTCTGCCGTATTAGCGGACATGCAAATTTCACCTTGTGAAGTTTTCGTCCAAGTTGCGGCCTGCTAGTATTGTGATAATTCTTTCTATCTTAAATGGTGCGTTGCCCTATCAGCTAGATTTAGATTTAGATGCTCGTTGGGGAGAGACTAAAATGAGAATGTTTAGACTTCACAAGCAGTTGTAGCTTGAATGAAGTCTGTGCTAGCCTTCATCATGGCTGAGTTTGCCCTTCACCTCCGAAGTGCCGACAGAAACTCAGTACGAAGACTTTGTATAAATGGATGCTCAAGTATGTGGGTGTGTGGATTTGTATGTGTGAGAGCATATTTTTATACTATGGTCTACACCCATTGTTGGGCGCTGATGACGTCAGTGGGGATGTCATAGTAGCTAGTCCTTGCTATGCATGATGGAGTTTATGGTTTTCAACCTTGTGACTATCATGAGATTGAAACTGTACTATGTTGTGTTTTTAGAGGATGAAATTGGGAATGTTCCTGGATTCATCTAGGTATATGCTTCTGCCGTATTAGCGGACATGCAAATTTCACCTTGTGAAGTTTTCGTCCAAGTTGCGGCCTGTTGGTATTGTGATAATTCTTTCTATCTTAAATGGTGCGTTGCCCTATCAGCTAGATTTAGATTTAGATGCTCGTTGGGGAGAGACTAAAATGAAAATGTTTAGACTTCACAAGCAGTTGTAGCTTGAATGAAGAGATTTTGGACTACCTTTTGATTAGCCTTCCTAGTGCTAGCCTTCATCATGGCTGAGTTTGCCCTTCACCTCTGGAGTGCTGACAGAAACTCAGTACGAAGACTTTGTATAAATGGATGCTCAAGTATGTGTGGGTGTGTGGATTTGTATGTGTGAGAGCATATTTTTATACTATGGTCTACACCCATTGTTGGGCGCTGATGACGTCAGTGGGGATGTCATAGTAGCTAGTCCTTTGCTATGCATGATGGAGTTTATGGTTTTCAACCTTGTGAGTGACTATCATGAGATTGAAACTGCACTATGTTGTGTTTTTAGAGAATGAGTTTGGGAATGTTCCTAGATTCATCTAGGTATATAGGGTTAGAGTTAGTGGTGAGGCATGCTATTTTAGCACCTTCTTAAGTTATTGCATATTTACTTGCACATGATGTTGAAATTGCTCCTCAACACTTTGTATTGCACTCTATGGTTTTAGTCTCAAACTTTAAGACTCTAAGGGGATTCCCACCCTTACTCGATTCACACCAATATTGAGTCCTAGGCATGTCCTATTCTTGGAATGCTTACTGTTAGGGTATGACTCAAAGGCTTCCACCTAAGGACTTAGCTTAGGACTCCTAACCTACCTTTTAACCATACAAGTAACTTGACTCATTATAAACACAACAAACATACTAATGTCTAAATGTGAGCAACATAATATAACAAAAAATGTGTTCTATGAATAAGTATACTTAGTATACTTCAAATGATACATTCGAGAACAATGTATGAATATGCGAGAATATAATATGTGAATAAGTTTTCTAGAGACAAAACCCCAAAGTCCACATAGTCCCTATATCTTGAAAAGAACATAGAGGTGCTATGTGGTCTAATGATCCTAGCAACTCCACAAAATCCAAAGTGTATCCGTCCCCCAAAAAGTAGGTCGCAGATATGGACAGATAAACATAGAAATAGAGCCATATATGAGGTCCACCCATAAAGGGGAAACAAAATGAATTGCCCTAATCAAAAAGGCCTGCATCTATTTACTGTAGTCCCACGCGAGAGTCATTCACGGTTGTACTCTGGAGAGAAGTGTCGGATCACACTTATGCAAGGCAAATAAATCAAGTTAAAGAATTACAATTACCAAACCAAAAGACTTTTGCAACTCATTAGTTAGAATACTTACGTGTAGGAGAACAGATAAGGTGTAAGAAATGATATATATATTCTTCATTTTCCCCACGAAAGAAAGCATTCCATCCTACATGCTCTTCATAACCCAAAAAGCACACAGAGATCCTCTGAGGTCCTTAGGCCCCCGCAACTCGCCAAGTAAGGATACGATAGTATCCGAGGTGCATGTACCTCCCAAAGAAATAATCTTCGACTTGGAGCTCCAACAAAAACTTGAATCGGGAACAAATCTATAAGAAAAAATAATATCAATCTTACACACTAATCTATAGCCGAAATCAGTCTCACTTATCGCGAAAAAAATAAAGCCATAAAAAGGATAATTTATTCACCCAAGATAAGATGCAAACTCTAGTAAGTCAATCAGTAGCTGGGGTATCACCGGAGCTTACCAATATCTGGGATCTGTATATTTCTAAATGTCAACAAATATATATAATTAAATAGGTCAAGTTAGCATTTAGCTATTAAACAAACATGTACCTCTGATATTAGCTGTTGAGTTGGTGGTGAATGTGAATGATTCATCCATCCTACCATATAACAACAAAGATACGTCAAAGTATATACAGAGGAGAAAACCATTGGAATCGCCAAGCCATAATATTTAGAGAATATACTATGCACTTTATAATATTTCTAAAGACAATATGAATGGAATTTGGTCACCGAAGAAAGTTTAAAGAGGGTTTGAAAGACAAAGAGCATACTTTAGCTTGTTGTTGCCAATTGTAAAACTTCCTTGTATACAACGTTGGCGGTAGAAACCATTTCTCCACCATCAGCATTGGTCTCACACGCATCACCTTAAAGGAATACCTTTACAAAATTTGATGATCGGACACGTGAGAAAGTCACATACAACTTCCCATGACTAAACATTGGCGTCACCAAATATAAGCCAAGAATAGACATCGTTTGGCCTTGTGATTTGTTTATTGTCATGGCAAATGCTAGTCGAATGGAAAATTGCCGCCTTCTCATTTCAAATGGAAGTCTCAAGCTAGTGGGAAGGAAAGTAATCCTTGGAATGAACACTCTATCTCCAACATTGGCACCAATCATAATTTCAGCTTCTAATACCTTCATGTGGAATTCTTTGCATATCAATCAGGTCCCATTGCAGAGTCCTTGTCAAGGATTCACATTCCGTAACAAAATGATTGGAGAATTCATCTTCAGAACCAATCGATAAGGTGGGTATCCACCTCCAAGATCAAGGCTGTTCAGATATTCTATTGCATAATAGAAAGGATCTTCACCAGAGTTGGTCACTAAATCTACACTTAGATACTCTTTTTCATCCCCTGGCATCGCCCTTAGTGCAGCATTATTGATTGCATCGACCTCAAGGTTTCGAGGTGCTAGAATAGCACGGTCTCGAAAATATGGTGCATAATCCATAACCCTTGCAAGTCCTTGATACACCCATTGAATAAGGCCTTCCATGGAGTTTGTATCTAAAAGCATTTTCGATGGAATTATGACATCACCTTCTTTTATGCATCTGTTTATCCCATTTCTAATGTCCAAAACCCACTGTATGAATTCATGCTCTATTGACCTATCACCATTTGGAGAACTCACATATTTTGTGTTAGCTTTAATACCTTAATGTATCTCCATAATTTTGAGTGGCATAATGTAGCATTAACAATCTCCTCTCGTCCCGCCTTTGGAACCACTGGCAATACCTCTCTAAAATCTCCTCCTAACAATACCACCTTTCCACCAAAGAGCTTATCGTTTGACATGATATCTTGCAATGTTCAATCCAATGCTTCAAATGCAAACCGATGCGTCATTGGTGCCTCATCCCATATTATCAACTTAGCCAACTTCAAAACATGTGCAAGTTGACTATTGACCTTTACATTGCAAGTGCTAGTGGCATGCAAATCCAAAGGTATCTTGAATCGTGAGTGTGCTGTGCATACATTGGTCAAGAGCAATGTTGCAATTCCTGAAGATGCACATGCCAATGCGATATGTCCCTCACCACGTAATCGAGACAGCAAACTATTATAGAGAAAGGTCTTTCTCGATCCTCTCGAACCATCAAGAAAGAAAACCTCACCAAGGCCTGCATATATCCTTGCCAAAATCTGATCAAATGAAACCCGCTGACAATGATTCAGAGAACTTTCCATCCGTTGGCCAATCTGTGTCTCTTTCTTAGCATTGAACATTCTTTCTTCTTCCAATAAACCATTTGTAGCTAACAAATATGATCTGTCGGGTATGACAAAGAATGTGATCCATGTAAACTAGCGCCTTATTTATTGCCACTTCCCAAACTTTCTTCCAATGCATGGAAGAAATCATCTGAAAGATCGAAGGAGAATCTTTCCCACAAAAGGCCAGGAGACATTAGCTCACAAAAAACCAAAGGTGTGGCAAAGAGGAGCCTCAATTGTACACTATTCTGATAAAACACAGCCTCTTGCATACACAAATCATTCATCATCACTTTTCAACAAACCTCTGGCCACGCATGTTGCCTTGAAAGTCAAAAAAACTTGCCCATCAAAAGTGTGTAGCTCATCAAAATACTTGCAACCCTTGCAAACGTTAAGCAACATATGCATGAAGTAGAGCTCTCCAGCAGACGGAAAAATATTATACATTCGGCCGATGGTATTGCCCTACTTTTTTCCAGTCCACTTTTTACCACCTTTGTTCTAGACTAGCTCGCTTGGAAAGTCACCATAGAGTAAATTATTTGAGTCATTGTGTAATTGATTATAAGTGAACCATTCTGTGAGAGTAGTCTTTCTGTTTTGGTCTGTATCCACTATGTTCTGCACATCATCATCATCCCGAAATATAACGTTATTCATCATTGGAAGATGAACCTGCAACCTTTGGACATCTGGTTTTTCATCGTGCATAGCATACTCATAAATCCGCCAGCACGCTTCTGATGCTGACACATACCGTGCATCTAAGTAGCTACTAATCTCATCGATGCCACCATCGATTGGGTTGTGCATTTCTCCTTGTTCTTTCACAAGATTTATTTGCTTCCTAATGGTTGCTCTATCATGGCCCTTGTATACCTATTTATACAAATACTTGACTAGAGTAATTGTTGAGCAAATTTCAACATTAATATGTGCCTTGTATTTCATGGAGAGGAAAGGATTAAAAGGCACAATCCAACGATTATCTATTGTAGCCCCTTTCAACTGAATCTTTCTACCATCATCTCGACGCATGTAAATAGGATAACCATCATTGCCCACCACAGTTGACTAAGAGAACACATGTGGGTAACGACGACTACATTTGCCATCAATGATGCAAGTAGCAAAGGCATTGAGTACACCACAAGGTCCATGAACATTACACTGCCTACCAATCTCATGCAACTCAAGAAAAAGTATACTATCGGGTAGCTCGACGCATACCAATTGATCATAGTGACCGATATCCACAGTTTGAAGGCACCTTCCAAAATCAAGAGTATATGCGAGTGTGGCAAGCCTCTCTTTTGAAATCCAATCACAGATACGTACCCAACTACTTTTCCAAACAAATCATGCTTCGTAATTGATTGCTATATTTGTAAGTTAATGTTTTCATGTATTCATGTCTGTATTACACGTGGCAATATATTTGCATGTGTGTGTGTGTGTGTGTGTGTGTGTGTTAGGCATGTGTGTGTATGGACTATTCTAGGAATGCTTACTGTTAGGGTATGACTCAAGCTTACACCTAAGGACTTAGCTTAGAACTCCTAACCTACCTTTTACCATAAGTATAGCCATCTAGGACAGCTTTTTTCAAGGGTGACACCACCCTTATTGAAGGGGCATTATCGCAATCTCCACATTATCGTGCAACACTCCCTCTTATGTTTGGATTTTTACCACGTTCTTGAATTGCACCTTCCACTTTAGTGCTCTCAAGCATTAAATGACTCACCTTAAATGCTACCTTATAAATATGCTTTTAAGTTTTGCTCAATGTAAAATCACCTTGGAGAGAAGCTTTAAAAATCCTGTGTGGACCCTCATAACTTTACCTTTATCTTGATATAGTAAATTACCCTTGGAATGTATTACCAATTGATTCACATAGTATAGTTCTATTAGTTTGCCTTTTTGTATCACCAACCACATGTACATGTTCAGATGTACTCATATTCAAAACTTATGTTGAAGTTTAAAAGTTAAAGGGATTAAAATTTGCTATTGCAGCCACTAATGTAACCGGTTGGTAATCTTTAAAAGACTTTTCTTCCATAAACAATCCTTGCATCATGCTCACATCTGTTTTGAACTAGACAGTTGGCGAAGGGAATTGGCCTACTTAAACGTAAAGTGTTTTTTAAATATTCTTTTTTGTGCTATATTTTCATGCAATATAGTTAAAAACCCGTGTCACATGTACCTTGGAGCAATTATTATTGGGCTCTCGAATGGCAAATACATTTCTCATATAAAAACTTAGTCGTACTTTTGCTAATTGCATCACTCTACCTCTTTCTAACTCCAAATATAATCTAGGTAATGCTCTTTTTCACTCCAAATATAATCTAGGTAATGCTCGCTCCGTACATTTGACAACAAGGTGGATGGCAACAAGGTGAATTATTTCCAAATTATCTACTCTATAAATGAAAATCATTCATCGACCATAGGCAGTTGGCTAAGGGAATTGGCCTACTTAAACGTGAAGTATCTTTTAAATGTTCTTATTTAAGCTATATTTTCATGCAATATAGTTAAAAAAGCCCGTGTACCATGTACGTTGGAGCCATTGTTATTGGGCTCTCGAATGGCAAATACATTTCTCATATAAAAACTTAGTCGTAGTTTTGCTAATCGCATCACTCTACCTCTTTCTCACTCCAAATATAATCTAGGTAATGCTCGCTCCGTGCATTTGACAACAAGGTGGCTGGCAACAGTGAATTATTTCCAAATTATATAGTGTTCAAGAAATGGAGTTGCGTGGTATAGCCAACTCTTGTACAGCAAATTGAACTTGAAATTTTACAACGCTTCATTTTATTGTACCCACTCGCTCCATTTTTTTGTACGTATAGAGAGAGAAACTTATAGTAACCAACCCCCAACCAGAGGGTGTTTCATACAACCTCCTTGTTTACCATGCAACCAGACTCGCATCAACCATTGGTCCTAGAAGGTCAATATGGATCAATGATTATTTTTCCATTAGTATATCAACAAAAAGTAACCCCAAATTGGACAACATTAACATGCTCAAAAGAGGTGGTGCGAACAGTCCTCTAGCAATTCTCGCACAAAACTATATTCCATTAAAGGTAAAGAATGCTAAACATTAAGCCCTTCAACTTTCAAACTAGCACAGTAAACATTATCTATTTGGTCAAATATTGCATGCAAGCCTTCCGTTTGCTTTTTACAGTGCTTGTGTCTGATATCAACCAAATACTTGATGTGAACCTTCCGTATGTTTTTCAGTACTCTTACAGTACTGGTGTCTGATTTGGAATAAGCAGACTTACAGACCCAACCTTTAAGAACGTGCAGCAATCAAAGATTTGTCTGCCAAACAAACATACTTTTGCTTCGTCTAGTGTTTTAATAAAGTACTAATGTTAAAAAAATCACGACATTCGGAAGGAATGACACTAAGTATGTTAAATTCATTATATATGGAGACTATCAAAGATAGATGATTTAATTTTAACCAAGGAAATGGATTCTACAAAAATGAAGAGGCACATTACACCTAGATAACAATGTCACATTGGGAGTACACCACAGCATTAAATAAATAACTTGAAGACAAAATTTAGAATTTAGGCCTGTAAAATGTCTGCTCAACTACAACTTCTGCGTTTAAAATTACAAAATATCAGCAACCTAGACGTTTCTAGGAAAACCACAACCCAGACTTCCAAGTCCTTGTTTGCAGAATCAACATGCCATTATTGTTCTGCCATTATTTGAAAGTCCCAAACTGTACTCAGAATTATTTTAAGTGAAATTCAAACCAAAGTATGAGCCTTAACACAAAGAGAAAAGGGGGAAGGGATGGTAGGTTATAATTGGGGGAAAGTAAGAAAACCACGAAAGAAGAAAACAACTCCATGAGCAGAACAATTTCAAAATTCCAGAAAAAAGAGTCCTCCAAGCATGTCAGCAGCACAACCTGCTACAGAAGGTTTGCAATAAGCCCGATTTAACACTAATAAGCAGCCTTGTTTGCAGTAAGCAAGTTAAGCCAATATGACCAGAACAAACTTTAAAGATAATGTCTCTGATCCAGAACCATGTTTCGAAGCCTTCTATTTCCTATCTGCCCATTGATGGCTGGTGTCCAAAGTATAATTTCATTCATTGCCATGCACAAAATAAAATGGATATTCAATCAAAGACATCTTGGTTCTGCCATTGGCCAACGTTTAGCGCTTAAACCAAGCTTCTCCTACCTACAAGACAACTTCTCAACGTCATTTCATCCATCAAGCTATACATGATAAAGGATCAGACTATTTGTATTGCATCCCTAGCATTATCAAAAGAAATCGCAAAAGACAGCAATCGAGATTAAGTGCCAGACACACGGTTCTGATTGAAATACCTTGACACTGCTGCATTATACGGAGCTGAGTAAAATTACAACACACGGTGCAAGTAAACCAACCTGCTGCAATTCACTCAGCTGAATCTTTCGCTGATTGCTCTATGGTCTCTTCCGCTTCACCATCCTTGACCTCAGTCTCCTCAGCAGCTTCAACACCCTTATCAGAAGGATCGACCTCACCCTGGTTCTCTATCTTAACTTCAGATTGCTTGCCGTCCTCACTCACCCCCTCCTTCTCCTGAAATGTGAGTTTGTGAAATAAAATGTTAGTTTAAAATTAAATTCTCTGAACACACTAGAGATTCCAGCTTAAATTCACAGGCTTAGACTGACCTGGGTAGCAGCCGCAGCGTCACCTTCACTGGCTCGACCGTTTCTACCTCTGGGCAATTTTGGGAGCTTGAGAGGATCCCACCCAAGAACAGCACACATGGCACGTGCATAGCCACGGTGCTCTGGCAGCTTCTTGGTTTTCATGATTTTGTTTGCATGCATAACAAGACTCACCACATTACGGAACTTTTTAATCCATTTCAATTTGAGACTAACGCACGCTGGGCACTCAAATACTCCGCCATTCCATTTCTCCACGTATAGCTGCCTCAGTTCCTGGTTCTCTTCGAGAAGCTTCGAGAAAAATTCAAAGGCCTTCTCTTCACGTTCCTTCAATTCCTCCGCAGTTTCTGGCTCTGTCTTTTGCTCTCCCTCAGCCTCTCCATCGACTTCCGGAGGAGCTCCTTTATCTTCCTCTGGTTTGCTTTCTCCATCAACTTTGCTTTCTTCCTCAGCTTTGATTTCTTCCTCAACGTCTGGAATGCCGAGGAATTCCTTGACGCTCTTACATGCTGCTCTCTGTAAAGCCAATGCAGCCTGCTTCTCCTCATCGGTCAACTGCACGTGGAACGCCTTCTCGGTTTCCACATCGGCATTGGTAGCAACCCCCTTCTCAGATTCCGCCCCTTCTTTCTTAGCCCATTTCTTATTCTTCTGTGATTTTCGGTTCCTAAACCGCCTAGCCTTTTTCTGGCCAGAATTCGTAGGCTTACCGTCCTCTTTCTTTGGCTTTTCTTCCTCTTTCCTGATGGCTTCCATCTTCCGCTTCTTTCCTGCAATCTTAAAATCTTTCTTCACCGGAGGACCCGCTTTAGCAGGGGGAGCCGTTTTAGCCGGAGAAGCCGCATCGACTCCTGTTCGCCATAACGAGTGCAGCTCCTTCGTCTCCTTGGCCAAGGCCTCCACATTTCCTTTTACCTTATCTTCTTTGGCTTCTACTTTCGGCGCCTTCTTGCCTCCCTGTGGAGGCTTCTGTGGAGGCTTCTGCGGAGGCTTCTGTGGAGGATTCTGCGGAGGCTTCTGGGCAGTCTTTGCTCCCTTCGCTCCCTGCGACTGTTTAAAGGGCTTCTTTCTGGGCCCCAAATTCTGCGACGGAGGGGGCTTCTTCTTGGGTCGTCCAGCATCCCCACCACGATAGCGCGGCCGGAAATCTTGAGCTGGGCGAGCGTATGAGCGGGGGGGAGGGAAGGCCTCAGGCTGATAGCCATCGAATCGACCCCCGAGCGAGGCATGGCGATCTAAGGGAATTCTAGGGTAGGAGGAATAAGATGCGAGGTCACCGGCAGGCAAGGGGAGCGAGCTCCATCGGTCGAGGCCGTAAGAGGGCGGGGGCTCACGGCGGTAGGAGGAGGAGGAGGCAGAGGGATAGGACGAGTAAGGGGAGAAGGCAGCGGAAGCAGAAGCAGCACCGGCGCCAGAGCGGTAGGAGTCACGGTGGAGCAAGTAAGCGTCCATGCTAGGAGGAGGAGGAGGAGGGGGGGGGGAGGCAAGGCATTCAAAGGAGGAGGGGAAGGAGGAGAAGAAGGAGGGTGGCTATGGCGATGGCTGTGGAGGAGGAAGAACTTCGGAGAAGAAGAAGAAGAAGAAGAACAAGACAAGAACGGAGAAGGTAGGGTAAAGAAAAGAGAAACTTCAACTTAAGAGAACATTGTTTTACACCAGATCTTTTGCGCATGCTTCACCCCCCGTCCCCCCCCTCCCCCAACCAGATTTAGGGCAAACCGGTCCAATTAGGGTTTTTGCCCTTCTTGCCCCTCCCCCCCCACCCCCCTTCACCACACAATACCATCTTTGCTTCCTTATCACTATCATTTTGTTCATACACATATTCTCTCTTAGGGCCACTCCACAACGTGAATGCTCAATTTGGTGCCACACAGCCAATTTGTCATGTGAACTAAAATGAAAAGATCTGACAACGCCTGCCTCTGCCATTCAAAGGCTTGCTGCGCTTTGTGTGGAGCCTCGGAGCGTGTACTTGCCTCTGTCAAGCCTTAGTTGGCATTTACAAATTGACTCTTTAGTGTCTCTGTTAGGTTTTCAAAGTTCTGGGAGTTGGTAGAGGAGAGTGGTAATTGGAGGAAGGGGGGAGGCAAGGCATTCAAAGGGGGGGGGGAGGTAGAGGCAATGAGGAAGAGAGGAAAGCAGGGAGAAGAAGAGTTTGGCAAAGGAAGAAGAAGAAAAAGAAGAATAGGACAAGAAAGAAGAAGGGGTTAGGGTAGGGTAAAGAAAGGAGAAGCTATAACGAAAGGGAATGCTATTTTACACCAGATCTTTCGTGCGCGCACCCCCCTCTCATAACCAAATTTAGGGCAAACCAATTAAATTAGGGTTTTCTTCTTCTTGTACACTTTGCCTTTCTTCACCACACAATACCATCGTTCCTTCCCTTAGATCCCCTTATTACCATCATGGTGATCATACACATTCTCTTAAGTGGAAAATTGAGTTAGTAGGTGATCAAGGCAACCTTATTTACTACCAAATTCATTTGTGTTGCTCGAGCTTTAATTGTTCAACAAATATGGAAAACTCGTCTCTTTGTTCGGTAGGTCGATGTTACAATGCCATTGACTCATAAAAAGCTATTGTGCTCATGTAAGAGCATGAAAAGGTCTATGGTAGTAGGGTCTGCATAAGGTTGGGATGCATGAGGCTAGGGAGGCTAGAGCTCATTCTTGCTTAGCGTTCGTTGAGCACACCACCGACTATTGAGGGGCCACAATCTGGCATGTGAGATAGGAAAAATGAGTCTCCACATGGGCATTTTAGGGCCCCTATTGTTGCAACGATCGTAGGTTCCTTTCTGATTTGGGCTTGTTGTACGTTTATTTAGCAAACATCGGAAAAGCACATAGTTTATGGGAACCAATGCTCACAAATGCCCACAGATGCTCAACATTGCCGTGTGAGAATTGAGGAGCAACGAGTGGGAACAACACATGTGGGTTTTTTTTTTGGGCACGAGATGAAAAGTATAGCAAGAAGCTAGCCTATGTGGCACTTTGCAAGGCTTTATAGGTCATACCTAAATGCCATCATTACTTGATTTATCTTAAGTGAATACATTAGGGATACCACAAGTTACCATCCCAACACAATAGGGTTAAAGACAAGGTTAGGGCATCTCACAACTTATCTGTCAGTAATCCTACTATCACAAAGCCCTTAACTCACAAAACACGACCTCTTCCTTCTAGAAACCAAAATTACTTACAAATGTGTATTAAGAATTGAATGACAAAGCATTAACGCTCTTTGATGCCTCCTCTAAAGCTTTTGGCTCAATTGTGTTAGTCATGTGAAAAAATATGTTTTTGGTTGTTTAGACTTCTAAGGCTAAGATTAAGATGGGTTTAGTTTCTTTCTTGCTTTTTGGGTTGGAGATGGATGTACACATGAGTCTCTTAAAAGCCCAAATGGCAAAATCAGAGAAAAAGAATGCAATATTCCCTTAGGTAGAACTACACTAAATGGTGGTCAAAAGTTAGATTCTGCGAGAATCCACTCAAAACACCTAATTGAGCCTTAACGATTTCAAACTCTCAACCCTTGTCCTTCAAGCACATCCATGATTACAAATCTAAGCTCTAACCATTATCTTCACATAGTCTTTGTAGAGACCATTAAGTGCAATATAAACTATCTTTTGATAACCTCTTAACTAGTAGATGCCAATTGATCTACAATGTCATTTAGCCCTAGGTAGTCTAGACCTATCTCTATTTGTGTGCGGTCTCCGGTGACTCACATGTCATGGGGATCTTGGAGGGATGCCAAGGGAACTCTCCTCCTACCAGTCCTTGTGGTAGCAATGCAAGCACATGTAGCCCAAGAGTGGAGCAAGAGTGTAATGCCAATGGCTTCCGGAGTTGTAGCAATGTGAATCCTCAAGAGAAGAAAGGGGAAGGAGAGGGGAAGAGGGATGAGGGAGAGGGAGAGGAGAAGGAAGAGGGAAGGAGAAGCATGAAGCAAGAAGGGGGAAGGGGGTGAGAGGCATTCACAAGGGCAAGGGCAAGAGAAACATAGACAACACTTCTTGAAGAAGAGGGAGATCTTCTATTTCTCAAACATGCATGTATACAATTGAAGACCAAAGTCAAACTTTCTACCTTTTATATGTAGCACCTTTTGAAGGGAGGGCCACCAACCCTATTCCTCCTTATGACTCTCCTTATTTCTCATGTTACAGGCACTTGGACCATATTCCAAGGCAGAATGCCATTGTTTCCTCTCATCCTTTCCTCTCTCCGCTCTATCTTGCAACACATTTCGGGAATTGTCCCATGGAGTTAACATGCCTGCCTTCCTGAAGTTGATCCTTCCTTGGATCAACTGGTGTGGAGTAACCCAGTTGTTTGCATAGTTTGGACTAGGGAGTGTTGGTCAAAAAGCCGCTACTGCGAGATCTACTAGAAGGGAAAGAAGGGCTCCCAATGTGCGTGTCGTGCATGTCCTTGAATGCACAAATATATTGTGCATGGAGATTGCAGACCCAAAGTTACATGCTAATGATGAGCGGATGACTTGCTCGAAGGAAGGGCCTTTATCTAGATTGAATACTAGCTCATGGCGGATGTTAAGATGCCACTCTTCTAGTGTCTGCCACTGCTCTGGAACGTCACTTAGCAAAAAGATCAAGAGTCGAAAAAAATGGATAGAGGCAATGACCACTGCATCAAGGGGGTTTCGGCATATTTATCAGGAAAATTTGTATGTGATAGGGTCGTTCTCTCACATTTGCCAGAATAGACTCCATTTCCATCAATGAGGCAAGGGCATATATGTAGGATGGATTCAGTGGGAGCGGCATGCATTGCAAAAGGTAGGCCATTAATCCAGCTTCTTTAAAAAGGGAATCTACCATGCCGCTGATGTAACCCAAGATCTGCATTGGTGCGGGGCATTGCTTGGGGATCCTGGTCTCGGGTCTCTGTAACCTCCACAGTCCTTTGGCTTGTTGGTGGCCTCCCATTCTATAAATGTTGTCAAGGCACAGATCTCCATTATGTCAACAGCTTTCAGATCATAACTTTGCAACTTGCCTTTCCATAGGCTTAAGTTTGTCATAACTTCAAAGGTGTGGTACTTATGCAAAACACGGTACTGCTTCAGATCATCAGTTGTGACGTCTTTAGTTTGGTCATCACCGTTGGTAGGGAAGTGGTCTGGCTCTGTGGATGGCTGCTATCGGGGAAAATTGTTAGGGGGCACAAACACTAGCCACAAGATCATATGGACCTGCTCGGAAGGAAATTCATTTGGTAGGTTCCGAGTAGGATCCTTGAAGTGTGTCCCCTTGACCTCGTGTGTGTGGCGGCGGATGGCTAGGAAGTGGAGGCTGTATAGAGGGGGAGAAGGTGGTGGGGTTAGGAAAATTTAAGTAAGGGGAGAAGCGGTTGGGTGGTTAATTTTAGTAGAGGGGTGGGGAAGCTAAGATGTGTTTAGATGGGTAGTGGAGTTAAAAATAGCTATGGAGGTATTAGCTTCTACCTAAGTTAAGATATGGGGGTAAGCGACATGCTCGATTTCAAAACAACTAAAACCCTCATCAAGCATGCATTGCATAGCTTCTAATATTTTATTGTAGAGGATCATAATGCCGGTCGGGTAGTATTGGGTAGCCCCAGTGGCCAAAAGATAGTTATAGGTCCTATGGGCTTCTTCTCGACCACGTTCTCGCAACCCGAGGCCTTTGGTCACGGATTGTGGTGTGCAAGCCCATATTGGGAGATCACCTGGCTTAGATAATTCCAAAATTTCGGCATCAGTTGTTGGGAAAAACGATTCCATAATGCACCTACACCAACTATGAGCATTTAGAATGATTGGATGGATAGGCAGGTGCTGGATATCCTGATCATTAGCAAAGTTAAGTTCACCACTAAAAAATGCCATGGCCAAAATTGGATGAGTGTGGAGTGAATGGTGGCGCATGACATCAAAAATATACATGGGTGGAAGTGGGTTAGTGACATTGAGGTGGTACTGGATGGAGCCTACCCTAAGAGTGTTAAAGTGGAAATGGAAGGTGCCTTCCACTGTGCGAGGCTCGAGGTCATGAGCGTTGAGGTCAACGGATGCCTCCAGGATTTGCTCATACTCAACTCCTTTATGGATGTCGAGTTCTGCCTCCTCTATGGGCTAGTTCTACTTGGTGGTATAACTAGTTGTTCATCTCTAGCTGTTCCCAGAGGGACTTGTGCAAGGCGTCAATTTGCTTGTGCATGGCCAGTTGCATCTTTTTGGCCTCTGCTCTATACTATACGAGGGCATGTTCTGCTTCCATGCATACTCTGTATGAAAAGAGTGTTGGCCCTAGCTATTTCTGTTGATAGCTCCTTTTCTAGAGCTTCGTTCCTCTCCTGTAACGAGGCAGCTAGTTCCCTTTCCTTTTTGGTTGTCTCCTCCAGAACTTCCCCGATTGCTCATATGATCACTGCATGCCCACAATTTGTAAGTCCACTCAAATTAAAATTTTGAAACTAACAAAAAATCATTCTTAGTTTGAAATGAAAACCCTGAGAGTGCTCTCAACAGAAGCAAGAACGGAAGAGGGAGAGAGAGAAACAGAGAGCCACACAAGTTTTGGTGGGTGCAGAACACCCTAATCTTCTTTTTCATTCATTTATATATGTGTTTGAGTATTGTACATAATCGGGGTAAAGGCACAGTGACCTTTAACCCCCACAACCTCCCACTTAAAGGACAATGTGCCTTTAAGGGAGAACAACCAGTGAGCATACTATCCAATGCCCATCAATACATGACAATACTCAAACCGCTAACTAGGTAGACTCTTCGTCAACATATTTGCAGGGTTATCATCTGTATGAACCTTGACAAGCTCTATGCGCTTGTCCTCAAGTACCTCCCTGATGAAATGGTACATGACCTCAATGTGTTTGGTCTTTGCATGAAAGACTGCATTCCGTGCTAGCTGAATAGCACTCATGGAATCACTATGCAATGTCGGTACACATGTATGAATCCCCAAATCTCCCACTAGCCGATCAAGCCATATAGCCTCCTTGCAACCCTCTGTGGTTGCAACATACTCAGCCTCTATGGTAGACAAAGCAATGCACTTCTGTGCGTGAGAAATCCACGACATTGCACCACCTGCGAAGGTGTTCGCCAGAAGTGGATCTCCTACTATCCACATGCCCTACATAGTCTGAATCTGTGTACCCAAGTATACGCATGTCTCCTCTACCAAAGCAGATGCACATCTCCTTGGTACCCTTCATGTACCTCATGATGCACTTAACTGCCTCCCAATGCCTCTTTCCTGGATTAGCCATATACCGGCTAACAACTCCCACTACAAATGCAATGTCTAGTCTAGTAGCTATCATAACATACATAAGACTCCCCACTGCTGATGCATAAGGAACCTTGGCCATCATGGCGCTTTCCTCATCTGATTTGGGACTATCTATATGACTCAGTTTCACATATGGAGGCAATGAAGTACTCACTGCAATGGAGTACTCACTGCCTTCCCCCCCTCCATATTGAAACGCTGCAATACTTTTGTAACATACTCCTTCTGTGAAAGCCAAAGGAGTTTCCTACTCCGATCACGCGTGATGGGCATACCAAGAATATGACCTGCAAGTCCCAAATCCTTTATATCAAAGGCCTCATGCAACTTGGCCTTTAATGCATCTAGCTCATAAGTATTCCTGCTAGCCAATAGCATATCATCCACATATAGTGCCAGGATTATCAGGCTATTATCCTTAGCCCTTTTAGTGTAGAGGCAGTTATCAATTTCACTCCTTTTAAAACCCTGGGACCGAATGAAAGCAGCAAACTTCTGATACCATTCTCTAGGCGCTTGCTTAAGACCATAGAGACTCTTCTTCAGCTTGCAAACTAAATGCTCTTTGCCCTTTTCTTCAAAGCCTTCCGGCTGCACCATGTAAATTTCCTCATGCAGATCCCCATGCAAGAAAGCTGTCTTGACATCCATCTACATAACCTCCATATCTTCTGCTGCCACTATTCCAAGCATGCATCTAAGTGTGGTCATCTTCACAACGAGAGAAAATATCTCATCAAAGTCCACACCCTTCTCTTGCTTGAACCCTTTAGCAACCAAACGGGCCTTGTACCTAGGCACATCATCACCTGTGACCTTCATCTTGTAGACCCATTTACATGGCAATGCTTTCTTTCCATGTGGCAAAGAAACCAAGTCCCAAGTCTTATTCTTCATAAGTGAACTCATCTCTGATTGCATAGCATACTCCCACTTGCATTGACCCTCGTGCATCATAGCCTCTCTGTAGCAAGAAAGATCCCCGCAATCAGTAAGCATCACATAGTCTACCCCTAGAACAAACCTATCAGGCAGTCTAGACACTTTAGATGATCTTGTCAAGGGCATTTCAGCTTTTTGTCCCACTTGCATATCAGCCACATTTGGCTCATCATTTCCACCAATAGATGATCCATCATCTACCCTTGATTGTATACCTATGGAAACACTTGGTGGTACCTTTTCTTGCACATTTGGTGCATGGACAGCTTGCTGTCTATCAACATATGCAGGTGGATTCACATCCTGGAAAGTGATTGTTCTCATTTCCACATCCCTCATAGGTGCCTTATGCATTTTCTTCTCATTGAAGACTACATCATGGCTATGTATGATCTTCTTTGCTTATGGATCCTAGAGACGATAGCCCATCTCTCCACTTTCACCATAACTCAGAAAGATGCATTTCCTAGACTTAGGATCTAGCTTCTTTCAAAGTTCTTTTGGCACATGTGCATATGCCTCACACCCAAATATACACAAATGAGAGTAAGAGGGCTTCTTGCCACTCCATGCCTCTTCAGGAATACCACCATCCAAACTCTTACTAGGTGATCTATTGATCACATGCATTGCAGTCTTCATTGCCTCAACCCAAAAACCACCAGAAAGACTTGCATTGGAAAGCATGCATTGCAACCTTTCTTGAATGGTACGGTTCATCTTTTCTGCAACTGGATTTTGCTCTAGAGTATGAGGGGATGTGAGCTCCCTCAATCCCATGTGTATCACAGAAATGCTCACAAAAATGCTAAAAGTCATGAGAGAGATACTCTCCACCATTGTCAGTCCGTAGGCATTTAAGCATTCTACCTGATTGGTTCTCAACCAATGAACCAAGGCCAGCCATTTCTGAAATACCTGGAACACATCACTCTTTCGAGCTATAGCATAAGCCCACACTTTCCTAGTTGCATCATCAATGAATGTCACATAGTATTCAGCCCCGCCTAATGACCGTGTAGGCATGGGACCGCATACGTCTGGTGTTGGGATACAAATGATTAGTGAAGAGCTAGCTCGGCCGTGTCTCGGAATATGTCCACCAAGGTTTGATGGACTGGTAATATCACTTAACACTTAGGTGAGACCCCAACCATTGTCATTTGAGAAGTTCTGTGCTTTACTTATGGAGGAGGAATTGAGGCTTAAAGCTTGAGATGGAGGCGGTGAGAGTGCTCTCAATGGAAGCAAGAATGGAAGAGGGAGAGAGAGAGACAGAGAGCCACAAAAGTTTTGGTGGTTGTGGAACACCCTAATCATCTTTTTCATTCATTTATATATGTGTTTGAGTATTGTACATAACCGGGGTAAAGGCACAGTGACCTTTAACCCCCACAACCTCCCACTTAAAGGACAATGTGCCTTTAAGGGAGAACAACCAGGGAGCATACTATCCAATGCCCATCAATACACAACAATACTCAGACCGCTAACTAGGTAGACTCTTCGTCAGCATATCTGCAGGGTTATCATCTATATGAACCTTGACAAGCTCTATGGGCTTGTCCTCAAGTACCTCTCTGATGAAGTGGTACCTAATCTCAATGTGTTTGATCTTTGCATGAAGAACGGGATTCCGTGCTAGCTGAATAGCACTCATGGAATCATTATGCAGGTCGGTACACCTGTATGAATCCCCAAATCTCCCACTAGTCGATCAAGGCATATAGCCTCCTTACAACCCTCTATGGCTGCAACAACATACTCAGCCTCTGTGGTAGACAAAGCAATGCACTTCTGTGCACGAGACATCCACGACACTGCACCACTTGCAAAGGTGAACACATAACCAGAAGTGGATCTCCCACTATCCACATGCCCTGCATAGTCTGAATCTATGTACCCAAGTACACGCATGTCTCCTCTACCAAAGCAGATGCACATCTCCTTGGTACCCTTCATGTACCTCATGATGCACTTAACTGCCTCCCAATGCCTCTTTCCTCAATTAGCCATATACTGGCTAACAACTCCCACTGCAAATGCAATGTCTGGTCTAGTAGCTATTATAGCATACATAAGACTCCCAACCGCTGATGCATAAGGAACCTTGGCCATCATGTCCTTCTCCTCATCTAATTTGGGACTCTCTGTATGACTCAGTGGTCTAGTAGCTATCATAGCGTACATAAGACTCCCAACCACTGATGCATAAGGAACCTTGGCCATCATGGCCCTCTCCTCATCTAATTTGGGACTATCTGTACGACTCAGTTTCACATATGGAGGCAATGGAGTACTCACTGCCTTCCCCTCCTCCATATTGAAACGCTGCAATACTTTTGTAACATACTCCTTCTGTGAAAGCCAAAGGAGTTTCCTACTCTGATCACGCATGATGCACATACCAAGAATATGACCTGCAAGTCCCAAATCCTTCATATCAAAGGCCTCATGCAACTTGTCATTTAATGCATCTAGTTCATAAGTATTCTTGCTAGCCAATAGCATATCATCCACATATAGTGTCAGGACTATCAGGCTATTATCCTTAGCCCTTTTAGTGTAGATGCAGTGATCAATTTCACTCCTTCTAAAACCCTGGGACCGAATGAAAGCATCAAACTTCTGATACCATTCTCTAGGCACTTGCTTAAGACCATAGAGACTCTTCTTCAACTTGCAAACTAAATGCTCTTTGCCCTTTTCTTCAAAGCCTTTCGGCTGCACCATGTAAATTTCCTCATGCAGATCCCCATGCAAGAAAGCTGTCTTGACATCCATCTGCATGACCTCCATATCTTCTGTTGCCATTGGTCCAAGCATGCATCTAAGTGTGGTCATCTTCACAACTGGAGAGAATATCTCATCAAAGTGCACACCCTTGTCTTGCTTGAACCCTTTAGCGACCAAACGGGCCTTGTATCTAGGCACATCATCACCTGTGACCTTCATCTTGTAGACCCATTTACGTGGCAATGCTTTCTTTCCATGTGGTAAAGAAACCAAGTCCCAAGTCTTATTCTTCATAAGTGAGCTCATCTCTGATTGCATAGCATACTCCCACTTGCATTGATCCTCGTGCATCATAGCCTCTCTATAGCAAGAAGGCTCCCCGCAATCAGTAAGCATCACATAGTCTACCCCTGGAATAAACCTATCAGGCGGTCTAGACACTCTAGATGGTATATAAAAAAAATATATATATATATATATATATGTTTTAATTTTAAAAGTAAAATTTAATCAATGTTTCTTTAACTTAATAAGAATAATATAATAAAGGTATATTATGTTAAAACATAAAATTTATTTCTTTAAAAATATATCTGTTTGAATTTTTTAAAGCAAATTTAAATATAAATTAAATTTCTTAAAATAAAATTTGACTTTAATATAAATTACTTTTTTTTTAAAATTAAACTTTAATAAATTAACCCCCCCCTCCCCCTATCCCCCCTGTCCCTTAGCTAACCCCCCCCCTCCCACTACCCTACCCCCACTAACCCCCTACCCCTACCCCCACGGGGGATTCACTAATAGTAACCCACCTGCATATTAGCCACATTTGGCTCATCATTTCCACTAATAGATGATCCATCATCTACCCTTGATTGTATGGGAGTACTTGGTGGTACCATTTCTTGCACATTTGGTGCATGGACAGCTTGCTGTCTATCAACATACGTGGGTGGATTCATATCCTGGAAAGTGACTCTTCTCATTTCCACATCCCTCATTGGTGCCTTATGGATCTTCTTCTCATTGAAGACTACATCATGGCTGCGTATGATCTTCTTTGCTTCTAGATCCCAGAGATGATAGCCCATCTCTCCACTTTCACCATAACCCAGAAAGATGCATTTCCTAGACTTAGGATCTAGCTTCTTTCGAAGCTCTTTTGCACATGTGCATATGCCTCACACCCAAATATATGCAAATGAGAGTAAGAGGGCTTCTTACCACTCCGTGCCTCTTCAGGAATACCACCATCCAAACTCTTACTAGGTGATCTATTGATCACATGCACTGTAGTCTTCATTGCCTCAGCCCAAAAACCACCAGAAGACTTGCATTAGAAAGCATGCATTGCAACCTCTCTTGACTGGTACGGTTCATCTTTTCTGCAACTTGATTTTGCTCTGGACTATGAGGGGATGTGAGCTCCCTCTTAATCCCACGTGTATCACAAAAATGCTGAAAGTCATGAGAGAGATACTCTCCACCATTGTCAGTCTGTAGGCATTTAAGCGTTCTATCTGACTGATTCTCAATCAAGGCTAGCCATTTCTGAAATACCTCGAACATATCACTCTTCCGAGCTATAGCATAAGCCCACACTTTCCTAGTTGCATCATCAATGAATGTCACATAGTATTCAGCCCCGCCTAATGACCGTGTAGGCATGGGACCACATACGTCTGAATGCACCAAATCAAGCTTTTCAAACTCTTTCTTTCCCCTTCTTTTATGGGCTGATTTAGTCTGGTTCCCGTAGAGACAGTGCTCACAAAATTCAAAATTAGAGAAACTCAAATGCGGTACATAACCCAAACGGCATAAGAGTTTCATCCCATTTTGGCTCATATGGCCCAACCGGCAATGCCATAAAGAAGTGCTTGGCTGCTTGGTTATTGCAACAACATGATCAAACACCCCTGATACATGTAAGGGATACAAAGTCCCACACTTGGCACCCCTGGCCAAAAGCATAGAGCCCTTCTGAATTTTCCAACTCTAAAAGCCAAAAGTGATGCGAAAACCAGCATCATCTAGCTGACCCATTGAAATAAGACTCTTGGTCAACTTAGGCACATGTCTCACATGTTTCAAAACAAATGCAGACCCATTTCCAAAAGAAAACTTTATGTCACCTACTCCCACTATGTCACATGCATAGTCATTTCCAAGATGTACCCAACCTGTCTTTCTACTATCATAAGTGGAGAACCATTGCCTATGGGGAGTAACATGGAATGAAGCACATGGAATGAAGCACCAGAATACAAAATCCAATCCTGGGAATATGCATCATCTGAAGTGGTAAGCAACTCTGCAGATAAACTAGACATGAAAAGAATGTCATTGTCACTATCATGTGTGATTGCATTGATCTCCTCAATCTTTGCTTTTTCTTTGTCCTCCCTTGGACTCTCTTCCTTCTTATTTGCACCCCAATTTGCATTCTTTTTCTTATTCTTTTGCTCTCTTTTTAGCTTGTAGCAATCCTTTTTCATATGGCCCTTCTTGCACAGTGGTAACACTCAATGTTCCATGCCTTGGATTTGCTATGAGACTTTCCTCTTTCTTGGGACTTCCCCTTGAACTGTGATCTGCCCCTTTGCACATTTAAGGCTGCATCCTGCTTGTTGCTGTCCATAGACTTCCGTCTAATCTCCTCGGCCAACAAGCTACCCACAACATCATCAAATTTCAGTACTCCACTGGGTGCATAGTTACTGACAGCTGTACGGAAGGTATCCCATGAGGATGGCAATGAACATAAGAGAAATATTGCCTTAGTCTCTGCATCAAAATTCATCTTCTGAGCCTGAAGCTGGCTGAAAATAATATTGAATTCATTCAAGTGAGAAGCAATGGAGACCCCTTCCTTCATCTACAGCTCAAACAACCTCTTCATGAGGCAAACTTTATTAGAGGTAGTTTCCTTCTCATAAGTGGCACACAATTTCTTCCACAAATCTTCCGTAGTCTCCTCATTTACTACTATGAAATAAACTGATTCCGCAAGATGAAGGTAGTAGACTTTGCTAATGCATCCAACTCATTCCAATATCCTCATACATATTTGCAGGCTTAGCTTCAATCCCTGCCAAGGGTTTAATCTGCTTCTTTTGAATAAGCACATCCCTTATTTGTTCTTTCCACAAAGCAAAGTTTGTCCCATCAAACTTGTTGAAAAACTCCTTTTCAGACATGGAAGAGGATGCCATGATGCAAATAAAGCAAAATCCCAAATGCTAGTGCCTGCAAGAGAGAATCACACCAAATACTAGGTGCACCCAAATGTGTATGCCACAATAGAGTGAAATATCACCAAAACTCAAAGCTCAAAGCATCAAAAGATACAGCTGACTCATGTGCATATACTATGCATCCATATGAGCAAATCTAACCCAAAAGAAAATGCCAACTGCAATGGCAATCCAAAATGCCAATAAGTGCCAAATGGCTCAAGCATAAACACTGTCCACAGGCATATACATTACCAATATCTCATCCAAGAGAGCATAACACTATCAGTGCATCACCTGCAATGTGTCAAAGCTGTCCCTCAGTGTAAAATAGCATTAATGTGCAAAGCATCCATAAAAAATAGCATTTTGCAAGGCAATCTGGGCCTATCAGCGCATCCAATAAGGATCGCAATGCATTCAAATGGCCTATAAATCATCCACTGCAACCCAATGCACACCACAAATGAGCGCACATGGCTCAAACTACAACCAAAGTGATCTGCATAAGGTATGCTCAAGAAATCATGGTCCTATGGAAATGATTGCTACTGAAAATAGAACCTGAGATGCCTCAAAACATGGGTGCCATTGATAATCGAACTCAACAAGAAAATTTGCAAATATCTCTCTTCTGCCAGAACTCCAAAATCCCAACTGATGAGTGAGAAATGGGAGTCAACACTTATCCCCTACCATGTGGCATAAATCTAAGGTTTCAAAACCTTAGAATGAAAAATGCATAATAGAGAGACAAAATCCAATACACAGAGATCTATAACTCTGAAAATACTTCACTATATTGTGCAAGAACTGATAGGAGAAGTTTTTGGGCATCCGGAATGCATGGGACAGACGGTTTTGGAAACCGTGGTCTCAATCACTGGGTCCAACACACGAACTAAAAAACGTTTTTGGAAACAAAAGTGTTTGTAAACTCCACCGGAGTGCGAATGATGAGCAACATAGAAGTTTTAGGACCTCTTGAGTCCACTGGAACTGACAGATCTGCACATGGTTGCTCCAAACTTGAGTTCCAACACCCAGGCAGAAAAACATAGAAACTAACACAGTGAGTCAGAAATCCAATGAAATGATTCCAGATTCAAGAATGAAGGTGTTTCTAAGCTCTTGAAGTGAAATGGACACCAAAAGCAATAATAGTTGCCTCTACAAGTCAATACGAAGTCTCTGTTGTCGAACGAAATAGGAAAAAGCTTAAAAAATGACTTTTTCTTTGAGAACACTTAACAGGCTCTCAAAACCACTTCACAAAACCAAAGTGACTTTTCCAAAGATTCCTCCAAGGTCTCTGCACACTCGGATGCAAGTAAAATCCCCCACAAAGCTTTTCCTTCCTCCCACAGAGCTGCTAAGCTTCCAAGCATTCACGCACGCTCAACTAGATCACCCGAGCTCTAATACCAGTTGAGAGTGCTCTCAACGAAAGCAAGAATGAAAGAGGGAGAGAGAGAAACAGAGAGCCACACAAGTTTTGTTGGATGCAGAACACCCTAATCTTCTTTTTCATTCATTTATATATGTGTTTGAGTATTGTACATAATCGAGGTAAAGGCACAGTGACCTTTAACCCCTACAAATCCCTCGACAAATTTAATTGTTTCAGAGAAACAAAGTATATGAGTGCACATAGCAATACTACATGAAAAACATTGGACAATGTCCATGTATATCCCTATGGTTCATCTTCAAAATCATCATCCTCCAATGCAATGTCATCTACAAGTTTACACAATAATTTCTCTTCTTTCTCTTCATGGGAAGTGTATCACAAATTTCCTCATGCCTTGCCATGCAAGATGCATGTTCCTCTGTATAACATGGAAAAGTCCTAGAAATTATCAAAAGCTTGAAGGATTCAATGCCATGAGAATGATTGCTAATTAGAAGTCTAGAATGCCATAGTTTTTACATACCATAGGTCTGGTATTATTGGTTCTTCGCCATACTCTAGCAAGAACTCTTCATTAGTTGACGTAGATGGAATCTGCCTCCCCCTCATGATTGCACACAAGCATGTAAGACCATAGTTTATGAAATCAATGAAGCAATGTTGAATTCAGATCACCATGAAAAATGGGAAAAGTCTTAAGTATGTGTTGTACCCACCCTTGTGATCTAATTTAACCCATTCTATCACATCCTTGTCAAAATAAATGCCAACAACATGAACTTCCAACATTTTGAGCTGCCTCTAGGCTACCACCACAACCAAGAAAGACATCAAACAACACTCCTCCCTCTTTGCAAAAGGTAGCTATTAGGAATTGCATTAGTAAGCCATTTTTTTCCAACCCTCCACGCTAAGGTGTCTTTTGACTTGCAATAGACCACTTTGAATGTGGAAGGTAGTGTGTCCAAACATCAGATTCAAGCTAAAAACATTTTCATCCACAAGCATTGCTCTAACCAAGAACAATCCTAGGCAAGAGTTGTAAATAAGAGGAACAGATATACCAAGTTTTAAGGCACGCCAATGTGCTATCGAAGTTGCCCTTTTTGTTCCTCTTGTTCAAACAGGATCTGGGGCATGGAAGGTCAAGCTCATGGAGGTGCCATAAAGGTTGATGAGTAAGTAAGGACCAAAATGTTCAAAAGAGGTACAAATAAACCTATTTTGATGGCAGGCCGACGTGCCATTAATCTTGCCTTTTTTATTCTCATATTTGCTAGTAGTGAAGGCTCAAAGGTTACATGCAAGAAGGCCGACAAAGCTTCCACAATCTAAACGATTCTTGGCTGGAGGGAAGAGCGACGTCCAAGAATGCCGAGGCCGTTAGACTTGAAGAGTTTGCTTCGGCGTTGAAGGCTTGAATGGGAGATCCATAGCTTGAAGGCTTGAATGCGGGAGCCATAGCTTTCGAGCTGTTAGAGCCAAGACGAGTCATTTGAGCAGGAGAAATAAAGCATGTGAGAACCCACAAAAGCCACTCACATACATCGAAAATTGAGGGGCATGGGTAGTGGGATGGAGCCCCAAACTTCCGTCTAGGTTCCCATTTGCACAACTTGCAAGATGAAGGAACCTCTGGCTTGAATCGGTCACCTCTAGCTTGACTAGCTTGCAGAACGCAAGATAAGGTGAAAGTCGAGTCACCACAGAGAGAGCGCAGAGGTCACTTGTTTATGAGCTGATGCCGAGAGGCTCATTGGATGGATGGCTCTTCAAGAGCAAGGAGGAGGAATCATTTGCTGGATTGACTTTGGGGCAATGGTCCTCTGCAAACCATCGTCATCACCTGCAACTGCAAAGATGCCATTCTCTGGGAACCCACAAAGCTTCTTGGTGATATGCATGCGTGCTGCACTGTGGATGGTGTACAGCCTTCTTGGCTCCTCTGCAGCAATCATAGCTGCAACCAGACCTCTATGAAGAGCTTTCGAAGCTGATCCCCCCCCCCCTAAATCTCCGATGGAAGCAATCATTAGTGGGATCCAATTGTTTCCCACCATCATTGAACAATGCCATGCTGAAGACCTCCCGCAGGATGAGGGGGACTTGTGCAATGTTGGCCAACGGAGCAGCTACTAGAGATGCCTGTGTTGACAAAGATGCAGGAGGAGCAGGTCTAGAATGACATGGCAGGCAAGGAGGCAGTAACAAGACGTGGGGAAGCTCGGGGATGGAAAGGAGACAAAGCGGGAAGAAAGTGGGGATTGCGAGCGAGTGAAGTGGGGAAGCAAAATTGATCAAGATTGTGATCAAGATTGTGGGAGTTGCTGAATGCTAGAGAGGATCAAGGGAAGGAAGAATATGCCATAGCCAGAGCAGTTGCAGAGGAATGTTGCTGTTTCGCCATAGCTAGAGCTTGAGACGAATGCTGCTCTTCCGCCGTAGCCAGAGCTTGAGGCATAGCTCTTCATCCTTGAGCGTGAATATCATCATAGCAGAAAGGAGAATAGCACCTACCATGAAAGCCCGAGCCTAGAAGCATTAAAAGAGAGAGATTGCAAATGCAACGTGAGTTGCAAACACAGGCAGTCATCACCTTCGACTACAAGGAGGCAGCTACAGGATGCGGTCATCGCTTGAGGAAGATTCACCATAGAGAGAGAGATTCTGGTAATCCTTTAACCAACATTTTGCATGCTTTGAGTTCGTGGCAACTCTCGCCAGCAAATCGTGAAGGAGCTGCTACTCCACGTTCTTTTTGATGAGCAGATGATTTCACCGACTACTCCCGAACTCACATCCATGAATTCACGAGTGCATGACGTGAGCTTGAGTACGTGGTTCTTCAAAAGGTCAAGTACAGAGCTCTTGCAGCAGTGGAACAAGCATAGAACTACAGAAAGATTTGCAAATCCTATCAGTCTGACGAGTTCATGGCTCCCAAATACACGACCACCCCACCATCTCATCCAACTTCCTCCACCAATCTTCTTGCTATTAAGGCTAGAGACGGTGCCATTGAGTCCACGCTACTAAGTCGTGTTGATCCTCCATTCTAATCCTCTCGATTCTAAATTAATGGCCTTATGAAGAGCAAAGGTAAATAAATTTCTCTTAACATTTTTTGGGAGGCGGGGGGACAAACTTGCACAACTAATGGTCCAATGAAATCAATGGCCTAGTGAACATTTGTAGTGCTGGAGCATCCAAACCCTGAACCAACTCTGCCTGAGCCTATTCACTTTTTTTTCCTCTATTTCTCCTCCATTTCCATCATCATCCTACCTTCCACTCCTTTTATCTTGCATTCTGTCCCCTTCTTGCTTCTATTGTGTATCACTTGTGCCTTCTTTCAACTCACTCGTGGATTAAGGGCTACTTTTCTTGACTATCGTTGTCTTGTACTTCAGAATCTGCAATAGATTATTATTTCCCAACATTGCTCATTTCACTTAATCGACACTGTTAGAGTTATAAATGGAGACATTATTAGTATCTTTCAATGGAAAAGAGTTGATCTGGGAGTGTTCTCACACTGGTGTGACAGAGATTCTAGAGGAGTCCATTCATGATTTATTTTTGCTTGGAAATGAAGCTATCATCTAAGTTATCAAGTACTTCAAGAATGCACGAGTGCTCTAGTACTTATATCTTGTGGCAAAATGCATGTTTTGGAGGGATTCATTTATGCAATACAGCCTACAATAGGGAGGCAAATTGTAGTTGAAGTACAAAATAAAGAAAGTAATTGGCTCAATTATGCATAGGATGTGCAAATACTAGACACCAAGGATCCTAACATGGTTGACAACCCATGGCTTCATGTTCAGGAGTTGATTCTTGCCTTGTCAAGAAGTAGCAAACTGAGAAGATTATTTGAAAGGGTCAGAAAGCAAGAACGGGTCACCGAGTTGCCTACAAAATATGATGGTGATCATTTATTTGAGTTGCCAAGTGTGGATGAGAAAGAAAACTCGATGAAAGGAATGGAGCAGAATAAGGATGGGCATCCTTGGGTTAGATATTCAACAACAACAATTGCTAGTTTTAAGGGTGACGTGAGAGTGTCGATCTGTGGTGGGTCCTTTGTATGTATGAATACAAGTTGTGGGTACCTTGTGCTTAGAGGCATTGCAAACACTATGCAATGGAAAGGATGTCTTTCCAAACATTGTCCTTTGGGAGCAATAGATAAGACACATGATGGATTCTGATGCTTCCATTGCACACAAAAGCCTTTTTGTTTGCACCATTGTCCATGCAAAATATATTACATTATTCTTCAAACATCTGATACACAAGGATGGTGATACATCTTGGGAACACACTCATGCGGTGTCTAAGGGAGTATCCAAAGAGAGTATTGCCAACATGAGAAATGTTGTGGATGAATGTGTGCTAAAGTCACCGAGAGCTGCTCAAAAAAAAAAAAAGAAGGATGTGGCTAAGGATATCATCATGTCTTTCCTTCTAAAAAAGGACAATGCAGGCTTGGAGCTTCTAATAATGGAAAATTTTAATTACATGCTTGACGTTTTGCAGCCATTGACACAATAAAGAAGGTAGATCTCATAACCTTTATTTCAGATTTTCATGAGTTTTCTTCTTATGAGGATTCACATTTTGCTATGTCTTTATAACTTGCTAACTAAGGAAGTGGATTAAAGAATCTAGAGCTTTGAACAATGAAAGACCTAATTCATTGGACTCCATTTTGAAGTTGAAAGAAATATGCCAGTATGAATATTTCCAAGGTTTCCTTTTCTCTGGACAACTGGTTGACTACTCAAAAGAGCGATGCTATATTTTCAAGATATCAACCGTTGGACTTGAATCTAGGGTAGACTTGGTGAAACGCATGCAGAGTGGTGGTGACTTGCATCATGCATGGGTTTGCTTCGACCATGTCAAAAGGGTGCGTAGTTGGACTACAATGGTAGCTCATGCCTTTGATCCAAGGTATGCTCCAATTTCTACCTTGGAAATTTGTAGTAATTAGATTCAGTGCACTAGTACAAAAAATCAACAAAAGTTATATGTCTTTTAGTATTCAAAACCTTGCAGAGCATTGCCGCATGTGAGATGAAGGTGGAGGACATAGTGGCTTGGAAAAAAATTGGGAGATCCTAAACCATGTGATGAAAACACAAGCAGTAGATGGCGTGGTTTCCATGGGTTCATGGCAAATGAAGCAGCTACAAATTGGCCTACTATGAGAGCCATAAATGGAAAGGGAGAGGAAATTACACTACAAGGAAAGCAAAGAACATGTTTGTTCCACTTCAAAGTTATCCCCTCGGATTGTCACCTTAGCAAAAAGAGCAAAACTCTGTCAGTTTTTTGCCATATTTTCTTCAGCTTCCTGCACTCTTTCACACTAGCCACCAGCCTCCAATTATGCCATTGGATGTCCTTTGACTCCTACTCCTCTACCGACTCATTCATTACTTGCTTGTCTTCTTTCTTCCCAATGGATCTCGATGATAAATTCTTTGAATTCAAGAGAGAACTTAGCCTACACCCCCCGGATCCATTACTTGCTAATTCATTACCCACTAGGTCCATCCGAGTCCCAAAGCACCCCCTCAGTGTCAATTCAGATGCCTTTTGACATCTCTACAGCCGAGCTCCAAACTGAAGAAGAAATCAGTACTTAATACACCATGCAAGACCCAACAATAGTGGCCTCTACCCCACCTTCTTGATCGTCCAAAAAGTGCACACTAGCATCGGCATTGGGAGAGTACAAGGTCATCAGGACAATAGCTCATTCCCCGCTTAGCAAAGCCTTGCTCCAACAATTAAACAAATGCTCCATTCACTCCAAGTATGTTTATGAGGGTTGAGATTATACCCTCTATTACCACAACAGAGGAGTCTACCAAGGCATCATTGATAACAACAACCCTAAAGCCAATAGCATCATTATTAACAACAGGCCAAAAGCCAATAGCTCTGAAGGATCTGGAGGTCAAGGCATCATTGATAACAACAGGCCTAAAGCCACCGACTGCCTTGCCACCTCAACATGAAGCATCTTAGAGAATTCATCAACACCTATAACACGAATACGCATGGGTGCATAGTTTGAGATGCGGTAGGAATCCCCCATAGCCACCACCTCAATGTGGATGTAGTTCAAGTAGCCTTTGGCTTACCGGTGGTCCAGGGCAAGTATACACACAAAAAGAAGCTGGATGAGCCCCGCAACAAGATCTACACGTATGATGATAGGAAGAAAAGCAAGGGTAGAATAAACGTCTTTGAGCTCACAGTGCCAGAGCTATAGAAATATGCAAGGGTGCTCCAATTGTTGATGCAGTAAAGCATACTGACCACCACCACGCTACCGTGCCATATATACTCACTAGACTCGCCAAACCACAAATCACAAATTGGGGAGATTATTTCTACACACAGATGAGGGAAGGCCTAAAAACACATGGAGATGTCTTGGGGGCAACCCAATGCTCTACATGCCAATCATCTACCATATGTTGGAACACCAACCACTAGTCAGATTCAGACTAGCTGATAAAGAGGTCGCAGGGGAAATTCATGTAGCAGAAGATCCAGTGGTGTCCCATCCCAAGAGGCTCAGGTTTAGTACAGGCACAACCCCATCAAGCCGCCCTGATCAACAACCACTCAAAGTCCAATTGAGGGACCACTACGAAGACCGCCAAATGTGGGAATTCTTGAATCAAAAAAGACATCTCGACGCTTCCAATTGATAATGAAAAGGCAAGATAGTTCAGGCCCTCATTGATGTGGAAATGTTCCAAGAGGAAGATACAATAGACATTGGTCTTCACCCTGAGGGAGAATCCCACCTCATCTACCCCCCATGCTACCGCCACCGATCTCATATGCACCCAAGAGCCATCTTCCTTCATCATCGGCACCTCTTCCTCTCCTTGGGTGGGGCTAATAGAAGCCCTACAATCTCATAGTGCACCAAAGTACTGAGCGCCTTACAACATGATGTCCGTTGAGCAGTAGGGCGAACAATATGGAGCTCCAACTCCTTGACACCATGGTCCGGCTCTCAGATGTACTCCATATCATTTTGTAGTGAAGGCAGAAGCATGCCACCCATCTGTCATCCTCACTACTGCAAGGCACGTGAAAGCCATACACTTATGATCACCGCACAAGCCACCGAGCAAACTGCCCTGAATAGAGCAAAAGAGTACAAGTCCAAAATCAAAGAGCTAGAGGTTACCATAACAAAGCTCAAGGATGATCTCTTTGTGAGCGAGTCCCTAGTTCAAACCATGATGGACCAGTTTTACAAAGTAGAATTCGGCCTCAGAACAGTGCAAGAGTGATTTAAACAGGCTGAGGGGAAGTACACAAGGCACCAAGAGGGCTGTGAATGCCAAATCCAAATGTTGCAAGACCTCCTCACACAAGAGCTCTCACCATCGCCTTGCAAAATGAAAATGAGCAACTTTATGCCTCTAGATGACTAGAGGAATCAACACTGGTAGATAGGGAGCAACAATAATTCAACATGTATAGGGAGGTCTCCGCACAGCTAGCCACATACACACTCTCCCCATGCACAATCCTTTAAACCTTCCAAATGCACTTTGAGGCACTTTGCACACATAATCTCATCTTTCACATCGATTTCACCAACCCTCTCCCACCCAACACACTCCGAGTCCATTAATTTTCCACAAGACAATGATGTGATGCAGTTAGCCAAGCCCAAAGAACTATGCCCATGAGTATGTACTCCAAAAAGTATGTAGGCTTACATCGATTGGATGCAGACCTATGGCCACACTTTGGTGGTCTAATCCCAAATGCATTTAGCTGCATATCACTCCACGACCTACCACATCTTCGGAATCATTATTTTGTTCTCAACTATGTGCTACAAGCTCTCTAGGACTCACAAGAGTCCTTGGTTAGCGATTTTGAAACCGTCCATGTAGCGTACCCCGAGATTGTCATTGAGGAGGATGGGTAGCAAGCCATTTTAGTCTTCAATGCCACCGCCCCACCCATAGATATTCCTAAGCCCCCGATCCCACAAACCCCACAAATCATGCACACCCTCTCAACCACCGGTTAATCCCATCCCGCCTCCCCTTCCCCACACAAACCAGTTTGAGTACTCCTTCCACGCCTCCAACACTAGCATGCACAACACGAGACCTACTAGGCCACAATGCACCTCAACCACCTTATCCTCTTGCTGCTTCGAGATCTCCTTGCCTATAGTTGTCCAATCGATGACAAACTTTATTCAACCTTGACATCAACCCCTCCCAATTCCATGACTTGTGCCTGTACCTTTGCATTCGAAATCCACATGGCCATCACATTAGGATGTTTGACATGCATGAAATCCACTTCTAGAAGTACCAGTCTTATATCGCAAGGATCACCCCATGGCAACTGGATTGCTACACCATACTCCAAATGGTCCTAGGACTCCACTCACTTACTACAGTGTGTGTAGCAACAAGAAGGGGGGCATGTTAATAGCCGTTGAGCATGTTAAGGTAGCCATTGAGTATGTGGACTAAGCTGGCCCATCCAAACCCTACAGGTTTTGAGCCACAAATGGCTCAAGTTCAAAGGAGTTGCCAAGATCATTGAAATTGGCAAGGATAACACAAGAGCCATTTGGATCCCATATATGGATAACACAAGAGCCATTTGGAGACAAAGGGAAGGTTGAGAGAATTAGCATAGGCTTTGGTGCCATAGGGACCCAAGTGGTTGTAACAAGAGAGAGAGAGAGAGAGAGAGAGAGAGAGAGAGAGAGACAAGGAATAGGGCTGGCCCTCCTCCTACTAATGAGTATCCATAGCATCTATGGCAAAAGATGGAGTCGGATGGAGTCGGATCCATGCATGAATGTGATGGCTATACATCACTAGAATCAGACTGTGCTAATGTAGATGGGACTACATCATACTGAGGACTTGCCATCAAATTTGCCTCATGCTGAGGGCTTTCTACTGAATGTACCTCATGCTGAAAGAAGTGTGCCTCATGCTAAGGGCTTACCAAGGAATGTGCATGATAAAAAACTGTGGGGTGATCCATGCTAACATCTGAAGCATCTGCATCTGATCTCTCAAGAACAATGAGGCTCGAGTCATTGTCATAACCTGGTACATACCCTGTGGTAATAAATGGTCAAAGAAGGTTCTCTTTCCACTCATGGATCTCATCCAAAGTCATGACTGGTGTATCATCAACTATGTGGTGTGGATAGATTGATATATCCATGATGTATACGGTCTAGTTCTCTATGCAAGGGGCTTACCGGTGTACCTGTGAGAGTGTCTACCCATGAGAACAATATGTCAAAACTACCACTAGGGGACTTACACTCGAGGTGCTACTAGGGGGCTTACATTGAATGGTCAAAACCAGTCATGTGAGAACAACAATGTGCCAAGGATCAAGCTTGTAACATAATGATAATGACAACTCAGTGTTAGGCATAGCCAAGAGGCTGTACAAGGCGATGTGTATGCATGTAGTAATCAATGCAAAAAATAGTCAACAAATGTGACTATACATGGGTGGCATATGTGGGTGCAAGAAGAATGAAACAATCTTGAATCCAAGGAAGATCACTTTGCCAAGTGTCACATTGTGGTGCTAAAGTGCCAAATGCCAAGGGACTGAGCAAGTTTTAGTGTGTGAATGTGTACACTGATGATAGAATCGAAGGGACTGATGCCAGTGGGAACTAATTGGGTAATGTGCCAATGGTTGACTTGGCTTGGTGGAGTTGTATCTCCTCTATGGTGGTGCTAGAGACTACACATCGAATCACAAAATGCAACAAATGAAATTTATCTTAACTCATTTTATATGAAAGGTATGCTGCAAAGGATCAAGAGGTGGTTCCAATCGCATGATGATGATTTAATTCCTGAGGCTTCATGATATAGTTCCTGTGCTCCCCTAACCCTTAAAGCTCTCCATCGAGCCCTCCACAATGAGTGCCATGTTGTTTCCAAACTCATATTCGAGAAAGCTCCTCCTATTGGTCAATTAGGAGGTGCATTCGTGTGAGACCTACCACCTATGATCACAAAAAATATCCAAGCTAATGGGAAACCATATCAAACTAAATGGTACAATGCAAAGGGCTCCCTTGTGTGACCACCAATGAGCATATGATTGGTGGTCCCTACGTACAAGACTGTGACCCTCGAGTCCACAGCTTTGAGAAGCCCAATCTCTACATGGTGCTCTCTAGAAAGACCACTCCACTCTATCATAGGCCTTCTCAAAGTCCAAGAGAAGGATTGCAAGAGGCTATGACTCATCAACAGCCTCCCAAAAAGTGAAGATGATGTCTAGGATGTTGCACTCCTGAACAAAACTTACCTGAGTGTCATGTAAGATGTCTGTGAGGTGGGGTCTCAACTACAAGCTTAAGACCTTGGCTAAGATCTGGTAGGTGGAATCCAACAAAGTGATAAGTCTCCATTGGCGGAGATTGCATCTATCTCCACCCTTTGGAATCAAACAATTCCATCCATGACTCAACAATTGAGGAAGGGAGCCTAATACAAATATCTCCTAAAAGGCCAACCGAAGCAGATATGAATGAGCTCCCAAAAGCAACAACAAATGTTTCGGCACAATTCATCCTCTTGTGGGCACTTCTGGGGTGGAAGGGCTTTGAGGGCCTCTGAAAGCTCCTCATGGATAAAGGGTGTCCCCCACCTACATGCTCATGCTCTAGGAGACTATCAAAGGTAATGGGCCCAAAAATATGTTGAAGCATAAAACTAAAGAGATCTAACATACCTCCAACAAGATGGAGGATGGTGATGGAGATGGCAATGTGGTGACCAGTGTCCTTTGCAATCTAGGCTCCCTCTCCTTCCTCTCTGACCCGAGTATGGATCCCTTCCTTTGACCTTTTTGTCTCACTCAAATCTCACTTTGCCACACACGACACTCATAGAGAATCGAATCCCTCATTCCTCATGCATGATGTGACAGTGGTTGCACCTCTTCAACCTTCTTTTGGAATGGAATACTTCCCAGACTTCACTTATCTCACATTCTTCCCTCCACTAATTGACAACTTTCCTGCTCCACCTCAGTAGAATGTCAGAGATGGCAGAAGTAGAGAAATCTGGGCTTCTCACGGCAAAATCCAAGTGTATGTCGATCTTAAAAAGGTAAATGTTGTGACCCTAAAAGACCACTATCCGCTGCCCTTCACAGAGCATGTGCTAGAAAGAGTTGCCGAGAGAAGGAGGCTTATGGTTTTCTAGAAGGATTCCTTGTGTACAATCAAGTATCCATAGCACTGATGGATCAATATAAGACATCATTTGCCATGGAATCGAGAGTGTATGCTTCTATCGTGATGCTCTTTGGGATCACCACAACGCTCCCGCTCTGTGCCAATAGTTGATGTAATAGCATTCAAGGAATAGTTGAGGGATTTACTAGAGGTGTTTTTGGGTGATCTATGCATACATTCCACATGGGATGATCACCTTAAATATCTTCAACTAGCTCTTAAAAGGTGTCTCCTCTATGGGATCTCTCCCAATCCCCTCAACTACCAATTTGGGTTCAAACATGGGGTAATATCCAACCACATTGTATCCAAAAATGGAATTTCCATGGATGACAACAAAATCAAGCTCATCTTGGAGCTACCGCCCTACTAATGTGAAGGGAGTGCATCACTTTATTGGGCACTCTAGTGTTGATGTGGCAATAGATAAGGTATTACTTATGTGTCAGCAAGGTTACGCTACTGACGTGGCAGCTACTAGACCACACTAGTAACCATTGAGGATAAGATTCTATTGAAATTTTTGAAGATTTTGTTTTCATGTAGAGGTTCTTTGTGGGAGGCTATGTTGACACTACACTATGGTCATTGTAGAGGTGCCCGCGTTCTGATGTTGTGTGGTGTTTGGAGGTCGTTGCAGAGCAGCAAGTTGTATGGGCTAGTCAATTGCGATTGCGAGTGTTGTAGCAGGGCGACATAGTTGTTTTGAGCCACTAACTACTTGTTGAGCTTGGAACGTTGTGGTACTGCATTGGTTGGTGGAGTGTCTGCTTGGTTGCTTAAAGGCAGCCAATTGTACTTGCATCTGCTCGTGGTTTAGTTGATCATCCATCTGTTGATGACTGGGTTGCTATTGTTGGCCAGTTGTTGTCTTGCATTTATGGGAGCCTTGCATCTATCAGCTGATGTTTGCCTCACTATGAGTTGATGATATGCCTCATGTGGAGCCTTTGTGAGCTTTGGTCATTGAGCATTGGAGCTGTTGTAAAGGCCCATTGATACAAGCTTGTAGTAGAGTCGTAGAAGTCACCTTGTCTCCTTCATTGAAGAGAGGCTAAGATCCACAATTAAGACGGTGAGATAGAAGTCTCCCACATAGTGAGATGGAGCAAGGTACTTGGCAAGGTAGGATAAGTCTAATCTAACCCTAAAGTCGAAGTTGCCTTATAGAGGTCGACTTGCCGAATGTGGGTTTTGACATTCTGCGAGTAAGTTTCTGCGAGTTTTGTGAGTATTTAATGAATGTTCTTTATAGCTCATAGCATGCCATATCTTCCTTGCACTCTAATCATGAGCTTCATAATTAAAAAGTTCTTCAAAAATGTATTGTATATTTTAATCATGTTCATATAATGAGTTTTAAGGAGTGATAGACCAAAAGCACCACTACAAAATACACATTCATCTCAAGCTACAATGACCAAGCATTACAAACTTTTGTCCTTTCAAACTTTGAAGAACTAATTAGATGTATTTCAAGTTGCTGGGGTCAATTTTTCCTCAACCATACATATGAAAATTTCTTCCAAAAAAGTTTCATGCTAATCCAAATAATGAAGCACTACAATCTCTTATATTTTTAAATAGAATCAAAATCCCTTTAATAAGGCCATATATATTCAAAAATTGAAACACAAAATCTTGGCTAAGCAAGGAGTTTCCATGGAGCAACAATAATCCAATACAGTATGTCAGTACGTCAAATGATTGGATAGTGTCTTGGACGGCTAAGGATCTGGAACAAACCAGTCATTGCAAGTTGTGGGATGTTGAATACACGTGTATCCATATCAAGACCCAACACAATCAATTAACAAAAGTACATGTGTCTTCATGGCGTAAATTTTCCCTTGTTAGCTCTTTTCTTGACATGAACAATATGGGCTATTAGAGATATGCACCTGATACTCCTCACCCTCTGGGTTTGTGTCCAAGCTTCTAAGATGGAAGATTACATATCTTTTTGCTATTTTGATCTCTTGCTGTAGCAAAATTTCCTTAAGATCTAAAGCTTGCTTAATCCTTTCATTTGCTTCCTTGGATATCGATCTTTGATGCCTTGTTTTGCCATTTGAATTCCCTCCTTCTTGCTCATCCTTATGTGTGTATCTGGGCCCATTAATAGCTCTATTGATGCATTGATTTGTGTGCAATCCAACTCTAGTAGTAGGTAGCCACCTTTATTGAGATTGTCAACCTCAACTTGACTCAAGGTAGTGCCATCTACAACACACCAATGTCAAAGAGGCAAAGACGGCAGATTAACAATAGATTTGTTCAAGTGCCATTATCATCTGGACAAAACCACATAAATTGCATTCTTTGGCCTGCACTATGATCCCTTTTAGCAAAAAAGCTTGTAGCCACAAGACTCTCTAAGCTAATTCCCCTAGATATCAATTTACCATAGTTCTTCCTTCCATCAATCATTCCCATGCAAATGATTTTACTTCCAGTAGGAATGCATCGTATTGCCCATATTGTTTTATGAACATGGGATTCAACAACCTTGCTTGCCAACTGTGAATGCCTTGTCACATGATATTGTTTATGAGGAGTATCCTTATCCGATATTACCTTCCTTTGAATGTCTTTGTACTCAATATCTAGCCTATGTGAGGCAGAGGATATCTCTTTTAACGACTCCTCATGAGGCCTTTTCCTCCCAATAGTGATCTTATCTCCATCTAGCCCAACAATTGGTGTGGTTAATGATGCAACACTAACTGCATGACATACAATATTCCCAAAGGCTATCCATCCTATAGCGTCCTTCCTATTAGATGTCACTCTCTTGAGAAAACTTTCCATATTTGGTCCCATACCTATGTGTCATCCTTTTACATAGGATGCATACATTGTGCTTTGCATTATGGCAGTCACCATGTCCACAACACAAGCATAATACAAAGAAATTTTTGATTGGTATGATTCTGATGCCAACCAACTGGCATGCTTTGACTCAGCAAGCTTTGTAGTTGGCAAAATACCTACTACTGCAAAATACCTATATAGACCCACACTTATTAAAAATCAAGCAATCCACAATTTTACTATTTGTGCTAAAACAATCTCCATTTAACAAATTCAAAAAATTTACAAGGCACGCACAATGAAAGATGCACTCACTGAGTTCATGTATCTCCCCCAGTGAGAGTAGCATACATGCCACCATGTCAACCAACAGTCCAATAATTGGATTTGATCCAAATATGCTACACTTGATCTCGAAAATGACTTAATCTTATTGTATTTTATAGTAGCATGTCCTTTTATAGTTTTAAGTATTCCACTGACCAAGGGGATAGCATTATGGCATTAACATGATAGGATGGCAATATGGCAACAATCTTGCTGGATCTTCTCCCTCATTGCCGCCAGGAGACTCTCTCCTCTCTCTCCCTCTCTCAGCTCTCTCTTTCTTTCCCTCCCTACCGATGATCGGCTGGCTTGCAAGTATGGCATCGGTTGATGGGTTGGCGGTATGGCACCGACCTGGAGGGATAGTTAGTTATGGCATCAGGGTGCCAGTTGGAATGAATTTGAAGATTTAACATTTTTTTGACCTATTGAGGGGGTTGAAAGATGTTGAGCGTACTGCCTAAGACATTGGTATGATGGCAGTCATCCCCGGTCATGTGGGTGATGGAGACTTGTGAAGTTAGCTTGGCCTAATGCGGAAATGTTAGTAGCTGATTCACCTAATGCTGACCTTAACTATGTGGGTGCATAATGATTGACAAGGATTTGTGGGTTGTTAGTGTTTGTTCATGAAATTCCTACCGTATAGTCTCACTTGGACCTAGATGCACACCTGATGCAGTTCCTATTTTGTTGATTGTCACAGGGTTGAGTTCCAAGTGGTATACTTTGTCATTAGCCAGGTAGAGCATGTGTTGATCGGGATGCGTTAATTTTACGAGCAAAAACCTATGAGCAGATTTATCCGAGCATGTTTTTCAAGAGATTTTAAAATTTGTATTTCTTTAGAAAACATGGTTTTAACACTTTTATTTTCACTAGAACTAGATCCCTTTATCATAAAAACATACAGAATTGTCACTCATTCAATTTTACATAACACAAATTTTCTTCTTCATAGACATCCTTTGTAACCCTGTTATTACCTTCAAAAAGTGTTGAAAAATAACTCCTTTAAGAAAATGCCTCATAATCACTCTCAATGTAATAATATTATAGATATATAATTACTTATTAAACACATTTATATCAATATGACAAGAGCTTTCTAGTATTTTAATAGCATAGATAACAAGATATTTATGGATATGTTTCTAAAGAAGTTTAAATTAATATTAATAAGTATTAACTTGGGCTTATATATCACTCTCATAAAAGATATGTAATATTTAATACTATAGATGCAATATTTTCCAAAATATAACCCCAAAGATGTCCTCAAATGGGGTTTTACAATCAATTTGAGTGGCTGAATGACTATATTTAGACATTGGATGTGAAAGTTATACCACTTTTAAAAGTGTTGTCGATGGTAGTTTTGCCAACGAAACTACCTTGGAAGACCTACTTCAAAGGGGTTTCGTTAGCAAAACTACCTTGATGGCTTACTTCAATGAGGTTTCTTTAAATAAACCCTTTCATAGGCTAGGTTGAGAGAGGATTTTCAATATCACCCCCTATTAAGTAAAAGTTGTAAGAATGATCATAAGGGAATTTTCATAGAGAAGTCTACTCTACATGTGGGTTTCTTAAAAAGCCATCCCATTATGTTACTCACCATTCCCAAAGATTCATGTAAGGATTTGTGCATAAAATAGGCATTGCTATAATACTTTGCATATTTCTAAGTGAAACTAGGTTTTGTTGTGATCTATTTTTGCCATATTTTTACAAAGTTGGAAGCTTTTTTTTTCCTTCACTCGGACGCTTGGAAGATTTCACTCGGAAAATGCTCATCCCCTATTGATCTTGCTCATCAGTTTGTTTGTGGGTGGTGGATCGGCACTGTCGCATCATCATTGATGGTTATTCTTGGGAACAAAGCACGTAGGTTCTTATGTGGCTACACCCTTTGTGGAGGCAGGTTCTTGTGGTATCATGGATTTCAACTTGGTGGCAGAAGTAGGGCCGATCGACACTGTAGGGGTGTCCCTTGTATGGTGACTTTTGACGATTGTCATATCAGCTTTGAGGGAGTTTCTTGTGTAACTTTCTTGCTTTTAGGGGTCGGTTCATGTATGGCTCCCTCGATGGCTTGGTTGACTTTCTCCTTGAGTAGTACTACATGTGGTATCATGATACTTGCTGGACTCTGAGTGGCTTTCTTTATACTGGAATCGAGGGTAGGTCCTTGGGGGACTACATCAGGAGTCAACCTAGGCTCTTTGTTACTACCTCACAGATCCAAGCACCGTGAGCTTGGGAATTCTATATGTCCAAAAATTTTGTGACCCAAATATAGCATTCTCCTTGGTAGTAGCCTTGGGCCTCTAAGAGCTTTCTTACGATCCAACATGGGTGAGTCATCTATACTTAATGCCTTGGCAATTGCCTCTATTGTTGTGGTGATTGATCTCATCAGACTTTGTTCTTTAAGGGTGTTGTTTGTTTGGGAATTGGGGGAGAAGGAATTGGAAACCTTCCCACATTTGTGGGAATCTAGGATTGTTTCCCTCCTTTGTAGTAGCATTGTGCACAGAAGACATCCTTGTGCACCCATTGTTCTCGAGACATTCGAGTACTACCCATGGAAATGGGCATGGGAAGGAGAGGTGGAAGAACTACTGGTGTCAAAGGGTTATCCTTATTGTGGACAAGGTAATGGTTTTGAGCGGAGTGGGAGTGGAAGTCTTTCTTGGGACTTCCTTCCTTTCCAAAACTTCCTTCCCCTTTGAAGGTGGTTGCAATGTAGGGGAAGGGGTGTCCTCTTTACAGAGCAGGATCATTGAGGTACAGCCACTAGATGTGAGAGTTTTAGTGGCGCTCTCTAGTCAATTTGGCAATTGACGTTATAGCACCATGTCCTCCCAAGTATCATTTGTTCGTCTGACACTTCTGTGGGAAGAACATAAAATTGAGTATCTACCACATGGGGAGCAATGGTTGGCTTCAAAGTATCTACCACATGGGGAGCAACAGTTGGTTTCAAATCCACATAACCCAATGTAAAAAAATTTGGCCCCATTAATGACCCAAGTATATACCACATGGGGAGCAATGGTTGGTTTCAAATCCACATAACCCAATGTATTAAAATTTGGCTGTTAATGACCCAAACTGAAGCAACATTGAGGTTTAGTGGTACCTTTAACGCTTCCCACACTTCATGGGAAATGAAATTATGACTCGCTTCTAGATCTACCATTGCCTTCACCCTTGTACTGGGACCTTGCAATGCCTAATCTTAGCATTACGTATCCTAGCCTCCTCGATGGCTTGGTGTTTCATCCTTGCCACCTCGGCTTTAAGTTCTTTCGCTCAGTGTATGGCTTGAAGAGTTTGTAAAGTGAGGGGAACATAATATATTTTCACCTTGCTACCATTGAGGTAGCCATCCATCTTGACTCTGTCTAGGGTGGCTATTCTACATGTGCCTTGTGGCGTAATCTCCACTATGCGGTAGGGACCCATGCCCCTATATTTAAGTTTATGCTTGGTGTTGTGGACACTATAGACAAGTGCCAGGTCCCTTCTTCTAGTTCCTTGTTCTTGAGATTGCAGTCAAACCATTTTTCACCCCTTGCCTTCTCCAAGCAAAGGCAATACAATGCGTGCAACCTTGTATTATCCAGCCATTCAAGATCGGTAAGGCGCTCAATTAAAGCATTTTAAATGAGCCTTTTCTTAATTACAATGCAGTGGCTAGACACTATGTACTCCATTGGCATAGCTACTCTACCCCAAAGGCTAAGCTGAAGGGAGTGTAGTTGGTTGCTAATTTTTATGACGTTCGGTAGGCCCATGGTGTTGCGATGAGTTTGTGCTCCCAATCGATACGGCTGGCTTCGACTATACAAGTTATGATCATGCAAAATGTTTTGTTTGAGCTTTCGGCTAGGCCATTTTCTCTAGGGTAATGTGGTGTGGATTTCCTATGTATGATCATGAACTCACAGACATCCAAGACTTCTCGAAGCATGCAATCCAAGTCACTCACTTCTCACCTCTTGGACAAGATTGGCTCGAACAGCTTTAAAGGGTGGTGATCCACTCTCAATTCAAATGCAATGCAAAGGATTATCGGCTATATTACCACAACGTCGCATCCTACCAGGCACTCCAAGACTCGAACATGCATGGTACCATACCTCTGATCAATTGGTCTATAGTCAGTTATCGATAGATTTCTCTGCCACCTTAATCTCTGCCAAGCAGTGGAATTCATCGACCATTACAATCAGGCGACACACACCAATTAGATAGATGCAAATGGGAAGTATCACTACTACCAATTCATCGTAGATACAATTCAATGAGCATTCAATGGTAGAAATGATTCAATGAGTAGCCAATATCTAATCAATTCATGGTAGAGATGATTCTCTGAGTATTCAATCTCATGGCACTTTTCCAACCATTTACCAAGTTGCGGTCCATGGAGAAGAGGTTGGTCACAGTGGTTGATTATAACTCAAAAGTGCATAGGGGTATAAAACATGCAGATCCTCCCTAATGAGGGGTACAGAAAGCTCTTGATGGAGGAAAACTAGGCTAGACGCAAAGAGATGGCCTTCACGGAATCTATCATGGTCTTAATAGTCACCACCAACATAGGCCTCACCTCACAAACCTCCACATCATAGCATGGCACAACGGACATGCAACAATAGCCTCTCAAACAAGAGGGACAAGAAGACATGGGTACCACTCATTGGTACAAAAATCCTCAAATCCATGCTCTTCTTAGACATCAAGGGGCCCTATGATGATGAAGGCCAAGAGGAGGTTGAACAGCACCCTCACGAAGAAGAAGACCAATAGCTACAAGACACCACTCCTGACCATGACACATGGTATGATGCTATTACTTCCTTCCACACGATTGGGGACATGCCAAATGTCAACAAATGGAAAGGAAAGCTTCACAACTTCCACCTCACATGTAAGATATCATGGAGGTGTGAGCTCACACCGAACTCATCCAACGTAGCTTCAAGAAGTGATGGTGTGAGAATCGACACATATAGGGTGGATACATCAGACCAGACTACAACCAAGTCCCTTACATAGATGCCAATGCATGGCTACAACCACAATGGCAGATCCCATTTTGAAGCACTTAGCATTTTGGACAGTATACTACTGTGTAGGATTAGAATGATGGATCTTTGATCCCACTTTCATGCCACTATGCCATCAATGGAGCCAGCCAAATTTTGAACGGATGTGGGCAACACATACCAATATAGCCTACAACTTCCCCAAGTTTGACTTTTTGGAAGTTGGCTCTTCCTTAGCCCTAGTAGCTTAGATGGAGGAGCTTAAGAGTACCTTCACCTCCATCCCTAATCCTGTAGTGGTAGCTACAATGTATTTCTTTTGACTACTAATCCTTTTGCTACGGGACCTACCTACACTCACCCTGTTAGCTGAAGAGCATCATCAGTGGCTCCATACAAAAATAGTTTTCAATTTGAATGAGTCCCTTATTCCCTCAAGTAATGCACCTATACGTAGGTGTCCGCAATCTTCATGGTCACCACATTTAGACCTTCGAAGATATGTTTGAGACACACTTTTGGAAGCCGCTCCATCCATTTTGCCGCATCTCCCATAGAACCTTCGATAGGTACTGCATCATAAACAATGCCATCAAGACTGACATCATGCATAGGACACAATCTAGGGATGGATTGTGAACAGGAAGGGGGGCATGTTAACCACCGCCATGGTTAACAGTTCATGTACCATGTAAAGTAAGCAAAGATGTAGGAGAGAGTGTGAGGATTAGCATAAGATAATTGCCTTGGAGCCGAATGGGCCCAAGTGATTGTAAAATGAGAATGAGAGATGTACATGAGAGTACAAGGGTTAGCCCTCCCTTCAAAAGGTGTACTTGTATATAAGGCCAAAAGTTTGACCTTGGTCTTCATTGTGTATTTGCAAGTTTTGAAATAGAAGCTCTCTCTTTTATTTCATTCTCTTGCATTGAGTCTTCTTGCTTCCTCTTACTAAGTTCTCTTGTGATTGCCACTTTTCCCCTTCCCCATTCTTCCTTGCCCGTTACTCTCATCCCTTTCCCTCTCCCCCTTCCCCCTCTCTTGCATTGAGTCTTCTTGCTTCCTCTTACTAAGTTCTCTTGTGATTGCCACTCTTCCCCTTCCCCATTCTTCCTTGCCCGTTACTCTCATCCCTTTCCCTCTCCCCCTTCCCCCTCTCTTGCATTGAGTCTTCTTGCTTCCTGTTACTAAGTTCTCTTGTGATTGCCACTCTTCCCCTTCCCCATTCTTCCTTGCCAGTTACTCTCATCCCTTTCCCTCTCCCCCTCCCCCTCTCTCTTTTCCCCTCTGGAATCACTCACACACAATCCTGTAGATGCTTCAATGACATAAGCATGAGGCTTGCACATATGAAGCTCCCATAATGAGTTGTTCAGGAGTAGAGGCTTCGACGGCATTCTTCCAAGATCCCTACAACACATGAGTCACCGTCCGAACTACACAAAAAGTACTACACTTTAAATGTACATAAGCATTGATTGCAGAGAGCTACAAGCAAGAGTCAAAATCAAATATGGTCAATTAAGAAAGTGTCACACTTCCAATATGCATACAGATCAATCGGATTAGATTTGAACTTCATGCTTGGGAGGAACTAAAAAAGGAGTGAATGCAATGGAAAATTGCAAAGCCTCAGGCCATATGGACTATTTGTACCTCCTTCCATACTTGTATACATCTTTTTGGGCATTTTGGGTCCTTGTGCTAGGAGTTTGGTAGGAAACTCTTGGTGTGGGACACTTCCCCTCAAACTTATCTCAAAGGTGGTAGCAAAGAAGAGCTTAGGAGTTGGAGGACTAATGATATTTAATTGCATCTATTTTAGTAAATCTCTTTTTATTAGGATGCTAGAAAAGATTGGACTACAACAAAAAGGTGGTATAAAAGGAATACACATCTTGGATGAAATAATCAATTTATGCAATGGTTGAGTATATTTAAAAATCCTAGAGGCAATAATGGATTTACAAGAACGTTGTGAGTATACCAAGAGAAACAATCATAATATCTATTCCATAAACAATAATATTTGATGTTCCAAGTGGTGTTACTGGCTACCGTCTCCCAAACACTATCCTTTAGTGACTACAATGGATGCCATAAGGAGGGGGAACCAAATCATATGTCTCTATCTTGAGAACTTGTCCATGAATCTTGTAAGCTAAGGAAGAGAGTTCAATAGAGAAGGCGTGCCACCCCTCTATTAGCCATAATCCCATTCCTCACATGAAATCCCTCTACATCCTCAATGTATTGGCAACAATCTAGCGAGCACCCATCTAGATCTATTATGCTACTAAGCAGCCCTAGATACAGTGCAGGATCAATCAATCTCCAGTTCTATGCAATAGTGTCATTTGTCATCCACACGCATTTGCTCCACCTGTGTTCCAATGGGCAAGCCTATATGTTCCAGCATCTAGAAAAAATAGGATATCTTCCACAGCCTAATGTTAGACCACTGATGACCAAAAATGCAAAATGACCTCATTGGGATCTTGCTATTGAACCTAGTGCATCTCTTGCAAAGGGGTGTGGGCAATGTGAGTGGTATAAGAGACGAAGGGCACCTCCTCTATCTTCTTTAAGTGCCCTACTTGTGCTAGCTGGAGCCACCCCCTGCATCCCATTGGACCTCCTTAAGAGTTTAGCCCTCCCACAACCATAGGTTCCATCTCATCCTTATATGCTCGTGAGACAAAGGTGCTAGGACAATAGTCCAATCCTTGCATGAGTTTCCCACTACCCTAATCCTCTGCCACTCTAGCACCTCCATAGTCCTATCCACCTCTAGGTCCTCTACTTCATCTAGCTAAAGAAGTCCCCTAGTCTCAACCCTATAGCATTGATGATGATGGAAAGAGCCATTAAACTATTATAAAAATTGAACCCTAAGGGGTACACAATCCTGGAGAACCAATGGAGAGATGGCCATACTAATCAAGAGGGTTTGCTACCGTATGTTGGCCCTCCCACCATGACTCTTGGATCATTACAAAAGTGCTTGCACATGTGCCTCTGTCTCCATGGGAAGGTAGGGACAAGTTCCATAGGATGGTTCATTATCTCATTGGGCCCATCCAATGTGAGTCCTCTGCCCAAGCATCAACCCTTCCTAGTCCCTACCTTTATATGCTAGATAAGTGACTACCACTCGAACTCCCTAAGGCAAGAAGGGCTAGCCCAAACAATGCCTTCAAATATGCATTGCCAAACCTCCAAAAGGCTTCACATCAGGGGGGAGACCTACCTTGTGAGGCCCGGGGGTCTTTGAGAAGATCCACCTGTAGGACAGTTGCCACTGGCCTCCTATACAGGGGATGTTCTTGAGAAGTCCTTGTTGCAACAAGAGTTCCCAAGACTTGGAACTGCGTGCAAGGCCTTGCACCACCAACTTGCCCAAGAGGGCCTTGCTCTACATCTTGGGGCCACGATGCCAAGTCCTCCTTAAGCTTGTGGTAAAATCACCTTCTACCAAGCCACCTTGGCTCTGGCATTTTGTATACCATCCGACCCTACCCATAAGAAGTTCTACACAATGTGCCTAAGCTATCCCATGAAGTCCCTATGAAAATGCCAGCAGGATGTAATATACTCAGCTTTACCCAAAAGAGCTTTTTGGAGCATTATGAAATTCCCTTTGGCTCAAAAGATACAGCCCTCGGAAGGATAGCCAAATTTTGATCACAAGAGAGGGCAAAAATGATGATGGTGGCAAAGTGATGATGTGGCACTGTGGGTCACATGTTGTGTGCACTGTGAGCTTAGAAGGAACTATGCATAGTGGGTGCACATGCTACTACAAAGGTGTGCCTACGAAGAGGCAAGATAAACTCACCTTCCATGTGTTGTGTTGAGAAGGTTGCAGGAATCTTAGAGATTTTGACAAAATCTTGAGATTCCATCGTCCCTTCCAGACTTCTATTGATGAATTGTGAGCACATCATTTGGGCTGTGGGCTTTAGGCACTAATTGCATTGTGGTTTGTTGAGCATGGCTTGGCATTGATGAAGCATGCATGCTATAGAGCGTGTAGGTCCTTGGCACAGCTAGTCAAAGCATAGCATTTTTCGTTCCATTTGGAGAAGCTATGAAGCTTTTGATGCTGGAGGAGCTTGAAGTGTGAGGCTTCTTGAGTTGGGTGCATCTCGACTGTTGAAGGAGCCCTTAAGTGTTGACATCATGGGTGGTGCTACTATTTGGTAGCCTAGAGTTGGAGGATCCTTTCATTTGCTGAGGAGTTCTTTTCACTAAGGGTCGGAGGTGGTTGTCTTTGGGTAGAGATGACGAGGAGCCGGGGATGCAAGCTATGTCACATGAGCTATTGAGAGAGACTGCACTACAAGAGCCGATGAAGGTGATCAAGGTGGCTATTGAGTGAGACTACACTGCGAGAGCCCTTCAAGATCATTGATAAGTAGGAACTAAGCTCCTTATTTGTTGCTACCCGTTTGCTAGCTGCACACTCTGGTCATGGATGGCATTGACAGATCTATGCTTATACATCTATGTTGAGAGCAAAGGAGCTTCCATGCGCTATCGGCCATCAAGGTTGCTGGAGGTGACGAGAGGTGCAGGTGATGCTGAATAGCTAGGAGCTTTGTGAGGTCAATGGAACATTGAGTAGGTCAAAGAAAAAGCTTGTAATTTGGCTGCCTGTTGAACATTGTAGTCAGCGGTGGAGGGTCATAGATGTTATGGTTCATGGCGCACTGTGTGCTTGTGAATTTTCCCTGCAAAAAAAAGGATGAGCAAGTTATGAGGGTTGAACTCCATACATGGAAGGCCCACCCTATGTTGGGACACTTATTTGTAGACGAATCCAAGACAACAAAGAGCTCGACATCTATGAAGTTATTTCAGGCATGTAATGCCAAGAGCGAGGGTGAGGACAAGGATGGTCATTGGTATGCACCACTCTTGGATCCCAAGTTCTCCCACAATTGGATGCATGTGCTTGCAACAATAGCTGTCCCAAAAAGAACAGGCTTCCAAATAACTATCCCCAAATTAGAGGAGCAAGAAGTGATTGCTCCACTCATGATGTTTAATATGCTCAAGCCTAATAAGGTCAGCAATAGGGAGGTAAATGTAAAATCAAACCTTCACTGGCTGCTTTATGTCAGTGCGACCCTCACCCACCATGAATTCTCACCCAATTAGAGCACATGACTAAGCCGAGTGACTACTCTTGTAAGCACTATGAACGTGGATAAGGAACAACTACCCAAGACGAAGGGTACTAAATACAAGGTAAGGAGCCATCAACCCAAACCAAACCCCTACCTAAAATAATGGTGGAGAATGATGTCGATAAGGATATGCCAAGTCCCTCCTTCCAACAAGGCTTATGTGGTCCAAGACCAAAAGATCCTCTTCTAGCAAGCCAAATGGACAAGGGAAGAGGATGGCAATCAAGGTTATGACTCTTACCAAAGTAAAGGAGGTGAACCTTGCACTGGAGGGTCAAGAGCCTCAAGCAATGCTACTAAGGACCTCAAGGAGGATGCTCTGATTATGCTCCTCCTAGAATATAAGGGCTGCTTTGCCTAGAAGTACACAAACATGAAAGGTGTGCCTCCAAAAGTCATACAACACACCATTCCTATGCTGGATGAGGTCATACCGATCAAGCAAAAACCTTACCCCATGAATTCCAACTATGCGATGATTGTAAGAGAAGAAATTCAAAAGCTAGTGGATGCAGGGTTCATACATGAGATCTAGCATATATGGACTCAGTATCCCCCATAGCCATCATGCTAAAAAAGAATGGAAGCTTAGACTATGCATCGTCGATCTAAAGAAAGTGGATGCCACAACACATGCTTCTGTTTACGGAGCATGTGTTGGAAAGGGTGGCAAGAAAAGAAGCCTGCAGCTTTTTTAACAGATTCTTTGGTTACAAGCAGGTATCCACAGGCCCTATAGATCAACACAAACTAGCATTTTCCATGGAATGGGGAGTATTTGCTTCATAAGTGATTATAGTCGAGCTCACTAACGCTCTCGCCACATTTTAGAGACTGATGATCGTAGCCTTTAAGGAGTATCTAAAAGATTTCATAGAAGTCTTCCTTGATGACGTACGCATCAACTCTAAATGGGATGACTATTTTAAATACTTCAGACTGGTTCTAGATAGGGGTCTCCTATACTGCATATCCCTTAATCCCTCTGGTTCTAGAGAGGGGTCTCCTATACCACATATCCCTTAATCCCTCGAGTGCCAGTTATGGGTGAAGCATGGAGTAATTCTTGGTCACATTATGTCCAAGAAAGGGATCTCCATAGACTATAATAAAACCAATCTCATATTGGCGCCCCACCTCCTACAAACCCTAAGGGTGTACAATGTTTCACAGGGCACGCGGGCTATTACCGAAGGCTCATAATCTTTTATGCAAACATTATCCCCCTTGTATAAGTTACTAGTGGATTTCATTTGGACAGAGGAATGCCAAGTAGCCTTTGGCACCTTCAAAATCGCCTTGGCTACTGCACCAGTGACCAATTCTAAGGGCACCAAATTGGGACTTGATATTCCATGTCCACAAAGATGCTTTGAAATTTGCAATAGGGTGTGTTTTGGCCCAACCAGGTGAATATAATTTAGACTACCCAATCTATTTTGGAAGATGTCAACTTAATGATGATGAAGTAAATTATACAACCACAGAGGAGAAGGATATATGTAGTCAAAAAGTTTAGGCACTACTTGTTAGCAAACAAGTTCGTGTTCTTTGTTGATCGCCAGGCACTCCTTTACCTAGTAAATAAGCCATGCATGATGGGAGAATAACTCGTTGGATGTTAATTCTTCTCGAATTCAACTTCACCAGTGTATTTTGTAAGAGAAAGACCCATGTCATGGCTGATCATTTGTCTTGAATCCCTAACAGAGAACCACTAGCAAGTGTTGTGATCTCCTAGATGCCCCACTCTTCCTCATAGACTTGAAAACAGAATGGCCTAAGGAGATTGGACACTTTCTCACCAATGAGTTTCCACTGAACAAACCCATTAACAAAGATAGATCTCGTCTCAGCTCATTAAGGATTCTGCACCATATTCATTAATAGTAGCTGGCCAATGCTACCATATGGGAAAAGAAGCATCATACATCGATGCATGTGAGAGGAAGACTTTCTAGAAGTGCCTAATGAAGCTCACTCAGGGATCATTGGTGGACACATTTCCATAGACATTACAGCACGTAAGGTATTGCAAGCATACCTATGGCGGCCCACACTTCTTGTAGATGTGGTTGAATTTGTCAAATGTTGCAACCTGTGTCAACGAGATGCTGATATGATGCCTCTCACTAGTGTGCTAATCAATCAACCATTGGAGAAGTGGGGTATCAATTTCATAGGCCCGATAAGCCCAACAACTAAAGGTGTGGGTGCTCGATACATCATTGCAGCAACCAGTAGCTACTTCACAGAATGGGTAGAAGAAAAGGCCACAAGAAGGGTTGATGCAAGATCAACAGTAGCCAAATTCCAGTATGAAAATATAATTATGAGGTTTGGATGCCCATTGGAGCTAATCAATAGTAGAGGAACCCATTTCCTCAATGAAACCATTGCTATGCTAACAAATGAGTTTATGATTGTCCATCAAAAATTGACAATCTATCACCCTAGGGCCAATGGCTTAGCGGAGAGCTTGAATAGGACTTTCTGTTAATCATGACCCGAACGGTCAAAGCCATTCAAATTGACTGGTAACACAAACTCACAACGGCATTATGTTCCTATCGTACTGCATACAAGATAGCCACAAAATGCACCCCCTTGAGCCTAGCCTTTGGGGTAGAGGTAGTCATGCCCATAGAGCTCATGGTGCCTAGCCTACAAATTGTGTTAAAGGCATGACTCACCGAGGAATCACTATCTGAGTGCTTAATCGAGCTAGGAAATCTTAAGGAGACAAGACTTTGAGCCACATATTGCCGTAAGGTTGAAAAAGCATGACGGAAGATATGGTTCGATCACAATCTTAGGAACAAAGACCTAGAGGAGAGTGATCTTGCACTCTTATATAGTGTAAGAAACACAAAGCATAATCTTAAATATGGGTGTGTGGGTCTGTATCGGATGGTGAAAATAACTCCCTAAGGAGCTTGTAGAATCGCTACGGTTAATGGAGTGAAAATGGTTGGATATATCAATGGTAGTAAGCTTAAGTAGCAATACTACATGCCGCTCACCCTCCAAACCTTTCAAGCTATACAGAGGAAAAAAGAGCTCAAATGGTGGTCGCCCACATGAAAAGGCAAACGATAGAAGAGGCCCAAGCTTAAATGCTAAACTTAAATGACGTGACTTGTGCTTTCTTAACCTATTCACCTACTCACCTTGTGTTGGCTTCGGGTAGTAGTGTTGGAAGCCGTTTTGACATATCAAGTTATGAAGGAGCCTTGTGAGTGCACGCCTATCCTATGGGCTCTCCTAGACATAAGAATCATGAATGCATGTGAGTGTGTGTGATTACTTTGAATCAATATTAACATATTGCGGCATACCTTGCCGACATCCATGTCAAATAGGAGTTGACCTTGTCAAACAGTTGGGCGGACAATAGCACGATTGTTTTGCCGGGAGGTATCACGGAGTCATAGATGAGGACTTGAGTGGGTGTGGCATTCCCCCCTCACGAGAGAAATGTTGTTCTACTTTGTGCTACCTACTTTAATTTCATAGGTTCTTCTGTGACTAATCCATTTTTAGAAGTAGGTTCTTGTGTAGCTACGGTCTCCTTTTGGAATGGAATATCTGAGTTTGTGGGTGGTCCCCTCTTGAGTGTAACTCTGCGGTTGTTTTCTATGTACTTTTCCATTGTTAAGAGCAAGTTCTTGTGCTACTACTGCATAGGCGTTGCTTGATTGGTTTTGGAGATGCAGTACTCTTGGAATCATCTTGGATCTTGCTTCATTACTTCTAACTGGTGGTTCTAGCCATCTTTGCAAACTCAGTCTCAAACCAGCTGCTACTTGTACCTCTGTACTTTGGGAACTCACATGTCAATAACCTTGGGTTTACCAATCTATAGATGTGGTGGTATCACCACATTTTTGATAATGGGGCAGCTCGAAAAGGGGTGGGGACTAGGTTGCCGAGGCTTAGATACCCAAATATAGGCATTAAATTTACCTTCATAGTATCCTTAGGCCTTCAACATCCTTTTAGGGAAGAGGAGAGGAAAAGAAACGAATACAAAAAAGAGTAGTGGAGAGGAGAAAAGAGGAGATGAGAAGAGTGAAAGAGAGGAAAAAAATGGAAAAGAATGCGAAAATGCAAAAAAGAATGTGGAAATCCAAAATGTGGAAAGGAATGCGGAAAATGCGAAAAGAATGCAGAAATAAGGAAAAGAGTGCGCAAAGCGAAAAGAATGCAAAAATACAGAAAACAATGTGGGAATGCGAACAAGCATGCAAAAATGTGAAAAAGAATGCGGAAATGCAGAAAAGGGAAAAGAATCCAGAAATACGAAAAAGAGTACAAAAAACAGAAATGCGAAAAAGAATGCAGAAAGAGTGCGGAAATATGAAGAAGAATGCAAAAATTGTGAAAAGAATGCGGAAAGAAGAAAAGAAAGGAAGAAAAAGGAAAGAACAGAAAAAAGAAAGAAGAAAGAAGAAAGGAGGAAAGGAGAAAGAGAGAAAGGAAGAAAGAAGAAAGAAAATAAGAAGAAAGATAAGAATGAAAGCAAGAGACAAAAGAGAGAAAGAGGGAAAGACGAAGAGAGAAAGAGAGAAAGAGAGCAAGAAAGGAAGAAAGAAAGAGAGTAAGAGAGCAATAAAGAGGTCATGGAGGGCTTTGTAACAAGCTAAAGTATGCTAGTACAGTTTGTATATTTCAGTGGCACTATCCTTGTACCTTGAATGAATTGCACGACCGCCTAGAGCATTGAGCCATTAAGCACCCAACGGAGAGTGCTTGGAGTATTCTGTGTCTGGTTGAGGCTCCTCTACATCATCCATTCTTCTTCTTTTCCCTTAACCGATGGGGCTGTTTGATCTACTGTTGGGTTGGGTTTGTTCCTAAGCTCTTCATCATGAACCTGGGATGGCAATACGTTGGACACGAGGTGGGATGTGGAGGTGCTTGTGGATTGGGTGGTCACAATCAAGGGATTGCGGTTCAAACTAGGGATGTCCTTCTCAAACTCAAAGGCTTCTTCGAGATTCATGGGAAAGCAATGGGGGACTGTTGATAAGAGAGTCAGTGGAGGTCAAGATTCGGAGGACATTCAGGGAAGCGAGAAGCTAGCTGGAAGCTTTGAGGAAGTCTAGAGGCTGCTGGCAAGATTTATGCAATTTGAGGGAGGGGGGGTCCCAAGCCCGCCGTCATGTTAGGATAATTCGATGGGTCGTAGCATTATTTCACATTGTAGCATCAACAGGTTATGTGCATTGTGAGGAGGCATCGCATTGCTTGTTGGCAAGACTCTTTCGACACTCTCTGATGCTTCAAACATGGTCCTCAATTTCAAGGAGCACCCAGGTAGCCCTTACAAAGCTGCAAGATCGAATGTGAGAAACAATATTCTTCTTGAGAGAGAACAATCATGGCCATTGGTTGAGCATCACTAGCATCTCAACATCTTTGATCTTCGGTGGTTGGTGGTTCTACAACTTGAGTCCCTCTTTGTGCTACCGTGGAAGACTCAAGGCTTGTTGAAGTAGGATGACGCCCTTGCCTCGTAACAAGCTCAAGATACAAGCAACCTTTATTCTAAAGAATACAAAAGGCTCTTTTTTTCCTGCTCATTGTCACTATGTAGTGCCCCGTTTGTGCTCTACAAAACTAAGTGACACAATTAGAAAGTGCTGACTTGTTGAAAGAAGCCCCAATAGTGTTTTAAAAAACAACTGTGCATTCAAAGTGTAGATCAAGTCGACTATGCAACAAATGTATAAGCAGCAGCTAAGAAAGGAGCAAGGTGAGTGCAACAAGAGAAGGTGGGGGCCAATAAATGCTCTGATACCACACAAGTTGAGAACCAGATGCAGAAGCACAAGGCAAGATGCTTGACAAGACGTGTAAGATGGACAAGATGCACGAGATAGAAGATGGAAGCATAAATCTATTAACATCATTATGAGCCTTATATAGGCTTTACAAAGGCATTCAATGCCTCATTTTAGATCAACACATCTATATCATTTCCAACATCACCTATCCAAATCTATCACACCCAATCATTGTCATCACCCTATTACAATACCACTCGAGAGTGCTAGTTTACATAACCCCCTAGCACATGTTATTTCCACATTACACACTATTATCTAACAAGAGTTAGGGTTTGACCCTATGCCCTATATGCTATGGTGCAGTTACACCATCAGGAAGTAGATGAGAGAGGAGTGCACACAATGTGTTAGTTGCATACTGCTTAGGATTCAAGGCAATATGAAGCTCATGACATCGCTCCAAAATTTTCATAAGTATTGTGCATGGATCTGTTTGGTACTAGTATGTATGCAAAAATATGCATAATCATTTAAGAACACTTCCATGAAATCCCTCATATAATCTTGGAATGTTGTAGTAGCTATTTATGTACAGGAACCTGCATAATCATCTAAGAACACTTCTGTGAAATTCCTCATAATCTTGGAATGTTGAAATGACTAAGGTGGGTTAGACCTTTCTCATCTGAAATGGGATAACCGTCATGCACAGGTACCACATTTGAGGTAGCATTAAGTTTGTGATAATCTACACAAACTCTAAGGTCTCCACTTTTCTTTGGTATAAAACAATAGGTGATATCCATTCACTATATGGGATGGGATACATAAAATTAGCTACTAATAATTGTCAATTTTGGCCTTAACTAAAAGGGATTAGTCAATAATCTCTTTAGCATACTAGCTAGGTGTTATCCTCCAGATATATCCTATGCCAACAACTCTCTGTAAGAATACTTCAAAAGTTATTGCTCATGCCTTGTAAGGAGCTTCCATTTCTTGTGGCCACTAAGAGTCCGTACTCTTTTCCTTTTCTGCATGCCTTCATTTGGCCTTTGCATGCCAACATTGCCCACATACTTTGCACTCTTCATCATGGAGACAACTATACTGAACAAAACCCTATGTTTCCATGGCCATGTATGGGAATGAGTGTTGTGCAACTAGGTCGATGAAGTGCTTGAGGAGTTGCTTTAGCATCTCCGGTTGCCATATCCTCAAACATACATGTGGTGTGGTCAAAGTCATGCTAGTAATACATGGCAAAGGTAGGGCAAGCAAGAGATAAATTTCAACAATCGATTCCTAGCATGAGGATGTATCCGTTAGATCAAAAGTCTAAAAGATGAGCCGTGCAACATACTCCCCACCCTATGACCATCCCTATGAGGGCAAGGGCAACATATATACATCTCCTTGGTCTACACCATCTTTGCAGAATATCATACACAATTATCAATTGTGCAAGGCACCTGTCAACAAGCGGCTACCTCTTGTAACGTTGTCATGTCTATAAACTCTAGTACTACACTCTCTATGTACAAAGTCCAAAACCTCTGGCCACATGCATAACCAAAAAAGCATGTTTTGCAACAAGCCACTTTCCCGTACTGACATCGAAGTATGTTATGAGTCCAACACTCCACTGATTCTTGCGACAACAAATACTCGTGCAATTATTGTGTACTATCACTTTATGTTTAGCTACTTTGTTGCTCTCCTTTCATATTTTGCTACTTCATTCCCCTTGTTTCTGTTCATGCTAGAGTTGCATACTCTCATTCACAATTGCCTATGTTCGATGTACAGAATGTTCCGTGTGTTTCGTACTATCCTGTATCGCCACGTACGGTACGTATGTTCCCTTCAATGTAAAAAGATTCAACCATTTGATTTCTATCCGCCGGGGAGCCATTTTCTGCCCATTCTGTTTTTTGCACATACATAACATGTTTGTGTTTCAAGAATCAAGTCTCAACAAGTTTTAAAAGCTTGTAAAACTACCTAGTCTAAAACTCACTCCTTTTTTTGGGTTTCGAATGCCCACTCAATAGTTTTTTGTTCTTTGAGTACTGCACCAATATCGGACGGTACGCATCGTATGCGATCGGACGTGTCAACCATGATCTCATTCATAGCCTACTGATTTACTCCTCTAGTTTTCCTTCTCTTGCTTTGCTTTGTGTGCCAATACTCTTTATTTACCTATGTTGTCTGTGGCACAACTCTTTATTGCAGCACGAGGGCCTTGATTTACCAACATGCAACTTTATTACATACACATAAAGAAACCGTGCAGCTTGATTTACCAAACTACAGGTTAATTACCAAAAAAAGGCCACTAATTACTTTTTAAGCCCTTTATGCGAGCAACAGGACACATAGCTGCAAATAATCAAGAAAGGGTCTGCTGCCTTCGTTAAAAAATTTGTGTTTTAGCACCATCCCCACTGATCATGGTGTAGTTTCCAGAAATTAGAATGTGAGGTACAAACCATTTTGCAAAATTTCGCCATGAAAATGAAATGAATCATATTGAGGCATTGAAATACATGATCAAAGACCATTGACCAAATTGGTGGAATTGAAATTTCACTTTGAATCACTGTAGATTGAATGCATACACGTAAGTACTCTTTTGGATCATGGTAACACTAGAGAAGCTACAAATGCAATCAACCTGTAGAGCACTGAAATACTGAAGCCTCTAATCAAATCCTGAAATATGTTTCTTAGGTCTTATTAATAGTGGCCACAGCAAAACATGGATGTTGTGAGAACTCGAAAAACACTTTGAGGTTGTCCCTTGGTCCAGATCGATCCACTATTTGCAATGCAATACGATTTCTCAACGCTACCTGCTCTAGTTGCCGAATTTCCAGTGTTCTTTGCGACAGACTGATAGAAGCTAGATTGGCCTTGGCAAGACAATGCCCAAGCTCCTGCAAATGCTGCTGAAGACTCATGAAGTAGTGATTTGACCACTGGTATTGCTCCTTGATCTGGAAGTCTGAATCAAGTTAGATGATACAGCTAGGTTCATAAAATCAACATCTGTAAAGATATAAATGCATCTAGGAACATATCCATACTCTACATAAAACAAAAAGTGCAAGTTCAATCTTCAGAAAATCGTCGACACCACAAACCAAAATCTCCTGTCATGACTAGTAGGGATTAGCTATTATGACACCTGCCCACCCAAACATGCTGTATGAAGCGGTGTATGAATGCGCTTGCAGACTTCACACTAGACTATACAAAGAACTTCACACTTCACACTAGACTATACAAAGAGCTTCATGCGCTTGCAAACTTCACACTAGACTATACAAAAAACTTCATGCTAATGTAATTGAGCTCCAGCTGATGAGAAGAACAGGATAAAACACGTCTGCACTACTGAAAAGAAAGGATTGTAAGCTGATATATCTCAAAAGGGGACAAATCATTTTCATATGAACTTCAAATTGCTGAGGCTAGAAGTTTCACACCGAAAGATTTTTCTGCCTGCTGTACTCCTTGAAATGAATATAAGATAATGGTTGTGGAACCGGAACCTTATGAAACAATTCAAATCTTTGCAAGAATCTCTGAAATAAAAATTCAGATGGTGTCAATTAACAGGGAAACAAGAAATGAAGGGAAAAAGCCAAATTATCAAGCAAAAATAGTATTTTACTACAGCCCAGCATTGAATGAGCAGAACAGAATTTCGCTATACCTCTTCATCTGTGTTGAAAAGAGTCTGACGATGAACTACTTTTTTGTCAGCTGCCAAAGCTGCCAGCATCTGCAAACATTTTTTAAAAGCTTCAGGAGGCAAGGTGCTGCCAATCATTCTCAATAGGCTCCAAAACAGACAAATTTTGGAAGCATTACCAAAACTACAATTGCTACTGTCATGACTGAACACTGATAAGAATTGTCTTTAAATATTGAATATGAAACTACCTTTCCAGCCTGTAAATACTCTGATTGTTACTTTTCTGTGTGTATGGATAGGTGGAGTTTAGAAGGGAGACATGGCACGAGCATTCTGAGGAGGACATACCCACGAGAGACCTTTGCATGAATCAATATAGCACTGCAGCAGCAGCACGCCAGGGGTAAGTTGATTCTCCTTCTCCATAGCCTTCAGAGAGCCCTTCTTCTTCCTCCCCTTCTTTTTGGCTGATGATGATAACAACAGAGAAAGTGATGCCTTCCGTGTGAGCCTATGGAAGCACCGCAAAAAGTCATGCTTTTGACCCTGAATGTAGCCCCAGCTTCATTCAACACAACTAGAATAATGCTTTCAGCATCTTTGACTTCATGCAAGTTACTTTGAGGGCATTGCCCTTTCACATTCACTGGAGCCCACTACCTTTGAGAAAAGTAGGGAGATCCAGGAAAGTATCATGACCATTTGACAGCACAAACATGTGCACCAGCATAAATAAAAATAAGCGTGCACACATTCTATGCATTAAAAGGTCTTAGTTGCAAAAACCTCTTCTAATCCACAATTCAACAAGACATCAATAGCATGCCTTTTTGTCACACGACTCAACTTTCATGCATTTGTTACATTATGGAAGATGTACAGGGTTTGGGTTGGGGTTGTGCATAGATGCTTTTACTTACACGAGTCCAGAGTGTCTGTGCCGACGGGTGGCTTACTTTCACTTCTCTCCTTCACCTGCTTATAGTGCAGTTCTGTGAGCAGTACATGGTCTAGGTACCTACAAAGAACATCCATGTTTAACAGTCAGACGGGAATGCAAGAGTAAATAAAAGTTATAACTTTGTAAACCAACAAGCGCCATCTCATCTTGAAGCCTAAGAAAGTATACAGACCAGTAAACCATACAATATTCTGAGGGTGAGTAAAGTTCAAGTTGAAAACCCAGCATTAAAAAATGCATGGCAATCCAACAGGTTTGTTCTGCAGCCCATCCCATAATGACATTTTCCCACCAATCCTGGAAAAATCGATACCACATCAGAGGGATCCCATGACAGCTTCGATTATCACACAAGACAAGGTAATCATGACTACTGTTGATATGCAAAGTACCTTGTCTTTCAATGATGCCAATGTCTTCTGTAACAGGCCATCAAAAATTACATCTGCCTGAAAAAGGTGTCTCACGTTAGAATATGTGTACATTTTCCAAACACCTGTACCTAGTGACCACTGAAATTTAAACTCCTCAAAAAAAAGGTGGAAGGTATCTGAATTTCACAATTACAAATCAACACATGTCCAGAAATGCAGTACTATATGCATTAAACCAAACATTACTCACAACCATTAAAAAAGTCGAAACTTTGTACTTTCAAACAAAAACACTCCATCTCCTCCATACATTGTTCTCCAATATCACTCACTGCCTACTCCTCTACACAGCAGTCTTCCCTTTACAAACCTCCTACAACTTCTAATATCTTCTCTTCCAAGTCCCTCATCTTCCCTCAACTCATATTCCCATTCTACATACCTCCTTCCCATGCGAAATCAAGAAAATAAGGCACACATGCATGCACATTAGGGACCATTTATATAGGAAAAACAATTACACAAAGGATAAGGGAACTCATTCATGTAACCCTAAGAATTGAAGAGGACAAAATAATAGCAACAAACGAACCACCATCATTTACCATCCCAACATAAACCAGCCACAAAACTACTCCCTCGAAATCAAACTAAAACTCATCAGAACCAATACAAGGGTAGTGTTTACTTGTAAAGGGTTTTGTAAAAGGGGTTGAACTCCCTACTAGTATAAAGAGACTTCTGCTTGAAAGAGTGTAAATACTCTCTAGATAGTGCAGTGCCTAAAAGATCAGCACATGGGTCAACCACCCACCCTAGACAGTTCTTTCCAAATGTATGTAAATGAATCCAACCTCACCCTATAAACCACCTTAATGTGAACACAGTTTTGCTGCCCTTAGACTTGCTTCAATTACAAAATTCAAAGACTATTATCCGCCACATTTACCTCATTGTTGTTGGAGATAGCATAGCCAAAGAGTGTGTGAGATGTGTTGTGTTAGTGTGTTGTACTAGAGATCTAGTAGTGGCTTGATGTGTGAGTGCCACATGTCACCATGGGACTTCTCCCATATGCACTTGGTGAGTGAAGGCTTGTACTTCACTTGTCATATCATACTTGATGAATGAATATGAGCCTTTCCATTATTTCTTCATTTGAGTATCATTTCCTTCCTCCCTAGCCTCTCTCTCTCTCTCTCTCTCACACACACACACACCATGTTTCTAATATGGTATCAGTCAGTCCTGCCCTAGCTGCCCTGCAACGCCATCATCTTCCTGCCCTAACCCTAACTCTGCTCAGCTCTCCTTCTTGCAGCTGTCTCTTTCCCCTGCCTCATTTCTGCCTCTAGCTGCCTCTTCTTGCAGTCATTTGCATCCATCTCTGCCAGCCCACAGCCCGCCTCCATTGCCGCCTTCTCTAGTCAGCATATTTCAAACTCAAGTAGTCTTGAATGTAGTAGCCTTAAACATTCAAATAGCCTTGGAAAAGCTTGCTTGCTGGTCGGCAGTTTCTGCAAGGTGCGCCTGCACATGTGGTTCCCAAGGCTGTTGTGGAGCTCTCCATTGTCGAATTTAGGGTTTATGAGCTGCTGCCGCATAGCTGCCTTCAACAGAGATGTTTCGGAGGTTTTCAACGCTTTTATTGCTGCTGCTGTGTAGTCAGCCACTTGACAGCATCCTCTGCAGTATTACGAGGCATTTGAAGCATTTTCGAGCAGTTTCTTGTCTTCCAACACACCTACAGCAGCTGTTTTTCACTGTGGTGACCTGCTACATCATTTCGGACCTGTTCTTGGGAGACACCTTTTACATAGGCAACCTACTTTTGCACCTGGAGTGCCCTGGTGAGCCGTTTTGAGAATTTCGGACCTGCTGCAGCACCTCGAGTAGTATCTACACCCACAAGTTCTCATCCTCTGGTTCAGTTCTGCATTTCGAAGCATTTTCTTGCTGTGTATTCATTAGGTTTGCATTTTGGAGCCTCCGAGGTCATCGACTAGCTGCTGGAAACGTTTATTCATGCATTGCTTCAACCGCCTTGCATTTGTGAAGGCTGCTGATCCATTTCAGAGCCCTGGACCAACCCCTCTATTTGCTGCTTCTTCATTTCAGCTTGCTGGCTCTTCATTTGTTGCTGCGAAATTTGATACGTCAGTTTGCTACTATAGAGCCTAGTCCTCGTGGTGAAGACCCATCAGCACCACTATCAGCTTGGGATGAACAGAATGACAAAGCACTAGCGCTTATTGGTGTGAGACTCGCTAACAAACTATTTCACTACTTCAGCCAAGGAGACCCTAGAAAAGTTCGAGAATATTTACGCCACAACTACTAGACCTGAGGAGCAATCTTAATCTGCAATAAAGTATGATCTATCCCTCTCTGAGGTGGTAGATGATGATAAGTGATGCTATGTGTTTTTGTGTTGAGTCAATAAAGGTAGATGATGATAAGTGATGCTATGTGTTTTTGTGTTGAGTCAATAAAGGTTCTCGGCCTTGAGCTGTCCCTCTAAACTGAATGTATTTGGAGTCAATAAGTGGTACTCTGCCCTAGGTTGTCCCCCAAAAATGAATGTATTGTCTTTTACTTTGGTTTGATGGTATTTACCACCCAGTTCAGAGTAAAGAGGGGTGACGAGTGATGGTCTGCCCTTGCCGGTCGCAAGCTGACTGAGAAGTCACTATCACACGAGAGGTGTGGATAATTGGACTTGCTCTTTGCAGTGGTGGAGGGGGGATTGGTCTACTCCTTGCGTGTTGGGTCTCAGACTCTCTGCTCTGAAGGGGGTGTTGGAGATATCAGGTGTGTTGTACTAGAGATCTAGTAGTGGTTTGATGTGTGAGTGCCACATGTCACCATGGGACTTATCCCATATGCACTTGGTGCTAGAATGTGTATGTAGCCTATAAAGGCTTGTACTTCACTTGACATATCATACTTGATGAATGAATATGAGCCTTTCCATTATGCCTTCATTTGAGTATCATTTCCTTCCTCCCTAGCCTCTCTCTCTCTCTCTCTCAAACACACACCATGTTTCTAACAATTGTTACAACAATATATTGACTCTGGACCTATGAATATTACACATATTTCCCTTGGTGCTACTTCAAGCCATTCCTTACCTGTTAAGGAGTTAGCAGTGCATGGCTCATGCACCCTCGTACATAAAACAGCTTTTGTCAAATCTAGCATCTGCCCAATTAGGCCCTCGATGCTTTATGTATACCTTTGTAAGACTAGAATATGTCCAATCATACAAATTTAGATTTTTTGTTGTTCTAAAGACCAAAAATCTACACAGAAAATAAAAGAGAAAATGAAAGAGAAGAAAAAAGAGGTAAACAAAAACTTTTATGAAAAACAAAAGCAAGCAAAGCAACACGTATGTCATCATCAGTGCCCAAGCATAAGCAGCTTTATGCTCTATCTTGATGAATTGACGGCAAAATATCTCAAACTCTGAATAAATATGCACAAAGTTTGCAACCTTCCAATCTCCAACTATATTAGAAATGTAGAGGGTGAATCAAGCTGTAGCCAACCTTCCATGCTTGGTAAAAAGTGGTAAATGGAGCTCACCTTCATGAAAAGGTGACCCCTCTTTGGTCCTTTCTAATTACATCCTAGGACCATTTGCATACAAATTAATTAATTAATCCAAAATTAAACACCTCACCTTACCTTACCATGCTAGGTTCTCATCTAGGATTGATTGGCTAACCTTTCTCCCCATACTGATATACTCTCCCAATCCCATGGTGACATGGAGCCACATAGGGCCCAATCCCCAAAAATAGACCCGATGTAATAGCCTTTCTCTCTGGCCATTAATCGTCTGACTTTCTCTTCAAAACACTTGTATGCAAGTGGCACTTGGCAGCTTCTTATACATACACACGAGCTTTAATTGCCCTTTAACCCACATGTCGAACTGCAGGAAATTGTGCCCTCACCACCGCCACCATCTTCTTTTGCACTTCTTGTCTCACCACAAGTCACAAGTTCAGAATCTGCCAGACTTCTATCACACTAACTATTGCAATTGCCTCCATCACTCTGATTTAAAGACACCTGCCTACAATGATGTGTCATCCCAATCTAGAGCCCTGTAGGCATTGCCACCCATCAAACCTATATTACACAGTTCTATTATAATGCATCACAAACTCTTTCTAGTTTAGGAAAGTGCCAAGTGCTATGCGCAAGTAAAAGGTCTTGACTACTATGAGACTTTCCAAGACAGCAAGAATGACCAAATATTTGGGCAATCGTAGCATTGGCAGCTCATCACAAGTGGCCGATCTACCAGTGAATGTGGAGTCAACATTTTTGAATGGAGATCTAGAGAGGAAGTTTACATGGAGCAGCCACAAGTTTTTATTTCCGATTATTAGAAAAATTGTCGATAACTTTACGAGGAAAGGGCTCTTTGGTAGTCCGTCAATGCCAAGCTTGTATCTCTTTTCATGGCAAGATAGGACGGTGACCATCAAAATTTACATGTATGACTTGATCATTACACGCAACCACATCAAGAAGATCTAGTAAGTCAAAGAGTCTGTGTAAGATGGAAGACTTGGAACTCTTTAACATTTCCTTGGCATAAACATTTGGTAGAAAGCTCATAAGAGTACTATGTTAATTTCTCAAGAGAAATACTATATAAAGTTTTAAAAAAAATCAAGATGGAGATCGGTGTGAAAGGAAACCCAAACGGAGGTTCGCGCCAAGTGAGCAATGAGGGTACATCTGAGTTAATTGAAATGGCCAAGTTGGGACATAGTCTTGCCTTCTTGACAACTATTTCATGTTAGAATTATAGATATAATTCAGCAGTGACCAATGTAATTTAATAAGCTAGTTAGGGGCACTTTTCCCTCTTTAAGAGGTTTTTCCCCTTAACCGCAGTTAGTCCACTAACTATGGTTAGTGACTACTAAGGTTTTGTCACTAGGACAAAACCTTATCTCTTACTCTTTCAGTTGCACTCTCACACTCTTCTATTGCAACTAAGCTTTCAAGCTTTCAGCTCTCAGCTCACTCTCTTGCTCTCTCTCTCCCCTAAATCTTACATTTGGTATTAGAGCAGATCGTGCTCTAGGACCTGCTCTAAGCTCCCGCAAGCTCTCTTTGCTGCTCGTACCTTCGTCAGCTGCAGTCTTGTCGTCAGTACCTACCGTACCTGCTCGCATCTGCCATAAGTGCTACGTCTGTACCTGCTTGTACCTGCCGTACCGTACATACCTGTTGCTTTCGTACCTTCCGTACAATCTTGCCGTACCTACTCGAATCTACTGTTCGTCGTCCGTACCTACGCTTCTTTCCTGATCGCTCCGTACGTTCGTCGTACAACTTCGCTGTCCGTACTGTAGTACCCGTACTGTACCTGCAGCAGCGCCATACCAGCCTTACCTGCGCTGACGCCCGTACCAACATACCTGCAAACTCGACGTCCGTACTTGCGACTGTACTGTTCCTCGTCCGTACATACGACCGTACGATTAGTCGCCTGTACCTGTTGTACCTGCGTGTACCTGCCATACGGTCCTGCTTCAGTACAGCTCATCATACGTAACTGCACCGTACATCTGTACTTCTCCGTACATCCTAAATCTGCTCATCCATACTCACCGTACCAGCAAATCTGGTGGTATTTGTACAAATATTTGCAGTCTTTTGCAGTCATTTGGGTATCTTCGAGTTCGTTGTTGCTTGTGAAGCAGACATTGCAAGCAGATTCAGAGGTTTAGCCCAAAAATTTGGGGCTTTCTGTTGAAATTGCAAAAGTTGGGACTTTCTGTGCTTTTGCCCCTTTCAAGTTGCAATTTCAAGCTCGAAATTTCGGGCTTTCAGTTTTGCAGTATAATTTCTTGCAGAAATTTGGGAATTTTGTAATTACACTGCAATTTCGCAATGAAATTTGGGGCTTTTGCAGACAGAGCGCAATTCTTGCAACATTTGGGGCTTTTGATCAATTTGCCCCTTTCTGTTTGCAATTTCGGGCCTATTTTTGGGCTTTTGTGTTGGGAGAGCAATTTTGGAGATTTTAGTTCATACTGCCTTTCTTGAAGTGTTTTGCAGTACTTTTGGCAGATTCTGGAGAGTTTTGGATGCTTGGACAGATTTCTGACAGTGCAAGTGCAGAAATCTGAGTTGCATCTACAGCCAGTGCTTGGCTGAGTTTTTTGGGAGTTGTGCATTTCATTCCCAGTAAGGGAATTCAGTCTTGTATCTGCTAAAATCTCTTTCTCAGATATGACCCAACAAAATCAAAATGATTTCCAGTTCGGTGGTCTTTCACATGAAGACAAGTTGGATGGTACCAACTACTCCCTCTGGAGTTTTATGGTACGCAATATTATGATTTCTCACAATTTATGGGATTATGTGAATGGGGGTGAGATCCGACCAGCAGGTATGGCACCTGATACCCCTCCCCAACAAGGAGGTGGAAGAGGTCGTGCACAAGGTGCAGCTGCAGAACAAGTTGTTGGTGCAGCTATAGCCACTACTCCAGAGCAGAAGAGATGGGATTCACGCGATGCCTTAGCTTTGTCATACATCAGTGAAAAGATTTATCATTCCGCATATCCGGTCGTGTAAGACCTCGAAGGCAGCGTGGGATATCTTAGAAAGCATGTATGCAGCCCGGAATGATGCAAGGATATCTTTCTTGAAAAGAGAGTTAAGTAATACACATATGGAAGAGGGTGACTCCATGTCAGTCCACCTCACAAAGCTACAGGATCTCAAAGAGCAATTATTGAACATTGATGAGATTATTCTTGATTCAGAGATGATTACCACCACTCTGAATTCTCTTCCTGAGTCTTATCTCAGCTTTCATACCTCGCTGAACTTATCATTGAGGGGGGTGCAAATCCTCTCACTTTTCATGAGTTGATAGGACTTCTGCTTCAGGAAGAGCAGACCAGGAAAAACTTGGCTTCACGTGCAGGTGAACAAGCTATGCTCTCAAAGTTCAAGTCAAAAACAAAGAGACAGGCAAAGACATCAGTAAATCAGCCGTCCAGTGGGTTAGGACAGCCTTCACAAAAGGCTAAAAATGATGCAAGTAAGCCCAAGAATAAGGGTTTTTGTCATTATTGCAAAAAGCCAGGTCATCACATTACAGAATGCAGGAAAAGGCTTGTAAAAGAGAAGAAAAACAGCTCCGGTATGGCTGTTTCAGATTCAGCTCCTCATGCATCTGACAATGGGGATGCTGCAGCCAACTTTGTTGGACAGGATTATGCCTTTTTATCTTGCATTTCAGATTCTAGGCTGGCTGCTCCAGATGCTCGGGATAGTACAGCCACTTGTAATGATGATACATATGCTTTTTTGACTTGCAGTTATGACCCCTCTACGGATGCATCAGTTTTCAGTGTCAATGAAACACTGAATACTTAGCATTTTGACAACGGTGCCTCCAAGCATATCACTTCTAGGAAGTGTCTCTTTACTTCCTTGCATCCACCTCCCGTTGGTAAGAAAGTCACTTGTGCCAACAACTCGTCATATTCAGTACGTGGCACAGGAGAAGTTGAGCTTACCGCCATTGATGGCTCAGTTTTCAGACTTTCAGATGTCTTGTATGTGCCTGGTATCACCAAGAATCTCCTTTCAGTGTCCACTCTTAACAGGGCTAGATTTCAGGTCATCTTTGAGGATGACAAATGTGCTATCCGAGACACGGAAAATGATTATGCCTTGAGATTATCTGGTACTCTGCTGCGTGGGCTTTTTCAGCTTGATCTTTTTGAGAAAAGAGCAGCCCATGCTCTTGCAGTTTCTACTCCTACTGCTGCCATGCAGAATGCAGAATTATGGCATGCCCGATATGGCCACATGCATTACAACAACTTGATGACACTTCAGAAGCACTCTATGGTTGATGCATTGCCACCTCTTGAGATACCTCCTCCACATGCCTGTGAAGGGTGCATTTTAGGCAAGATGCATAGATTCCCCTTCAAAAAGGATGGTTCAGTTAAAGCTGTCCGAAAATTACAGCTTATACACAGTGATGTCTGTGGTTCCATAAGGACTCCATCATTGGGTGGTCATCTCTACTTTGTTACTTTTATTGATGATTACTCCAATTTCACTTGGGTCTTTGGGCTGAAGCGCAAATCAGAAGTGTTCATGGTGTTTAAACACTTTTCAGCCATGGTTGAAAATGAAACTGGACTCAAGACACAGACATTGCGCACAGATAGAGGTGGGGAATACTTGTCTGCAGATTTTGATGCTTTTCTGAAAGGCAAGGGTATTGTGCATCAGCTCACAGTGAGGCTGACCCCTCAGCAAAATGGCAAAGCTGAGAGGAAAAATAGAACTCTTATGGATATGGACAGATGTATGCTGAAAAGCAAACACATGCCTCACAAATTCTGGCTTGAAGGTCTAATGTGTGCCACTACATCTTAAATCGGGCTCCCACTAAGGCTTTGAAAACAAAAACTCCCTATGAGGTCTAGAATGGGAGAAAGCCTTCAGTGGATCATTTCCGAGTCTTTGGATGCCTTGCATATGCACATGTGCCAGTTGAATTTCGGCATAAGTTGTCAGATAAGGCAATTAAGTGCATATTTGTTGGATACAGTGCAAAAAGCAAGGGGCACCATCTCTACAATCTTGCTACACGCAAGATCATTGTCAGTAGAGATGTGATATTTACAGAAAATTCAGCTCACACTCAGGCTGAATTTCATATGCCTTCTTCTTCAAAGGATGTTTTTGAGGGGATGCTACCCATTGCCTTGGGTTCCCCTGCTGATATTTCTGATGCAAATCAGAATTTACAGCCACCTCCCGATGCTCCAGTTCAGCCACAGGATGTCTTGCCACCTCCACAGGCAGTGGAACAGGTAGTTCAGCAAGAAATTGCAGACATACATGCAGCAAAAACAGTCCCAAACTGGCTGTTACAGACTCTCAGGTAAAGTAAGATTGATGCTCCATTACCTGGCAGGACTCGCAGTGCAGCAAGGCACATGGAAGGTGCTAATTCAGTGGAATCAGCATATGCAGGTACTCTTCTCGATGAGGAGGAGCCTGCAACATTCGAAGAAGCAAAGGACAATGTGCATTGGATGAATGCCATGCACGATGAGTTGCAGTCCATTAAGAAAAATCAGACTTGGGATGTTGTAGACTTGCCACTAGGTAAACATGCCATTGGCACACGATGGGTTTTCAAGGTGAAACGGAAGCCAGATGGCTCCATTGACAGATACAAGGCAAGGCTGGTTGCCAAAGGCTATGCTCAGAAAAAGGGCATAGATTATGAGGAGACTTTTGCTCCTACATCCCGGATGACCACCATCCGATCTGTTATTGCAATGGCTGCACATTTTGAGTGGAATGTTCATCAGTTGGACATAAAAACAGCCTTCTTAAATGGAGACTTGTTGGAAGAGGTTAATGTCAAACAACCTCCAGGCTTTGAAATTACAGCAAATGCACTTCAGGTATGCAAGCTAAACAAAGCTTTGTATGGGCTGAAACAGGCCCCTCGTGCATGGTATGCCAAGATTCATGCCTTTTTGACCAGCAAGGGGCTGCACAATAGTCCTACTGAGAGCACCCTCTACATCAAGATGGATGGGGGGGAAATTTTAGTCATCCTTCTTTATGTGGATGACTTACTGCTCACAGGGTCCAATGAAGATAATATTGCAGATTTCAAAGCTGATTTGCAGACCAACTTTGACATGTCAGATTTGGGACTGCTTCACTTTTATTTGGGGATCCAGTTCTCTCAAGAGAGACGTGGCACTGTTATGTCTCAGTCCAAGTATGTGCAGAAACTCTTGGACAGATTTAACATAAATGATTGTAAGCCCATAGCCACTCCCATGGAGCCGGGGCTGAAACTCACAATGCATGATGCAGGAGAATTAGTTGATGCCACACTTTACAGTCAGGCTGTTGGATGCCTCATATATCTCTGCAACACTAGACCTGATATTCAGTTTGCAGTATCTCAGGTGAGCAGGTATATACACAGCCCAAAAACTATGCATTGGCAGGCAGTTAAGCGCATCTTCCGTTATTTGCAGGGCACGAAGTCTTTTGGCTTGTTATTTCCCAGGGGGTGACTTGCAGATGCATGCCTACAGTGATTCAGATTTGGGCTGGTGATTATGACACTAGGCAGTCCACTAGTGGCAATTGTTTCTTTTTGGGTAAATCTTGCATTTCCTGGCTGAGCAAGAAACAATCTACAGTGGCTACCTCATCATGTGAAGCTGAGTACAGGGCAGCTTTCACAGCAACAGTTGAATGTGTCTGGCTGCGACATGTGAGGGAAAGAGTGAAGGAGTGAAACGATGAAGACAGAGAGAGAGAGAGCCACACCACAAACTCATAGGTTTTATTAGGATTAGGCTTTCACCCTATGACTGTCTTCAAGACAGTCATAGGTGTCATAACATTTATAAGGGTGGCAATGTGCCTTTACCCCAACAACCTCCCACCTAAAAGCCAATGTGCCTAAAGGGGAGAAAAGAATAAGAATTACAGCAATATACAGTTACTGTATACAAGACCATAAAATAAGAATGGTCTCATCCTAATCCCATGATGTGGCGGCAATGTGCAAACCGCTCTGTAGGCAAGCTCTTAGTGAGTAAATCTGCAGGATTATCATCAGTATGCACCTTCACAAGCTCAAGTCGCTTGTCTTCCAGTACCTCCCTGATGAAATGGTATTTCACATCTATGTGCTTGGTCTTCTGATGAAAGACCGGATTCTTTGCCAATATGATAGCACTCTGACTATCACAATGCAAAACTGGCATATCTCCTGTAATGCCCAAATCTCCCACCAGCCGAGTAAGCCATATTGCTTCCTTGCAAGCCTCAGTGGCTGCAACATATTCAGCTTCAGTGGTTGACAGTGCAATGCATTTCTGCAACCGAGACACCCATGATATAGCACCTCCTGCAAATGTGAAAATATAACCGGTAGTAGACTTCCGGTTATCGGCATTCCCTGCATAGTCTGAATCTGTAAAACCATGCACCAATGCATCCTGCCTACCATAGCATATGCACAAGTCTTTGGTACCCTTGAGATACCTCAAGACGCCTTTCACTGCTTCCCAGTGCCGCTTGCCTGGATTTGCCATATACCTGCTGATGACTCCCACCGCAAAAGCAATATCCGGACGAGTGGCAACCATGGCATACATCAAAGAACCAACTGCAGATGCATACGGAACCTTGGCCATTTCAGCCTTATCATCATCTGATCTGGGGCTGTCCTTACTGCTGAGTTTTAAATATGGAGGCAACGGGGTACTAATAGACTTCCCCCCCTCCATTTTAAACCTCTGCAGTACTTTGTCAATGTACTCCTTCTGTGACAGAAACAAAAGTCCCTTGGACCTGTCACGAATAATCCGCATACCAAGAACATGGTTTGCATCACCCAAGTCTTTCATGTCAAAAGACTTATGCAGTTGCTTCTTCAAAGCACTAATCTCCTGCTGAGATTTGTTGGCAATCAGCATGTCATCCACATATAGAATGAGTAGCATCAAACTGCCATCCTTTGTCCGTTTGGTGTACAAGTAGTGATCGGACTCACACCTATGATACCCTTGGGACTGCATGAAGGCATCAAACTTCTTGTACCATTCCCTTGGCGCCTGCTTGAGTCCATGCAAGCTCCTCTTGAGCTTACACACAAGCTGCTCTTTTCCTTTAACAGCATATCCCTCTGGCTGACTCATGTAGATCTCATCATGGAGATCTCCGTGAAGAAAAGCAATCTTCACATCCATCTGACATAAATCCATGTCCTCAAGAGCAACAAGAGCTAACACTGCTCTCAAAGTAGTCATCTTGACTACAGGGGAATAAATCTCATCAAAGTCAATGCCTTTCTCCTGCTTAAATCCCTTGGCAACCAATCTGGCCTTATACCTCGGTAAAGCATTTGAATCCACTTTGACTTTGTAAACCCACTTGCATGGCAAAACCTTTCTGCCTGCAGGTAGCTGCACCAAGTCCCATGTATCATTTTGAAGTAGGGAGTCCATTTCTGACTGCATGGCTTTCTCCCACTTCCTTTTCTCTGTTCTTCCCATAGCTTCCTTGAAGCTGGAAGGCTCACCACAATCTGTCAGCATGATAAAATCAGCCACATTATTGGCTCCTGGAACAAACCTGTCAGGAGGCCGTTGTACACAGGTGCTCCTCCTAACAAAATGTTCCGGATTAGGCTGCTGTCTAGCCTGTTCGTCATGCATGACGGGTGGCTGTACCACCATATTTGGCTGTTCTACAGCCCCATTTGCTGGCATATCCAGTGGTGCATCATTGGCAAAATTGTCTGGCTGATTTTCAGCCTGTATACCCTCTTGAACAGGGTTATCTACAGCAGCCTGCTGCTGCATATTAATGGGCATTCTTTGCTGTCCGACATCATCATAAACAACCCTCCTGTATTCACAGGTTGCACGGGTTCTTTGTGTACACAATCCTCTTTAAAGATGACATCATTGCTGCGTATAATCTTCCGTTTGACGGGATCCCATAACCTGTACCCCATTTCACCTTCATCACCGTAACCCATGAAGATGCATCCGAAAGACTTTGGGTCCAGTTTGGTGAGCAGTTCTTTGCGTACATGAGCAAAGCACTCGCAACCAAACACACGTAAGTGCTTATATGAAGGTGGCTTGCCAGACCACACCTCCTCTGGCACTTTCAACTCCAAAGCCTTGTTCGGCGACCTGTTAATTATGTGAACTGCTATTTGCACGGCTTCTGCCCAAAAGCCATGGGGCAATGCAGCATAAGACAACATACATCGAACTTTCTCCTGAATAGTTCGATTCATCCGCTCACTCACACCATTTTGAGATGCATTATGAGGGGCTGTGAGTTCCTGTTTAATGCCCTTAGCTTCGCAAAACTGTACAAAAGCATGTGACACATACTCACCCCCATTATCGGATCTGAGGCATTTCAGCCTGCGTCCTGTCCGATTCTCAACCTGAGCGACAAACTTCTTGAAAGCATCTAAGGCATCGCTCTTATGCTTCAAGAAATAGACCCACACTTTGCGAGTGGCATCATCAATAAAAGTAATGAAATACTTTGCACCCCCTAGTGATAGCTGTGGCATCTCACACAAATCAGTGTGCACTAGATCAAGCGGTGCTCTATTCTGGGGAGTTCTCTTATGAGGAGTCATAGAATGCTTTCCAAAGATGCAATGATCACAAGTAGGCAAATCTGAAAATGAAAGAGACGGCAGATAACCCAAACATGACAGTTCTTGCATTCCTTTAACGGACATGTGTCCCAACCGGCTATGCCACAATGAAACCTTCGGCAGCTCGGTTATGGCAACAACATGATTACCTACACTGGAAACATAAAGAGGGTACAAGGTATCACTCTTATAACCCTCAGCCACCACAACCTGGCCATCAGTAATCACCCATTTGGAATCCCCAAATGTGGTGTGGTAACCACTGTCATCCAACAAGCCAGTGCTAATCAGGTTTTTCTTGATTTGCGGCACATGGCAAACACCATCAAGCATAAATATGCGTCCATCAGGGAATACTATCTGTATACTGCCAATCCCTGCAATCTGACATGCATAGTTGTTCCCAAGGTGAACAACTCCATGAGTACCTGTGTAGGAAGTAAACCACTCCCTATGAGGAGTAACGTGAAAAGAAGCACCTGAATCCAAGAGCCAGGTGTGCATGTCATGGCCATCAACAACCAATGTATGTGCAATTACAGCAGAAGAGCATAAAACATCATGTCTGTCACTGTCACTGTCCTCTGCTACAACATTCACTGCATCCAAGTCATTTGCCTTGGCCTTGCCTTTGCCTTTGCTTCCACTGCCTGCATCCTTTGTCTCAGCCTTCTTGGCTTTCTGATCCCGTATAAACTTGAAGCACTTAGACTTCACATGTCCCTTCTTGCCACAGTAAAAGCATTCAATATCCTTTTTGCCACATGACTGACTGCGGGATTTGGACTTGCCAGCAGATCTCCCCTTCTGCTGAGTCCTACCTCTTTCCTGTACCTGCAAAGCATTGGAAGACTTGCTGCCCGCATTATTCTTCCTGCTCATCTCCTCCATAAGGAGAGAGCTCTCCACATCAGCATACATAAGAGTGACATTTGAATTAGACAGGGTGGTCTTGAAAGTGTCCCAACTCTCAGGGAGGGTACACAACAAGAAAGTAGCCTTGAACTCCTCATCAAGGTTCAATCCCTGTGCAATAAGCTGTGTAAAGATGGCATTGAACTCACTCAAGTGTGAGGTCATAGCTGTACCTTCCTTCATGCGAAGGTCGACAAGCTTCTTCAACCAATAAACCTTACTGGCTGAACTCTTTTGGACATACAACTCTTCTAGCCTCTGCCATAGACCATAAGAGGTCTTTTCAGCCTGAACATTGAACACAAGAGAATCACTGAGAGTAAGCATGATAGCAGCCCTAGCGGACAAATCAAGCTCCTCCCACTCATCATCTGCCATCCCAGATGGCTTGACACCCTTCACCCTTATGGGCTTAGAAATCTTCTTTAGCAGAAGTACATTCAAACACTGTTCTGCCCATAATGCATAATTGTGTGCCCCTTCTAGTTTCTTTATGTTCAGTATTGAAGATTCACTTCCCCCTGATGCCATATCAGACAAAGAAAATGTTGACTCCCTATAAGTCAAAAAATGACAATAAAATTCTGATTTCTCAGAAAACCTGCTCTATCAAGAGCCAGGAGCACTCACAATAGTGCTGTTTTTTACTGTCAAAAAAAAATCTGCAGCAAAACAGAAAATTTTCCCTCCAGTCACTGTACCTTCTGACACACTGTACCGTGCTCAAATAGGCATAAAACAGTAACTTCAGAATGCTGCAGCTGTTCCAAAAGTGCTTTATCAGTGCATCATCATCTGACGAAGCACAAAACACTGCTGTCTTGGACACTTCTCCCACCTCAGATGAGGTATTGCACTGATTTTATATGCATAAACCACTTGTCGCACTGTTTTGTCCACTGAAAAAGGCTCCAAACACCTCAGCCTGTCACAAAACCTGCAACAAAGTATGGGACAAATCCCAAACAATCACCCTTCTGCCAAGGGGATAAAAGGCATCTGAAGTTCTCAAACGTAACTCAAGTGCTCACAAGCAAAATCTGGGCAAAAGCCCTTTGATTTGACACCTGTACCAAGTGAAAAACACCCTCAACATTGAGGTAGCATACAAAATACAGCGCTCTCCTAGCACTTTCGCCTGACAATGTAATGCATAAACGGCCCTGTGTACACAGTAACAACACAGATCCCAACGTACAAACACTGAAGAGAAAACCTTTTGAGCACTGTCAACGATGGACAGTTAGGGACCGAGTAAACTCGATGCGCCCTGGCCAAGCGTGGCTCAACTGAGATTTTCAAAGTGTCATACACAGAATGTGACCTACAAGAAATGTCACTGAATACATTGCGGAAACAAGACCAATGTGGGCACCCTGGCTCCACACTGCCTCAAGGCATACACTGCATACACTTCCAGGCAAAAGCCCTTTGAAATTGTCACCCGAAAACTAAGATTTGCACTCAGCAAAAGCATAAAAGCCCTCTGCAAAATCAAGGCATTTGACCTTCCCGAAACAAAATAACTGTGCAACCACCACACACTGTGGCACTAGTCACCTCAAGCACGAGCGACACGAGTGTACTTGCTGTACCTCAAACACACAATTTTGAGAACTGAACAAATTCCGGGAATGAAGAGCAGAGTGCTCTCTCTTTTCCTTCTTCCCAAAAAAAAAAATGTGCCTGCTGTACCTGCGCAGGGTACCTGCTGTACCCTGTACCTACGAGGGCACAAATCCCCAAAAAAATTTTCGAACCTCCTGTCGCAACGTCCGTACAGCCGCGTCCGTATGGTACGGCTGCCTGTACGGCGTCCGTACAGTCGGTACGGATGGCCGTACCTGTCCGGTCGATGGGCTGCACGCAGCCGGTGTTGCGCGCTGGTCGCGCTGGCTGCGCGCGGCCGGTGTTGTGCGGTGCGCGCACTGGCTGCGCCCGCGCAGCTAGCAGCAACTAGCTGTTGCTGCAGCTCTAGCTGCGTGAGCAGCTGCTCCTGCGCTGGCTGCTCACCCTGCTCGCTCGCGCTGCCCCGTTCTGCTCGCGCGCGACCTACTCTTGCTGCCGCTGCTGAGGGTACGATGCCCGAGGGGAGAGGGAGGGGTAGAGGGAGGGGTAGACCGGAGTTGAGAGGGAGAGGTAGAGGCTCTAATACCACTTGTGAGGGAAAGAGTGAAGGAGTGGAACGATGAAGACAGAGAGAGAGAGGGAGACACAAGAAGTGTGGGTGTGTCAAAAGTGTTGAGCCACACCACAAACTCATAGGTTTTATTAGGATTAGGCTTTCACCCTATGACTGTCTTAAAGACAGTCATAAGTGTCATAACATTTATAAGGGTGGCAATGTGCCTTTACCCCAACACGACATCTATTTGCTGATCTTCATCTGTCATTGGAGGGTCCTTCAGCAATTCTCACTGATAGTCAGAGTGCCATTGCAATGGCAAAGAATCCAGTGTTTCATGCTCGCACGAAGCACATTGAGGTTCACTATCACTACGTCAAAGAGAAGTTGCATGCAAGAGAGATCAGTATGATCTTTGTGTCCACACATGACAATGTTGCAGATATTTTCACCAAAGCACTACCACGTGAAAAGTTTATGGCATTTCGCAGTGCCCTGAACTTATATCCGTTTGGTGATTAATCAGCCTTGTACATGACATTGGCACTGCAGGGGGGTGTTAGAATTATAGATATAATTCAGCAGTGACCAATGTAATTTAATAAGCTAGTTAGGGGCACTTTTCCCTCTTTAAGAGGTTTTTTCCCCTAACCGCAGTTAGTCCACTAACTATGGTTAGTGACTACTAAGGTTTTGTCACTAGGACAAAACCTTATCTCTTACTCTTTCAATTGCACTCTCACACTCTTCTATTGCAACTAAGCTTTCAAGCTTTCAGCTCTCAGCTCACTCTCTTGCTCTCTCTCTCCCCCAAATCTTACATTTCAACCTAGCACCAATAGTATAGAGGGGTTGCAACTTGCTAGGTCATTTTGTATCAAAGCCAAGAGTGAGTCATTAGAAGGCTGGCATGAGGATAAAGTATCTCAAAGATACATGCAAGTATGGGATCATTTATTAGACGGGTATGTCTGTGGTTAGGTATTGTGACCAGACTAGCTAACTTTTTTGGAAGGTCCGAAACAGTACGGGGTTTTTTAGCCAATTCTGAAATATGAAACAGCGTTTCGGACAAGTTTTTTTTCTTCCCCTAATTTTACTTGTGCAATGCCCGACAAACCATTTTTTTGCGTGCACCCGCCCTCTCTCCTTGCTTTTCGCCCTTTGGTTCTTCCTCCTTTGCTTGTCCGTTCTCTTCACTTGCACCACTATAGGCTTCTCTCCTTATACTTTCCTCCACCTACATCAAGCTTGCTGGTCTTTTTCCTTCTCTCAAATCTCCACCTTCCTTCCAAGTTCCTTTATTTCCTGAATCCTCAGATTCATATGAATTGTTCCATAGCATAAGACTTGTCTTATAAGTCACTTTGATATTGACCAAAGATGTATCTTTCAAGCTTTTGTAATGTTTTCATTAATGATATATGTATGTATAATATATATGAATTAATAACCTTTAAAACCGTTTCTTCCGACGGCCGAAACTCCAAAACACCATTTCCCGCCATTTCCAAAAATCTCGAGAACTATGATTATGACAAGATATTGTTTCTTGCTTGGAACAAGTTCCATCTTGTGGCTCAAAAGACGTAAACTGCACTCAGTCTTTGTTCGACAAAAGCCAAGTACAAAGCGACATGTCAGGCTGTGAGTGAGTTGCTCAAATGGATTTTTAAGAAAACGCTAGGTGAAAAGTTGCATTGCTAAAATATGCATCATACCTGTTGGAGTAAAGCACCCCATTCTACTAAAATCTTCCCAAGCTTGCGGCGCTGCCATGCTGTGTTGGTGCAAAGTATTCTCAGTAGATAAAGGGTCAGCTGTTTCCAAGCCAAAGACAATTTTAACGGTTATGAACAGAATGAAAAACATGAAATCCCCACTGACGAAAACGACTGCAAGACCTACCTGTCCAGACTTTGAAATGAAGTTGTCAGATTCAAATGCCTTGCTATCACCAATTTGAGGCAAGCTAAAAGTGCCACGTAAAACATCAGAGATACTATGTCGCCCGAACACTTTCCCATCTTGCACCAAGAAAATCTGTATCACATTCAGTACCAAAAGTGAATATTTAAGTAGAAGAGGGACCAATAAACAAAACAGATGCAAACGCTTCGACCTGTTTATACCATGGCTAGTGACACCTACTTGAAGAAATGCTCTTGTTACTAAGTCAGGTTCACGCTTCTGAAAGTCCACCAAAACTTGTAGAAGCTCTTCCAGGCTAACATTGGTAGAAAATGAGCACACAAGGTCTAAGTCTTCAAGTAATTTTTCAAAATGCACCAATGTCTGCTAAGAACAACACATGAAACAAAAAGGAGTCAAACTAGATCTAGACACATCAGATACGCCTTGCACTTCAATTCACTAACTAGGTAGCCAAAAAATGTGTTGTGCAGCCGTGACAATACCCTGCGCATACAGTTCCTCCTAATAAGGTTTCCCTGTTGCAACATGACAACCAAATCAAAGACCAAGAACGGAAGAGAGGAGGGAGAGATTCGAGATTCGAGTAGGAAGCGGTTTAGTAGGGAAAACAAACTTTAAAATTTTTTGAAAGAAACTGTATTGCTATTCATAACGAGAAACTAGTTCATCAAGAAAAAATAAAGAATGTAATCCTTTACACAACCTTTAAAGTAGAGCTCATGCAAGGCTGTGGACATGGCAGTTCAAACAGAGTACATATAAAGTCATTGTATGGATTTTTGTGAGCATAATATAAGTGATTCTTTCTCTAAGGGAATAAGGAACAGGTAAAGCACCTTAATGTAAGCGAATGAATAATTGGGGGGAGGTAGGGGGGTTAGTTTGCACACCACTGTTAAAATACTTTGGACAGAAACTGCATTCCAACAAGGCATTTCAACCGCTTCTTCCCCCTATTTTTTTAAAAAAACTTCATATATTATCTCCAAATTTCCCTAGGGCTGCAAAAAGGAAAAAACTAGCTGTTTGCAATCTGCATCTCAAGGTTCCATCTCAACAGTTCCTAAATTGACCCTTCACAGCTTCCATAAAGATGTGACTTCCCAGATCATCATTGTCATTATGGACTTCACATATGGCAAATGCCTCGTCCCACCAGTGGAGCCACCCTTCAATGACGTAAGACTTCCTGTCAACATCCTCCCTACACATTTCTCTAGCCTATACTATATTAGTTTACCCTTTTCCATCATTTTAACACTAGATTACCGCTCCATTATCCCTTTTTTCCTTATCCTCCCTTGGAGGTCTCTGTTAATGTATGGATAGCTCTACGTAATCTTCATGTCCCTTGTTGGCCTGCAACTGCTAAGCCAACAATTGCCGTATGGCATCCTCTACATTCACAATCCTGATGTTCAACGAACGTGGTTCGCGTGCCATCGAGCGTGATACTTGTTGTACTAGCCGAGTTGCCAATGATATCAAAGTGTCATCTTCGATTTTCATAGTAAACTTCAAAGATTACTCCACATGGAAGCAATTGTCCAGGTGACTATTACTTCTCACATCTACAAGGTTTTGGCTTTACTAACTTTGGTTTGGGGTTTTTTTTCTAATGCCAACTCCAACTAAAATAAACTGAGAGCACTTTTCCCTATACTACGGATTGCACTGCAAAAACACTAAACTATACACAAAAACTACAAAATGACTTCAGCAAAGAAAGAGAAGGCTCCCTTGCACTTGTTTACTGCTGATTAATATCTCCTTCAGTCACAAGCTTTATCCTCAATTATCTTGCAATAGACTTAGCAAGAGTGCTTTCAAAATACAGATTTACGTTAGCACTATGCAAAATAATCCAATGCTCCTTAATCCTCCCTGAACTTTGTCAATTCGTTGCCTATTGGTGGACTTATATGCAATCTCTACATGATCAGCTACCAAGTATTTCTTCATGGCACCGTATAAGGCTCCAATTCAGATCTGAAGCCAGTAAAAACGGCAAGCCTCAATGAAGCCTGGACAATGACAGCAACTAAAACTGGCAAGCCTCAAATTCAGACCTGAAGACAATGGGATGACTATTAACATGTCGAGCATTGAGTGATGTTGCACTCTCATTCAGGTGTAGAGGATAATATTCGTGACTTAGAGACAAAGATGGAGACTGAGGACGAGGCCGTTGATATTAAGGGGAACGATGCAGGTGTACACAGTGACTGTAGACTTCAAAAAGGAGAATAAGCAGCAATGCTGCATGACTCTAGTATCCATGGCCACTCAAGTACTCTGCGTCCAAGTATCACTTAGTGGTACAACAGTCACCTTCCTTATCAACAATGGTTGCTCTCATCTAGTTCTATGGGCAAAAACTTCGGTTGACCACTAGTCCTAGTTCCCAAGACTATCAGATTGAACTTGCTAATCGAACCACCATCTTGTGCAACACCAGAGTCAAAAACTTGTCCTTTTGCATTAAACACTAGTTGAATTTTGACATCATGTCCCTTTCTCAGTATGATATCATCCTCGAACAACAATGGCTCTACGACTACGATCCATCAATTAGTTTCCGCTGCCATACCATCCAATTTATCCACTAGGGAAAACTTATCGAGTTACCTGGTTCTAGGGATGCTCCTTCAACACCAGCTGCCTCCGCCTTATAAGTTAAGAAGTGGGTTTGTAAACGATAAGTTAAAACTACACTTCTATTGGTTACGACAGTCGAGGAGACACCGAAAAAGGATCCTCTTGAGTACCTCAACCAACTCTTTTCCTAGCCTTACCTAGATATTTTTCCACAGGAATTGCCAAAGCAATTAGAGAGCAATTACCACCTCGACGACCAGTGGATCATCCAATCGACCTTATTCCAAGAAGTAATCCACCATCAAAACCTCCTTCTCAGGTTTCTGTCACACAAAACGAAGAAATCCAAAGACAAGTGACAGGACTACTTGACAAAGGTCACATTCGGCCTAGTCGTAGCCATTTCGGTTCTCTTGTACCACTTATGAAAAAGAAGAATAAGTCAATGCGTCTCTGCATCGACTACCGAACCCTAAACGAGCTAACCATCAAAAACAAGTAACCATTGCCTCGCATTGATGACCACTTCAATCAACTTCTACATGCAATGGACTTTTCAAAGATTGATCTTCGCTCCAGTTATCATCAAACCCGCATACAAGAAGGCGAAGTACGGACATTGAGAATGTATGGTCATGTCTTTTGGGTTAAACAATGCCCCGGCCACATTCATGACATTAATGAACAATAGTTCGTTGTCGTTTACGTGGATGGCATCCTCGTCTTCAACAAATCCTTACATGAGCACAAACATCTACATAAAGTTTTTGAAGTTCTCTGCACCAAATCTCTCTACATCAACGTAGAGAAAAGTGAGTTCTTCAAAACCCAACTCGAATATTTGGGACATGTAATTTATGCCCAAGGAATCTCTATGGATCCCAAGAATATCAAGGTACTCCGGAACTGGCCTGCTCCAAAGAACGTTCATGATGTCCACTCTTTTCTTGGTTGGGCAACTTCTACCATACAAAGGTCTAACAGTTTTCCAAGATTGTAGCTCCTATGCCCGAATTATTAAAAAGCATGGAAGTATTCCAGTGACTTCCCGAAACAAAGTATAGTTTCCAACAGCTCAAGCAAGCACTCACTACCACACCTGTTATGACTATTGCTGACCCAAACCTTCTGCTTGAGGTCATGGCTGACACTTCCAATCCAACGTAGCTACACGAGCAATCTTGATGCAAGAAGGCAGAGTTATTGCTTTTGACAGCCATAAACATTCCGATATCCAAACCATTATGATAAGGATTTTATTGGTATTGTTCATGCCTACCGCGCATGGAAACATTATCTCGGACTCAATTGTAAAGACAAATCATCACTCTCAAAAGTATATCTTCACTAAGCCAGCAATGAACACTCGTCAAGCACACTGGGTTGAGTTTTTGGCCAACCTTCACATATAACACTCGGATTATGGTAACTGTTAATCAACTATCCAAAATGGCACACTTTTGTCGCTTGCAAGAGCAGTGCCCAGGCTCCACACATCGCCAAACTCTTCATACAACATGGATTGCCCAAGAACATCGTCTCCGACAAAGGGAGTAGATGGACTGTATTCTTCGAGGACTGGGTTGTGGCTCACAACAACTCATTGAGAGGGTATCAAAGAAATAGAGCCAATGCAACATGATCCCAATCTTGTCTGCTTTCTCCTACAAGGTCATTGTGTTGCACTTGCCAAGAATTCAAATGCCTGCTCTTGTGAAATTTCTTTGTAATCTCCATCGATTTCTCCTACATCTCCAAATCGCCGCCTCTACCACCCCCTGCCCGTGCTCATCGGATAATTGTTGCTCCCATAATCTCTCCTTTGTCCACGCCCCAGACGGCCACATGAACTCTCACATACCTCTATTGATTCTCATTACACCCCTCCCTTACGATCCTCTCTCTCCTCACCTGTATTTACTTATAACTATAATTAAATTCTCTACTCCAACCCCCTCTCTCTTACTTTCTACCCCCTTACATTCCTTTCCCTCCCTACCTCTATTTACTTAAAACCTTTCTACTCTAACCCACTTTTGCTCTCTTTACTAAGTAAACTTCTCACCTTTCTAACTACATTTTCACTACTCTACCCCCCTTTTTCTCTCTCCTCCTCTTACTAAGCCTTTTATTTATTTATAAAGCCTAATTTTTTGTCATAATATTAGAATGATTCTATTTGCACCTATGTTTCATTAGTTACCTTACCCTAATTCTTTTTTCCCACAATACCTCTATATTGTGCTCTTCAATAAACTCTACTCTCCTTTTTTTCCATCCTCTGGAAATTATGGGGGAGCGACCACTGTAGCATGATAGAGGGGCGTGGAGGAAGAGAGAGTACTGCCATACACAGGCCGCCACATGGACAGCAGATGAGTATCCTTCTTAGGGTTACTTATGACCCACCCTTTGGGTCAAATCTGTCATGGTACAGACAGCCATGGTGTTGGCCATTCCTTGGGCCACACACGGAACCCTCATTCACGTAGTTTTGCAATTTTATTGGAGGCCCCATTGGAGGGGCACAAGGGGCTGTTGCCAACCCTGGACTTGAGCACAAGAGGCACAGCCAACAGGGGGTATTGACTCTTATATGACCCCAAGGGCTGGTCTGGTCAGCCAGTCCACTGACTGAATCGGCCAGCCAGGGAGCTGGATCAGCATAACCCTGATTAGGTCGGCAGTACAGGCCCCCAATCGGCTATTTTACGGGTATATCAGCCTCTCCATTGTGGAGGAGGAGTGTTTCACTCGACATCCTTGCTGAGGCCTACTTCAAAGCATTGATTGAGCACTAGGAGTCACTCAACTGGAGGAGATGGATCTCACAAAGAAAGAGAGCGCAGACAATTCTCTTATGAAGTTTACCGGTCGAAATTTCTCTTCATGGCAGCTATCTACTCGCCTCTACTTGATGCAAAAAGGTCTTTGGGGCATCGTTGATGGATCTGAAAGAAAACCAGAATCAGAGCGAGAATTAGCAGTATGGAATCAAAAAAGTGATAAGGCAATAGGAATAATTGGACGAGCTCTCACATTGGATTATTTTCACCATGTTGATGTGAAGAAGTCTGCAGCCGAGAATTGGAGGATTCTGGACACTTTTCGGTATGCACATGAACCATTCAAAAGCAATATTGAAGCAAGAATTATTCGACTTGAAAATGAATGAGAACAAAAATCTGGGAAACTTCCTAAACAAAATGCAATCTCTTCTTAGACAATTGCATGATCTAGGATCACGTGTAGAGGCAGATGATAAGAAAGCCATTCTCCTGAAGTCCTTACCTCCGAAGTACAATGAAACAGAGAGAATTCTATGACTTGATGAAAGTGCGGATTTTCGTGACTGTGTAGCTCTTCTTTTAAGCGAAGCAAAACATGATGACATACTTCAACCGTTCGGTGATACAACATATGCAGTCAAAGGTAAGAATATTCAGAAAAAGAAGAGATGTGGTCATTGTGGCAAGCCAAGGCATGATGAACAGCATTGTTGGCGCAAGCAGAAAGTACATGATACAAAAGCCAAAGCCTATGAAGCATCAGGGTCCGAAGATCACGCAAATTTTGTAGCTTTTAGTAATCAAGATTGGGCATTTTAATTCTTACGGTGCACTGGTTTTGCGTCTGTTGGCGTTTATAGTGATTACCAGTCTGAATTTGTTCGCTCTTAAGGTGTTTTGTTCACCAGTTTTGAGTAGTGTTGTTTTGATCCGTTTCCTTGTAACTTTTGATTTGTTGTTCTATTTCCTTCTCCCCATTTCGACTCGGGGGGAGTCTCATGGGGAGACCTATGGTCCTAAGGTTGCTGGGGCAAGGGGCAACATTCTGATTGGCTATGTGATGTAGGCTGAGATCTTTGATTGGGCCATGCACTGCATGTTTGATCCTCCAATGCATGGGCAGCTACGTGGCATTTGGTATTATTCTCTTGCCGCTTGGTGACTATAAAGGTTGCTCGTGAAGGTTCTATCGGTGACAGAGGCAGCTATTTGACGTCCTATATAGTCATAAAGAGATGATGAGTTCCTTCCTTTTGTCCAAGCTTTGTGCCTTAGATAGAGTCGATGTGTAGCAGCTGCTAGGGTTCTTTAGAAGAGTCTTTGTATTGGCGACAAGCCCGGTCTGGATGACCCTGCATCAATAGTTCTTTTGAGTTTCATGTAATAGAAGGTCTCTTGTCTATCTCCTCTGTCAAATACAGCTCATAATCTTCTGTTGATTCTCTGAATAGATATCCGTGAAGCTTTTGTGTTAGAGTTGTATTAATTGAGATCAAATAGAGCAATCTACTGTGTCACGATCTGACATATTCCTTTCTCTATACCTTAGGCTTATGGATGGTTTGATGAATGGACACTTGTGGAAGGGTACGCCCTTTCGACGGGATACTTCTTATGAGGCACAACCCTTCACAAGAGATTCTATTGAAGAGACTACCATTGTAATGTACCCTCTCATTAAGGGTCACACCCTTCACAAGGGATACACAACTCTTCATGCACATACACTTTGGAGTACACACTTCATGTGTGACTCCACTCTCTATATAAGAGAGGTCCAACTGTATGGATGACACACTACAGACACTCGAGCAATACAAATATTCTTTGTTCTTTGCTATTTCAGTCTCCTTTATGTTCCTTAGCACATTTCTAAATAAGGAAATCTAAGATTTCTTACAGTGGTATCAGAGCAAATTTCCCTCCTGCCTGTAGGAAATGCCCCCCACCTTCTACAGTGGTATCGGAGCAAATTTCCCTCCTGCCTATAGGAAATGCCCCCCACCTTCTATCGCCTATCTGATACATCTACTTCCACTAGAAGGATATCCACGCACGTTGTGCATGGAAAAGATGGAGAGAATGAGCGTAAAAAATTTTAGCACCAACCCCACCTAAGTCATCAGTGGCCTCTCCATCTCCCTCACATCACGAGTTGATGTGAATGGACACGACAAAAATCGTGTCTTTTGATGTGCTTGGGCTGTCCCAAAACCAAGGGACGCACCTTTTTCATCATCAGACACATCTTTTGATGAAGAGTTTTTGACTCCTCGCCTAAGGGACACACCCCATCGTGGAAAAAAGGACACATCTTTTCGTGTGGGGACATCCCTCTTTAAAATAGGGTTACACCCCTTCATGAAAAGGTACACCTATTCCAAGGGTCATACCCCTTAGAATAGGCACACCCTTTGGCACCAAGCACCAACCTACAAAAGGGTACCTAGAGGGCCTAAAAAGGGCAACCAGCCCTACACCCAAGGCCTAACCCAAGACTACCCTAGGGACAAGGCAACCCACGTTTTAATTTTTGGCAACCACCCAACCTAGGCAACCAAAAATAAATGACGATTCCCGTTTGACGCAATTTCATCACGCAAGTTCGCCTCTCTTCCACGCCATATGCCGCTCTCCATCAACCGATTTGCTGCCCTGGTTTCCAGCCAGTCTTTCCTGGCCCAGATCATCAGCCCTTGCTGCCCGCAAATCAGCCCTGGAAGCGAGCAAAGCACTTCCCTCAAGCAGCACCAGATGCAAGCAGCCTCTGCCAGCGAATCAAATCAGTCTGGTCCCTACTGCTCATAGCCTGTGAACAGCAGCTCTTTGCTGCCCTAAAACTCCGGCTAGCCAGGCCCGGGCCTGTTTCAAGTACCCCACAGGTTTCAACGCAGGCCACCTTAGCCAAGCCACGGACTTCAATGCAAGAAAAGTGTGCCAATTTTCACGCAATCTGCAAAACGCCTCTGCCAACGCCCTATCTCCTCGAAAGTCTCGCCAGGCACCTGTTTTTGTTCACATATTCACGTGGACTTGCAAAGACAGCAAAATGGACCTCCGGACAGAGATTTTCAGGGCTTTTCTACGCAACTAATTGGCAGATCTAATCTATGCCAGGTGGATTCTTTCCATTCTTTTTCTAAGGATTCTCTTTCATATTGTTATTTGCTGCTCATTATCAAATTACAGCAAATGAAAGCCCCCTCCTTAAAGCATGGAAACCCCTGGTAATGCCTCAGCCCCTTCAAGGACACCTCAGGCATCACCTGTTTTGAGCCAGTGAGCTCTTTTTATTTCAGCACAATACTCAGCAAAGGGTCTTAGCACTCCCTTTGCCTCAGCCCCTTGTGGCTTGTATGAGTTTTTCTCTTTGGTGTCACTTTGTCCCATAGGCCCACGAGGCCTTCTGTGGACATTAATATATCTTTCTTTTTATTTCTCTCCCCCCCCAACCCTGGACTCCAGAATCTGAAAGTCAAGAATGTGCACATCAGAATGCAATTTGGAGGGTTGAGAATTTCCCAACCCTATAGACAAGGAACATCAAAAAGCAGGGGGAAAGTGCACCTTTCTTTTTTTGTGGGTGGAAGAGGAGGCGATTGACATTAATAGCAAAGCAAGCAGTGTTTCAAAGGCCAACTTAATGGCAAAAACGGTAAACTCAACATTGACACGATTGCACATGTTCATAACGTAGACATTGAGATAAAACCAACAGCTTCTCTGAGAGGCAAGCAACGATCATGGCCCCTTTCCCGCACCACAAAATTTGAAAAGATTACCTCTGGCCAGTTAACCATCTTGATAGACCGGGGTGGCGTAGGAGCAGACAGCCGCCTATTTACGCTTGCATCAAATCCAATTGCAGGCCGGCCAGATGCGGTGGTTTTCTCACTCCTCAAAGATTCATTGTGTTGGCATGACAGAAATTCAGAGGACTGTCGGATGGACTTCAACTCCAAAAGAGCTGCTGTAATATACTTGTGCGCCATCTCTAAGCCTCGTCCTTGAGGTTTGTTCATATTGACTATTGTGTGATAAAATGCCTGGGCACCATAGATTTAAGTGTCAACTACTAACCGTTCTGAAGCTCTAAATTACAAGTTCAAGGTTATCAAGTTCTCTTTTGCACCGCGTACAGCCAATTGAGCAACGATTGAGTCCTCTAAGACAAGAAAATCATCAGGACTTTCACAATGAAATCGATACTTCTAAACACAAAAGCCTGCACAATAAGAATCATAACCTTTCTGAATCGTACACGAGACAAAACTGCTTGGCAATATCCTTCTTCCAAATCTGGATCCTCTTGCAACAGCTCAACATCTGCAAAATACAGCTTCAAAAATTAATTGTTTCTAATCAGTTGTAATAAATTCGAATGGACATGCTTCAAAGAAACCGCCTCTTTTCATTCTACCAAGCATGAACATGAATAGACATGACAACAATGAAACATGGACAGCGTTGAGACCTAAGGTCTTGCATCAAAACACACTCACGAGGGTGCAGCTAGCTATATACTATTTACATCGTGTGCACAAAGGAAAAACCGAGTTTCTCTCACTTCTTTGGAGGTGGAAGACCAGACTTTGAGCATGACAAAGGCAAATGCTCAATAGCCAATAATATGCCAACAAAAAAAACAATTTGTAGTTGTGTTCAGTATGATTTTCTTTTTTAAGGAAAGTTTGAAAGTCAAAGCCTAACCTTCCGCAAACTTTTTTTTCACGGTGACACCCTTGCTGCCCTTTAACTGTCGAGCCACTACCTCTTCTACTGAGTGCAACCCAGACAAACATTTTCCATCCCCCTCTCCTTCTAAAGGGAGACCAAAAGCAACTGTAAATAGCTCTTCCTCCTGCATTAATCAAATACTCTTTCATGTTATATTTCCAAGGATGAAGCCGCCACTACACGTGAAGCATGAACTTGCGGACTACAAGTGAATTAATAACAGTAAAACTCCTTAATATCACCAGAAATAAAGTTAGAAATTACACAAACGAAGTGACCAGAAATACTTTGTCCTTCTGAAAGATCAACTTCTCTTCCAAATGATTCGCATGTCATAACATTAGCCTTTGGGCAGAACTAAAGACATTGAAATCCAGAAGTCAACATAATGAAAGTTTGTTGTCTGGGACACACCTCATTCGTATGAGCTGCAGAGACAGCATTTCGTATCAAATTGCAAGTTGCTCTGGTTGTTCTGCAATATGCATGCAACAGGGCATTTGGGGAAGTTCTATCCAGGTCTAGCAGATAGAGACAAGAAAAAACTGTCTGAGCCAATGAATGACCCTTGTGCCAGGATGCCTGCACGCATCACAAACAGGTTGTATTAAATCTGAGCATTCATGAAGTCCAAAACAAGGTTACCTGCACACAAAACTCTTTCCAGCATTTTATACCTCACATGCTAAGAGGTGATCCATGACATCTACTATCTCAGGAGCACTCAAACCGATAGGAGCTGCTCCCCTCCGAACAGCATCTTCAAGTGTTTTTACACCAGAAGTTGCCATTCCTGCATCCATCTTTGGATCCATTATCTGCAAACCAGTTTGACCAAGCTAAGGATACAAATTAAACCAACAAGATCTGAACCTATACCAGAGGTTTCGAAGCCTTAGACTATGGGGAGTCCCCTATAAAAGGTTAGGAAGGGGGGGAAAGCCTACAACACTATTCAATTAAATGCAGCACAAATCAACCTTCTTTTCTTGTGTTTCCACATTGTGCTAATCCACAGTTATATTCCAAGTTTGAGAATGTGGCCAATAGAAGATACAGTAGCAAATAGGCCAAACACACCCAAAAGAAAAAAGAGAAGATCCTCAACAAGAAATCTACCACAAATGAGTGAAACAGAACATCCCGTCTGGCCTTCATTAAGCACATGAAGCTGTAACACCAAATTCTTCCAATGGGAATACATGATGGGGAAGTGTAAGAATGAATGAGGTGACAAACCCCACAACCCTTTAGGAGACCAGGGGAAAGGAAAGCGACGAAGAAAAGAAGTGAATGGGATTAACTGAAATAATCTAAGAAAGATGACTCAGGCAAAATACATCTCTGATTATAAAGCCACAAAATGGTACAGCCCAGCGATGCACGTCTTTGCTGGTATATGAGACTCCTGTGGAAGCTCATCTTTTGTCTTTTTATTTGTTCTTTCGGGGAGCAGGAAGGAGAAAAACACAGCGAAATATAGACAAAAGATAAGGGGAGGTTTTGTAAAGCCTTCCTGTTAAAATGTAGATAGATAAACATTCAAACCTCACAAAAATATCCTTTATTACGAAGCTAACCTGTAAGCATGCATTTATATCACATAGCTGATATGTAATAAATACCACAAAATTTTATGGCAATGGCAGTTCCCTACCTCCAAGGCAGACATCGCCTCAAACAAACTGAACCTCTCTCCATGAACTAATTCACCAACTTCCAAGTCTGAAAAATAATGAACCATCAGTGAATATTTGAATCAGAAAGCTACCAAAGCTAAGATTTTAAAAGCTTTACAATCTGTACACATGCATCCATGTAAATATACCATCACAAGACTAGAATATTTCTGATCCTAGTTTTCAAAACTCTTAAAAGAGTGACACAAGAAAAGAACAAAGAAAGGTAGAGAAGGGGCAGAGAGGAAGAAAGGGAGGAGAGGCAGAGGGCAAGAAAATAAAATTTTGTTTTTAAAAACCTTCACATAAGGATAAATGCTAAGACAAAGACTACTCCTGAAGCAAGTACTTTCATCATTAGTGCTTACTAAAATATCTGCATGCAAATAAAACAAGCGTGTTTGAGTGCATATGCACATGTATGTGTCTGCAATTATGTTCAAGCATACACGGATGCATTATATGTATCTTCATCTATATCCTCGTGAAAGACCAGATACATTCAATCTTATGCATTGGGAATCGTTTACAAACAAAGCTTAGAAAATGAAACAGCAAGCTGGAGAGAAGAGAGGGACAATGTGTAGACAGATAAGCTAAAGGCTGGCGAAGGGGGCGGGGGGGGGGGGTTGTTTTCGTTTCGTTGCTTATTAAAGTCCACGTGAGACCCTTCAAGATCTATGGGACTAGTAACCACTATTAACTAATAGTGGTCTTTTACATCTACTGTGTAAGTGATTGAAGAGAATTTGCATAGTTCCTTAAGAAAATGTCAATTGTGTGAAGTAGGACCTATCCTCTACTAGGTTTGGAGGATGCAAAACAATTTCTATAGGTGTAGCAATGGGAAGAAGTGGTGGAAGGGGAAAGAGATGATAGGAGGAAAAGAAGATGTGATAATGGAGGGGTTGAGATAATTTTAAGTGTGGTACGCAATCAAATAGCTTGTCTGCAGGTGGTAGGATCTTGGGCTTGTGTTTGTTGTGCTACGACGCATTTAAGAAGTTGGAGGAAGCGGATTGTTTCAACTGTGCTTAGAGAGGCACATGCAGTCTTCATGGAAGGGCACTTGTTGGAAGGAGAGTTTTAGTGGCTAGGTGCCTACCCCCATCATTTCACAGAATGAAGTAGAAATTGCTGAACATTAGATGAAACAATGCTGGGCACGGGTTCCTTGTCTTGTGTGCTCAAATAGAGGCCATTGATTTGATCCAATACAATATGCTCCATGCCGAGATGATGCCAGCTTGCTTGAATGTTAGGGTGTATTTTGGTATATTTGGCAGCCCCAACCAGTTTATGTCAAGTTCTTGATAGGTTGGTAATCTTACAAGAAGTTATCGGCAAATTTGATGATGAAATGATCCAACCAGCCAAATACATCTTCGCCTAGTGCTTGTAAAAGGAAGATGGTTGGAGCTTGGTGTTGTAACTTCAGCGAGAAGCTGAAGTTTGCTTGTTGAGCAACAGCCTACTGCCTGTTTGTATTCATCAATACGTAAGGCATGGCATTGATTGTGCTTGCAAGTCGGGCTAATGAGGGCTGACTGGATGGCATTAGAAAAACAAAGGTGGAGGTTGCTTGCTACAGCTAACACTCCCCGCAGTAGCCGAAGATAAACAAAGATGTAGTGCCCAGCAATCACACAGTGCTAATTTCAAATCCAACTTCTTTCCTTAGTATGTAATAGTGTAGAGAGAGAGAGATGTGTGCAGACAGTAAATGAACTAAGCTGAAGAGAGAGAGTATCCAAAGATGGACCAAACCATATACAAAATGCTTCTTTCATCTTCAAGTAACTCAATGCCTACAATGACTCCATCTAGTCTAATCATCCTAGTTCCCACAAAGCCCTGACCAACATCAGCAACAAATTCTAAAAATCGACAATGAGCGGTTATATGTCCGTCAAATTGTCACCTTTGATGGTGATGAAAAAATAAGGCTGCACCCTAGTATAATCCCATGCCGTCATTGCCCTTTTAACAATATTGTATATGGTCTCCTTGGCACCCTCATTCAATCAAATTTGAAAACGAGTGTCATCCTACTTATCATTATCGTTCACATAAGCTGATTCAATTCTTACTCGTTCATACAGACTCCTACATGTCGCATCCTCTTTGATCACGCCCCTGAACTCTCTCTCTCTCTCTCTCTCTCTCTCCCTCTCTCTCTCTCAGCGTTCACCAATCATTTCATCGGTAAAACTGAGGTATTGAATGGCAATCTAAAGCTGATCCTTTCCATGTGCACGGAGTTTGCACTTGCGCAACTCTTGCTCTGTGATACGCACGAGAAGCTCTACGATTGAGTCCTCCAATCACTCCTAGACGGGAAGGAATTCAGGAGGAACAGCGGTTGACCTCCATATAGAGGAAAGGCGAGCCGAATCACTGAGTAACCAAACACTGAACAGAGCAGCAGAGGACAAGGGGCCTTTGTGGGCAGATAAAAGGATGCAAAGTATGATACCGTTGCAGACTGCTGAAAAGAAGTTGGAAGCATCGGCCCATGCGGTCTGATCGCCGGCAGGAAACTCAACTGCAGGGTCGGTCTCCATAGCTCCTGGAAAGGGCACGAAGGTGAAGCTAAGCGGCAGCCATGGAGGCTTTTGCAAAACAACTGCGACAAAACTCTCCTTATTACTTCCGTGAGAACGTCGATAACGAGAGCCTTGACTTTAGTAAACTGCTCCCTTTTGCCCTAGTTGCACTTAACCCTCGGGATCAAAATGTGGCTTAGGTCACAACTAGGGATGGAAAGGACACATGGCATCATTTTATAAGTGGGGACGCATGTCATCATTCCATTCATATCCTCTTCTACCCATTGAACGGTATCTGATCTCACGACCAAACCTCCCGCCGGGGAACCGCTTAAAAAGTAGATCTCGTTTTGGGTCTCAAGGGCTGGCAAAAAAAGTGGCTATTCTAGACCAAGTGAACCAATCCTGGAAGAAAAAGTGGTTATTCCCATCCTAGACCAAGCGAACCCATCCAAGGAGAGATGATGATAAATAGGTTCTTATCCTAAACCCTTGCTAGTGCTAAGGCCCTTTTGGTTGTTAGCACATGGTGGGATGGGAATAGGATAAAAATACATTTTGATTTGAATATGGATGGACCCCTTTTTCTCATTTTCATCACATGTGCTAAGACCCTTACTTGACATTGTTAGTTGTTTACATGACCATCATGCCATGATTTTATGGGATGAAGTTTTCATATTCCCTCTACCTAAGTCAATGTTTAGCATCTCGATGAGCTTTAAACATGTGCAAAAAAACCAACTTTTGCAATAAAGTATGGTGATGGGATGTGTGCAGGAGGTTAGAGAGGAGACCTCCCAGCTATGAGCTAGGGTATGCCTGCTTCAAAGCCCATAGCCATGAGAGGGAAAGGCCTAAGATCTCAGTGAAGCTCACAAGAGTAGCTCTAAGTAGGTGAGGGATGAAGACAAGGTCAAAAACCCTTGTGCCACTTGGGGTTAGTCTAAAACGTTTCAAGTCAAGATGGCAGTGCTCTTGCAAGTTCAAGAGATGTCATGATATTCCCCAACCATAGGGCAAGGGGGATCTTCAAGATAAAGTCGATGAAGATGGCATGATATACAAGGGTCACAACAATGGTCAGGGAGAAAATGTTACATTAGTAACAAGTTTTCACCTAACTATGCATGCATCTGAGAACCACTCCCCTTAGATTGTCCTTGACACCTTTGTAGCAAAAGCTTAAAGGGGAGGAGACTAACCATTTACTCTTAGAATTAGGAACTATATTGACAACAACCCTATCACAACAAAATAAACTTGAAACAATCACTAATCTCCCTTAGACACAGCCGCGCAAGCATTCACTGAAACTCGTGCAGATATTACAGCATGTAGAGAAGAAATAGTACTCATTATGCACATCCACAAAATGTGGGAAAACTACTTAGGAAAGAGCCAAGTACATCTAGCTAGAGATGCTAGGTAAAATCGTAGTCAAAGATGGATGCTCCTATAGAGACCTACAAAAGAGATAATGTGCCACACTCTACACAAGTCATGGGCCCTTCACTTGCTACATGGAGGTTACCACTGATGATGACCTATTTTAGGTAATGTAGGAGCTTGGAGTCTGCCCAAAAATAGCCAACTTGGTTTGTTGGAATACGGGATGTGGTTTGCCCAATTCACAAGTTGAATCAGCCAATTTTTGCTTATCTCATTGTATATTGCAGGTATCCACTAGGTAGGCCCTGGCAGTGCACATTCCTACCTTGTGCCATGTAGATAGTCCATGTGTCATTGTGGTTATTCAAATCCTTCACGTAGTTAGTCCTCTAAACCCGTGTTACACACCATGTGCAAGTGTTTTGTCCAAGTATGTTCCCCTCCTATGGTGCCCTGCCCACTTGTCCTCATAGGGGGGCTCAAAGGTGGGTCAATGACACTCCAACGACCCCTCTCAATGACTCAACTATGGGGCAATGCCCATTCGCCTAATGAGATGCTCCAGCTACTCACTAGGAAGAGCCTCACTAAGGATATTGGAGATTCTATCATCTATTGGACAATAAAGCAACTACACAGCCTCGTCCTAGATCAGCTCCAGAATGAAGTGATACTGAACCCCGATATGCTTCATATGAGCATGGAACATCATGTTCTTTGCAATCACTATGCAACTCATGTTTTAGCATATGGTCATTGTCACCTCCTCCTCAAGCCAAACGAACTCACATGCTTGCCAAACAAGCTACCCTATATTCTATCTTCGTAGAAGATAGTGCAACAATAGGTTGCTTCTTGCTTAGCCATGATATGGCAACCCTTGTAAGCATGACTTAGTAACTCGAAGTTGAGTGCCATGTATGCCAATCAAATCTATATCATAGAATCCTCAAAGCTCGCTATCGGAGCAATACATGATTACATGGTTGGTTGTGCCTTTGAGGTGGTTTGGTTGAGAACTAAGAGAGTACTCAAACTGCAAAAGCTATGTTAGGCTTGGTATTGGTTATATACAGCAAACTACCAACCATATTCCAAAATATCATTGCATCTACCAACTAAGACGGTTCTAGTGGCTTAGCTTGGTCCCAACCTCCATAGAGTTGATGCTTCTTTGCAATCCTGCATCTTAAATCTTTTCAGCACCTCTTGACAATACCTCTGTTGAGGCTCTCTTCATAATTGAAACTACCTTCATTTATTTTGCATGACTTGTATATCCCAAGGAAATGAAGGAGAAGTCCCAAATCTGTGATCTTGAACTCCTACATCAAAGAGTCCTTTGACTTCTTGGATCTTCTTCTTATGATCACTTATGTAATGAAAGCAACTACATTAAGGATATTGATCATGGTCTTACCTCCACTTATGAAGAGATAGAGGTTAGGATTAGATGGACCACGAGATGATCCAATCTCATGAAAGTAGTCATCTCTATCCTTTGGTACCAAGCCCTTGGAGATTTTTTAGCTCGTACAATGCCCTATTAAGTTTGAACACCTTCTTGCCATCAATTGGATGTTGAAACCCTTATGACTGCTCAACATATATTACTTCTTGAAGTTCACCATTTAAAAAGGTTGACTTCATGTCCATCTAACAAAATTGGCCAATAATGGTGGGCTGCCATGACTCTGTCTATGCCTGAATGGTTGTCATCCTAGCTAAACGAGCAAATGTCTCTCCATAGTCAACCATTTCTACATGTGTTCCTCTTTTAGGGTCTATCAACAAGATCCCATGAGTGGTTCTTCAAAATAGCATCCATCTCTACTTTCATAGCATCCTACCACTTTGGGACTCCCTTTGTTTCTTAAAGGTTCTAGCTCAAAACTATCAAGGCATAGTTTATGGTAGGGGCTTTTCTTTGAGACCACTCTGGGCTACCTGTCACACATGAATCTTATGAGGTCGTCAGGTACCACTTTGGTAACTTCCTTTCCTTAGTCAAGGTCGGTCTTGTTGGCATGGATGCCTCAACTCTATCTTTGATTCTAGTTTCTAGATCCTTTGTAGAGAAGGAGGTATCCATTCCTTGGAGAGAGCAGCTTGGGATGCCTTCATATTCTAGTTCAGTGGTGGCTGAGATGTTTAGTTTGATGATGCTTTTCACACTCCGTCACAGTCTCTCCAGTTTCTTGGTCAAACAAGAGACCTCAGATGCCCATTCATGCATGCATTAACAAATTTTATGTTGACGATTGGGCTTTGGATAGAGGTGGTTGTATATGCATTGCTCTTGGGATTTATACTTCAAACCACTTTCCAGTGGTGTTGATGATTTCCGAGCCTCATTTGAGAGGCCACTCTACGAGTCTCAAGATTCTGGATTCCATGTACTCGGAGGAGGAGCTCACCAAGGTGGCTTTATAGATTTGGGTTTCTCATATGCAGGGTGTAGTTTCATCCCCTTCACATGTGGTAGTAGCCCTATCTGACAATAGTGACTTCTATCCTTCCGTCTCACTAACACCAAAAAGTAAGAGATACTCAGACAAGAACCTGGCCTTCGCCATCAGTTGATAGCCCTTCAGAGGGAAGAGCATAAACAACCTACAGATGCTTGGATTCAAGAGCAGCAAGGGCTCTTCAGAAATCATTGCTAAATCAGAGAGTGGAGTATGTCTTTCATGCACGAGAGTCCTTTTGGACTCATATGGGTGGTAGAGTCAATAAGCACTTTTTCGCAGCTCATGGCTTGAGACTTCTTACATGATAGCAAGTCTCAGTCTTTAGGGAAGAATTGGAGCTTTTGGTGCAATTGCTTGTGGCTCTGACTCATTGAACACCTCATCCCAATTCACCACACTAGCTTCTTCCTTTTTGGGTGATACAATCGATATGCTTTTGATATTTCACTGTACCCAATGAAGATGCACTTTTGCTTTGGGATCCAATTTAATCCTGTCTGCTTTGTTTACATGTGCACATGCATCGGAACCAAAAATCCTTAGATGAGAAATTACAGACTTCTTACCAAAATACGCTTTATATGTAGTCTCCCATTCCACCGCCACTTTGGCTTTTGTTCTATTCAAGATGTGGACAGCCATGTGAATGGCCAAAAGATCTAGGAATCTTGCTCCCTCTTAGCATGCCTAAGCCCATTTTAGTGATTGTCTAGTTCTTCCTTTTAGCCACCCCATTCTATTGGTGTTAACCCTGTGGCAACAAGGATCAAAAGTGCAGTTTAGAGCACACAATACAAGATCATTATATTGTGGAGTAGCAACAAAGTTCACTTGTAATATCTTTAGCTTGAAAATAGGTATGAGGAATTGAAGAATATAGGGGTAGCCAAAATCCTCTTTACAATCATACTTGCAAATCATGATCTAGAGAGAGAAATACTAAAACGTTGATTCGACTATCGCCCTCATAGCTATAAAGAGGCGAGCTCCCTAGTCCATTGTATCAGATCAGTTCAGATTAGATCATAACTTCCAGCTAGTAGCTCTTCACCTAGTATCTGTTTAGATCGCCATCTAAGCTCCACTGTGGGAGCGCATGGGTGGACAGAGCCATCATCTGTACTACATCAATATTGAAGGAAAATTTTGTTCCTCTCCAGTTTGCTGTGTACTCTATTCTTTGTTCAGTTTCTATTCTGCTGCGTCGTGTAATTTAACATGGTATCAGAGCCCAGGCAACTCTAAGGATCAAAGAGTAGAAGAGAGGCGAGGGCTTCAACAACATACAGAGTGATGACAATAGGAAGCGGCTCAAGTTCAGCAACTGTAGCTGCACCAGCTACACCAACAATCCAAGCATTGAGGATTTGCCCACCAGCCTTCACTGAAGGCAAGCTAGATGGTACAAACTACACTTTATGGAAGTTTAAAATTACTGCTATTCTGGATTCGTATGATCTTCTGGAGACAGTACTGGGGATTGACTCAAAACCATAAGGAACCCCCGACCCAGCAAATCCAGGGGGTACGATACCTCCTAATGTCAACCTTCTACGAGCTTGAAAACGTAGGAACATAGATGCTCTGTGTGCCTTGGTTACAAGTACTACTAATAGTGTTTTGACCTTGATTCAGCATACATCTAAGGGAACTGTGGCCTGGAACATATTGAAGAGTCAGTATGAGATGTGGAATCAGACAAGGATCCAGAACCTGGAGAATCAATAGCTCACAGCTGAGAAGTTTAATGAAGGAGAGACAGCGGAGGCATTCATAACCTGAATCAAAAATCTGTGAGACCAAATGGCTGGTGTTGGGATAGAAAAGACTAGCGAAGATCTAGCTTGGCCGTGTCTCCAAATATGTCCACCAAGGTTTGATGGATTAGTAATAGCACTTAACACTTAGGTGAGACCCCAGCCATTGTCATTTGAGGAGTTCTGTGCTTTACTTATGGAGGAGGAATTGAGGCTTAAAGCTTGAGATGGAGGCGGCAATGGGGATGTTGCGTTCTCTGCCACTGCGAAAGGCAAAGGTGGTTCCTCCACCAAAGGTGAGTCCTCTACTATTGGTGACAAAAAGAAGAAGGGCAGCAAGAAGTTTCAGGGAGAATTTTTCTACTGCAAGAAGAAGGGCCATGTGATTACAGATTGTTGGGTCAAGAAAGCAGATGAAAAGAATGGTACCCTGAAGAAGATAGATAAGGGGAAAGAGACAGCTAACACAGTGGAAGTAGAGTTGGATCTATTTCTGGCCATTGAGGAAGAGTGTTCCTCAGTTCAAGAAGGGTCAACCACTGATTCATGGGTGTTGGATAGTGGTTCCTCCCGTCACATGACCTGCAAGAAGGGTCTATATTGTTCCATGCAGCCTCTACAGGAACCCATCATCGTGACGGTTGGTAATAACGCAAAATGCCCTGTTGAGGGTACAGGTATTGTTTCATTTGTTTTCGTAAATGGAGATGTTAAGAAACTATCTAATGTGTTGTATGTTCCACAAATCAAGAGAAATTTGCTATCAATTGCTTCCATAACTGACCTTGACCATGAGGTGAGGTTCATCAAGACAGGAGCAAAAATTTAGGCAATCTTGTTGGCACAGGAGTAAGGAGGAACAACCTATATGAGCTAAGTGCTCTTACAGCCACCGGTGGAGTGGGCACAAGCAAACTTTGGCACGAAAGATTCGGCCACATCGGATTTGCAGTACTGAAGGAGATGCAAAAGCAAAGTATGGTTGCTCACTTACCTGTAGTCGCAGAAATCAAAGAACTGTGTGAAGCTTGCATGATGGGCAAGCAACAAAGAAAGGCATTCCCACAAGAAAGCAAGAATAGAGCAAACACTCCTCTAGAGTTGGTGCATGTTGACTTGTGCGGCAAGATGCCTACACAGGCCTTGGGGGGATCTTCCTATTTTTTATTGATTGTCGACGACTATAGTAGGAAGATGTGGGTGTACTTTCTTTGCGAAAAGGCTCAAGCTTTTGGTAAATTGAAAGAATGGCTACAGCTTGTTGAAAATGAAACAGGGAGAAAAGTGAAGAAAATCAGATCGAATGGTGGTGGTGAGTTTGTTTCTACAGAGTCTGGAAATTTTTGCAAGAGCAAAGGGATCAAGCGACAAACGACAACAACACATACACCTCAGCAAAATTCGGTTTTTGAACACCGAATGTGGACCATCGTGGAGATGGGGAGGTGTATGTTGAAAGGTGATGATCTGCCAAACCACTTTTAGGCTGAGGCTGTCAATACTACGGTTTACATCCTTAATCGCAGCTATACAAAGGCACTCAAAGGTAAAACACCACACGAGGCTTACAGCAGTAAGAAGCCATCTATCTCCCACTTCAGGACGTTTGGGTGTGAATGCTATGCGCATGTACCAGACAAAGAGAGAAACAAGCTACAACCAAAAAGCACCAAATGTATCTTCTTAGGCTATTGTGATGAGAAGAAAGCCTATAAGTTGTATGACTGAGAGGCAAAGAAGATCATCGCGAGCCGCGATGTGGGGTTTAGGGAGCAGCCACATGCAGTGGAGGTAGAGAAGAGCTCTTCCACTTTATCATCAAGCGAAGAGGTAATTCACTATGGACCTGTCCCAGGAGCTATAAAGGAGGAGGAAATATCAGATGATGAACGTATAAGTCACCAACCTGTTCTTAGACCACCGGAAAAGCCATTGCCGCAATGGGTAAGGTAGCTCTACGACCATGATAATCAGATGCCTATGTCTGTTGAGCAGCATGCAGATGGACCAAGGCAATCTCAGAGAATCAAGGAGCAAAGGAGGGCTTCTGCTCACATAGTCAATATGGCCTTGATGGCTGAGATTATTGCAGAAGTAAAGGAGCCTACGAGTTTGGAGGAAGCACTTGCAGACCGAGATTGGAAAAACGCTATGCAAGTAGAATATGACAGCATCATGAAGAATGAAACTTGGGAGCTAGTAGATCGACCACCTAATAGAAAGGTTATTGGCACCAAGTGGGTTTGGAAGGTAAAGTACAAGGTCAATGGGACTTTGGAAAAGTACAAAGCCAGATTGGTTGCGTAAGGATTTTCACAGGTTGAAGGGTTTGATTTTTAGGAATCTTTCACTCTAACTACCAGAATGACCACTATTCACACAGTACTATCGGTGGCTGCTCATAAAAAGTGGCCAGTTTATCAAATGGATGTTAAATTAGCATTCTTGAATGGTGACCTCAAGGAGGAGGTGTACGTGGCTCAGCCACCTGGGTTTGAGGCCCCCCATTCTAAGAACAAGGTATGTAAGCTCAAGAAGGCTTTGTACGGCCTAAAACACACCCCAAGAGCATGGTACCAATGGATAGACAAAAATTTTCATAAATTAAACTTCAAAAGATGTGCCTCAGATGCTAACTTATATGTGTACAGGAAAGGTGGAAAATCTGCTATTATTGTTCTATATGTGGATGATCTTATTACAGATGACTGAAGACATGATCCAGCAGACAAGAAAGGTGTTGAGCACTGAGTTTGAGATGACAGACTTAGGCTTGATGCACTACTGTTTGGGGATTGAAGTCCGCCAGGCAAGATCTTCATCTCTTAGTAGAAATATGCAAGGGAGATCTTGAAGGCATTTGGTATGTTCGAGTGCAAGGAGATAGCTACACCTATGGAGGTAAATGCGAGATTGTCTATGGAGGATGCCTCACCACCAACAGACATTGGGAGGTACATGAAGTTGGTTGGCAGTCTCATCTATCTGTGCAACACCAGACCGGACATCAATTTTGCTGTTGGCGTTTTGAGCAGGTTCTCCAATAAGCCCCAGGAGAATCATTGGAATGCAGGGATGCGGGTGCTCAAGTATGTGGACACTCTTGATTATGGCATCACCTATGGTACGGACACTCTTGATTATGGCATCACCTATGGTACGGGCACTTCCTTGGCTGGTCATTGTGACTTATATTGGGATGGAGATGTTGATTCCAGGAACTCAGTTTCTGGATATTATTTCTCTTTAGGTTCAGGTATCTTCTCTTGGATCAGTAAGAAACAACCAACAGTGGCATTGTTTTCTACTAAGGCTGAGTACAAGGCAGCATGTTTTGCTACTTGTGAAGTAGTGTGGATGAGGATCTTATGGAACATGGGAGTGCAAGAGGATGAGGCAACTGTGCTGAGGTGCGACAATCAAAGTTGCATGGCCATTGCTAAAAATCCAGTGTTTCATGCGTGCACAAAACATAGAGATTCAGTATCACTATGTGCGTGATTTGATCGAGGACGGGATAGTGGAATTGGTCTACTATCCAATAGAGCAAAATGGAGTAGATATCTTTACCAAGGCACTCGGGAAGGATCAGCTTCAGGGTCATCTTCAGAGACTCGGCATTGGGCCGAGAAAGTAGTTCACCTACGGGTGGACATTGAGGGGGGGTGTTAGATATGCTCAATGCCCCACCCTCCTAGTAACCAGCAGCAGTCCAAGGTGCTCAAGTTGTAAGGCCCCCATATGAGGAGAAGCCATGTGTGAGCCCAGGACATTGGATGGATCCTGACTTGCAGGTCAGATGAGGTCTATCAACAATGAGACTGTTGATGGTAGAAAGGTGATTGTGTGGGAGCCCCTTATTCTTGCTGGGGCTTGGGGGCCAGCTAGCCCCTAGCTGGGGGGTCCCAGGGGGGCCAACGGCCCCCTTGGTGGGGGCTTGAGGGTGGGAGCCCTTGAGGCAATGGTACAGGGAATATTCAGTGAATATTCCATGGTTGACTAGTCGGTTCCACCGACTAGGTTGACTAGTCGGCTCCACCGACTAGGTTGACTAGTCAGTTCCACTGACTCTGGGTCCTAGGGGGGCCAACGGCCCCCTTGGTGGGGGCTTGAGGGTGGGAGCCCTTGAGGCAATGGTATAGGGAATATTCAGTGAATATTCCATGGTTGACTAGTCGGTTCCACCGACTAGGTTGACTAGTCGGCTCCACCGACTAGGTTGACTGGTCAGTTCCACTGACTCTGGGTAATTTTATTGCCAAGACTCTCAAATATCATGAATATTGTATCACAAAATCTATCTTAGAATAGTTGCTCTCTTATTCCCTTCCACAAAAGGAAGGAGACACTTGTATTATTGTGCTTATGGGTCCCATGGGTCGGTTTCTTGGCCCCTGGAGGATGATAATACATTCTTCTTCTTCTCCTTCTTCTTCTTCTTCTTCTCTCTTTCTCTCTCCCCTTCCATTTTCTTCGACACACTCACACTTATATGCCAAAATATATTTCTGCTCCTCCATCTCATTGTGATTACGAGCTCCTTTTCCCCTTTTTTTAAGTTTTACCTTTAATATATTTCCTATTTAACCCCCTTTTTTTCCTCTATTAAATTTATTTCCATCTAATTATTTACCTTGTTTGATTTTATTTTGCCCTTTTTTGTGACTTTCTAATCTTTGTTTTTTTAAAAAAGGAAACCCCAAACCCCCCCGCCACATTTATTTCCCACTATCTTTCTGCCACTGGCACTTGGTTTCACGAGATGACTACCTAGCCTGCCTCCTAAAACAATTATTACACAACTGACTACCCTAGACCTACCTACATGGCCAACTACATGCATACCCTTATATTGCTTGCTGCGCATTATATTATTCCTTATAGGTGGGGATAAGGTTTAGATAAAGGTTATCTACCCTTGAGCGGTGCATGTGACGGGGTTTAATGAAGTAAGCAGTGCTCTCTCCATTGGTGGATCATGATAGTTTTGTTGTTAGAGTCGCTCTTATATCTCCTTCTTCATCACCTTGCTCTACTCTGTGTCATCGTGAATTTTTCCTTCTCTCTTCTTGCTCATGCTCTCCCTTGAGCAGCTTTGCCCTTCACCAACTACTCTAACTCCTTTCAACTCCCTGCAAGGATGCCTTGGCTGCCACCTTTACTCAGGTTCTTTTCTTTATGCCTCCCAATTGTTTCTCGCCTTTGCCTTGCTCCTTCGTACTTTTTTGTCTGGATACTTTCCCTCCAATCTTTCTTGTGCACCTTCCCTAAGCTCATTGACTATCATTCTTTGCTCCTTTTGCATCTACACAAATGCTTGACCCCTCGTCTCTATGTGAGTCTGATTCCTCTTGTACTCATCCCTCTTGGGCTCCTCATCGGTGGTTTTTACTCTTTTGCTTGCCTTTTACATGCTTTCTAGCCTCAATTGCATGAGTCCTTTGCTGCAAATGTTGTTATTCTCGCTCATGTTGGCTCTGACGCACCCTCAAATTTCACCTCCCTTAGTTGCCTCATGGTTTCATCTACTTGGCCTTTTGCTTCCACCTTGTATCAAAATCCTTCGACTATTATTTGGTCCCTTCTCCCTGTGATCAGCATCGTTGTCTTCTCCCTACGGATGATCAGCTTTCCGTGTGATCTTCTTTAGATTGTCTTGCCCTTGGAACTTACTCAGGTCTCACTATGTTACCTTTGAGACAACTCCTTGGCTGCTCCTCACAATTCTCTTGGTCTGACTCTTTGCCTCACTGCTCTTGCTCTCTCACCAACCTCATCACTCAATGCGTGTAAAGAGTTCACTTTACCACCTTTTTTAACTTCAAGCCTCCATGCTTGGCTTCTTCTCTATTGCAGGTGACGGCCTCTCTACGTAGTCTTTCACTAAGCTACATGGCTGCTATGAGTGATCCCCTTTGTGTTTGCCTAGACTACCGCAAATTCCTATCTTATGACCTCTTTTGCCTGGACCTCAGATTCCATTTCTTTGCTTGCTCTCACAAACACTTTCAGTCTCCTTCCCTACCGATGGCCTCTCCAAACTCTCAAGTCCGTCCTCACAAACTACCTCACCTGGTTCTAATTGTTTGGTGGACTATGGTGTGCCTTCTTGTTTGCTTGCCTAACTGGATGCTTAATACTACTATGTATATCACAACCGTATAAGTTTCATGGTGTTTCTCTACTATGGCTGTGGCCTCCTATGCACCTCTACCCTTCCGTGACCTGCTGGCATCTCTTCTTGCGTACTTGCCAACTTCTTCTTGTTACGCTCCTCACTACCTCTAACCTCTTGTTGTTGTCACATAGCATTTCTTATCTCTCTCTTTTCTTGCTTTTAGTGTTCCCGATTTTTGTGCTTTTTTACGTGGTTTAGTACTTCCTCTTTCCTTATATATATATATATATATATATATATATATATGTAAAGAACTTGCCTACTTGCTTATATTTATTTTTATAGAGCTTATATATATATATATATATATATATACATACATATATATATATAGGTCTTGCTTACTTGCTTTTAGGTAGCGCTCTTTTTCTGACCTTTTTAGGATTTTTTCTACACTTAGTAATTTTTGTCTTTGGTTTATCTATATATACATATATATATATATATATATATATATAGTCTTTAGTATCTTTTAGACATTTTTTACTAGTAAGTTCTTTCCTTTTTTTTGTTTACATGTTTTTAGTAACACTATTTTCTACATTTTTTTGTTCTTTTTGCTAAATGTGTCAAACATTTTATTGTTAAGTTTCTTTTTACCTATTTCTCCCCCTTTCTATGGCCAAAAACCCTATTCTTTAGTTGTATATTCTTAGGAGGTTATTTAAATTTTAGACTCTTAAATTATGGCATTCGTGTAACTATTGATTGTCTAAAATCTATAACACTTGCCTTATTCAAAGTGGCCTCAATTTTGTTTTTTAATTTTAGGTCTCTCTTTTTCTTGCCTTTATTTTAGGTTCTCTCTAGCCCTTTTTATGCTCTCTTACCCTCTCTTTACATAAACATAGGTTCTTTTAATTGCTTGATTTTTAAAATAAAAGCTTTATCTAACCCCCCTTTTTTTGGTTTACTTATTACTTCTTAGGAGTTCATTCTTTTTGTGATGAAATTTATGATCAGTTAATTAATTTCTTTTGTCTTGTAAGCTTGGTAATATATATGTAAAATTATTTCTCTTTTAATTCTTAATTGACTTTACCTAACACATTTATCCCCCTCACATCCATTTGATTGTAGACTTAGTCGTTTATCACCCATTTTTAATTGTTGAGATGGACTAACCTAAGGGTGTGGATTACCTCCCATTTGGTTGTTTTCTTGTAAGGGTGGGACTACCCCCCTTATTGTCTCACACTTTAGTCGCGGATGTATCCCTTTTATGATAGATTTGTCACACCAATTGCACATATGGCATGGTATTTTCAAAAATTTACTTTGTGAATCTAGACGGTTGTCTATGTTCCTTGGTAAAGCAATAACATGCTAGGGAATACAGGCATTACCTGTCTACCCAATTGAGACTATGATGTTCTAACACCTAGTTTTTCTTGGATGGTGGCAGGTAAGTGAACCCTGACCTCGGAGCCTGGACTACCGGATGGATTCTACACTTTTGTAAACCTACCTTGATTAGCTATAATACCTTTGAAATAAAATTATATCTCATATCTTTTGAATGTTTAAATCTCCATATTTGATTTAAAAATAAATAAATTAATTGTTTAGTTTAAGGCCAATCTATGACTGAATCAATTGTATGGTTCAATTATATGTGTGTATGTGTCTGTGTGTGCACGCGCGTTTCAAGAATTTTTGTTTGAACAATAATTAAATTGCCTTTAATCCAAGTGAACTTCTAAAATTGTTACGAGTGCTAACATTCTATGTTGTACTTCAAACTTGTACAACAAAGCCCAAAAATCTCTAGTTTCTCACCTTAACTTTGCGCTCATGCCATAGTTGTCTTGCAATTGTTGTAACCATATAAGGGTCATGCTCACATATTTTATAAGTAGCAATGATTATTTGATTTGTTCTTACTTCCACCGCTAGCCTCAGAATGAATGGCATAACATTCTATTAGGCCCCACAGTGATCTTCTCTCAGGTGACATATCTTCATAGCTTTTTTTTGATTGGAAAAGCTTGCCTGATATATCTCTTGCAAGACACTCATTGCAAGGAGCCATCTTGGAGTCTTTGGCTTCTTGCTTGAGCCTAAGGAGTCTTGACCTCTCTAATAACTATGCAATTATTATCAAAATGGAAGCTCTCATGGGTCTTTCTATGTTTGATGTACCTTACAATGTACTTTCTAATACACAAATCTTTCCTCTTTCCTTACGTATTAGCTGTTTTGACTACCGTCTTGCCTTCTCCCACATCACCACATCTTGCACTCCTTAGGATGGTCCTATGGTGCTCTATGGTTGCTCACTTAACCCACCTCACTATAGCATTCTTATTTGATTCCATGATCCAACACGCTAGCACTAGCATTTGATTCATCTCCCATCATGATTGTTTAGCTTCCATGGTTGCAATCATTTGTAGCTTCCTAGTTGTAGTCTTCTACGATCACCTGGGAGGAATCCATCCATTTTGAGATAGTCATTGATTTAAGAAGCATGTATGAGCATGTGGAAACACTCCTTTTAGCGATGATAGTATTACAAAATTCTTCAAAAATTGCCTGGCATCGATTTGCATCTATTTGATGTTATCTAGCACTATCTTGGTTTGGAAAAAAGAAGTCCATGCTCCATGACCTCCTTGTGCAAATAATTTCTATCTTGGAGCCATCCAATGCATGAAGTCCAATGAAGAAGAAGAAGAAGCATGAAATCATAGACTAACATCTAGTGGTAGTCTTCTCCATTGAAATGATCAATTGTAACTAGTGTGGAATTCCATCCATTGTGAGAGAGTTATTGAATTAAGAAGCATGTAGGAGCACGTTGATCATACACTAAAAGCACCAAGGTTACTAAGATTCAACAGAGGAATGTGGCCCTTATCTTGCCATGGGTTGCACACCACCCACTACCCTTGAATTGCCATCGCCATCTTTGCTGTACACATAAGACTACACCTCATTTATAGTCATGGATCCTTTCATGGTTTTCACATCCACTCTCCTTTGCGTAAGAATCATGGCTTGGTGCTGCTCAAGGGATAGAAGGAGAAAAGATCATGCATTGGGCCACTTGCTTGATATGGCCTGCAACCAAGGCCGTGTAGTGAGCAGTCTTAGGCATCCTCACATGGTTGGACTCTCCCTTCATTAAGTTAGAACTTGCCAAAGCATCCAATTCTACATCAAAATACTTTTATTGGCCCTCAAGAAACTACAAAGGCAAATTTGAGAAGTAACCACAAGAGCTAAGAGAGAGGGAGAGCTCCTCATCATTATAGCTCCAAAAGTATCTTATGATCATTGAACCTCCAAAAGTAATTTGAGTATTTAAGAAGATTCAAGGAGGAGTTAAGGCATGAAATTGGGAGTGGTAGCTCTTATGTGCTTCAATGTCACCCAAAATAGGCTTAGACACACTTTGATTGAACAAATATATGTAAAAAATATTTCTCCACAGAGTTTAATAAGCACGCAGGAGACTCACCTTCCTTTCGTCTGATTCTTTTATATCAATTTGATGGTCATTACTTGCAAGCTAAGTAGAGGGTAGTGAAAGAAGCACAACTTGTTGTCTTTTGACTCCATGGGCAAGTAGCCTTTCCTAGGGCAACAAAAACCCACCCAATCATGAACATGTTGGGCAACATAAGCAAGGGAATCTGCGACGATGTGGGCCATATATAGCTTGGATAGCCATGGGAGGGAAGGTTTGGCGATAACTTAGTAGTGGTAAGAAGGGGTAGGCATGGTGCTCATGAAGAAGAGTTTGGGAGTCATCAGTCTGGATTGTCACAGCGACATGAGGAGATTTGTGGAAAAGAGGATGAAAGAAAGAGAGAATGTGGTGTCTTGGCAGGCATCAAAGAGAGAGTGTCTAGGTAGGCAAGGCAACTCATAGAGGGATGCCATGTGGAGGCACCTCATAGAGGGATGCCATGTGGAGGCCTTGAATGCAAGGAAGCATGGTGCCTTTGCTTGCCACATGGCACCACCTTCCTTTATATCTAGAAAGAAAACGAGGTACTACATGAAACCAAGGCAGTCAATAAAGAGAGCAATGAAAAGCGAGTGAAGCAAAGGAACGAGCGTTGAAAAGTGAGCGAGACCCTTTTCTGTATTCCATTACAAGCACACAACAAACAATCCAATACAGGAATCCATCAAGAAAAACCCATTATGGAGGTAATATCCATCCCTTTTTTTAAATCTTTTAAAAAATGCGCCATTCATAGACCTGTCTAGGAGGAGTCCTCAAAGAAGGCATGCCTTAATTTTTAAAATTTCATTTTTGAAGTACTTGATTGAACACATACATATTACATGCTACGGCCATGTTCATCCATCTAATACACACCCTCATTTAAAATGCCTCTAGTGACTTGTGCCTCCCTTGGATCTCTTTTTCTATCCCTGATAAGGCACTTATCTCCCCAAAAATGATAGCAAAGCCTCTTTTTCCAAAAGAGGATATTCTTAATCCCTTACACTGGAAGAACATCTGGAATGCATAAAGGTCCTAACTGATGGTGATACAAATTCAAGAAACCTACAAATCGACAAACAAATTCTTCCTAGAGGTGGTTTCCATAAATAAGAGTATCAAAGTATCTTTCTTTGTAGTTGAATAAAAGCTTCAAATAAGCAATGTTTGCATTTTATAGAACCAAAATAATGATTGTAGAGGTAAACCATTTATATTTCTTTTCTTTGCATTAGTGATCGAAGCAAAAGTCGATGTCGAACAAGTACATGGATTGAGGACCCATACATAGCTAGCAACATAAAGGATGAACTTGCAGAAGTTCAAGTTTAACTTGAAACTAAAAATTTATCATTGTTTGACAACAAGGCTCATATAGATGAACCTCATAGCACAAGGGATCAAAGTTGATGTCGAACAAGTACATGGATTGAGGACCCATACATAGCTAGCAACATAAAGGATGAACTTGTAGAAGTTCAAGTTCAACTTGAAACTAAAAATGTATCATTGTTTGACAACAAGGCTCATATAGATGAACCTCTTAGCACAAGGGATTAAAGGCCAAAGCTGGACTTGTAGCATAATAATGGGACACAAGCCAAGATCTTTCTTAACTCAATAAGGACTCATCATCCACATAGATACAATGGACCCATTTTCTCTCTTTCGGTCTTCTATCAAAATTTTCTCTCTCCACCATTCCCTTGCCATTGCTTCAACATAGCATGGAAGTTCAATACAAAGAAACACAAGCCACAAAACAAATGCATTGTCTGTAAGTCGTGATTCTAGCATGTAATTCAAAACATGATGCATTATGCCCATACTATCAAGTAAGGAATGTCACAAGCACTATAAACCTCACTTTTTCCCACACCATTTTCAAATTTTAATGGTGCCATATACAACTAAACATGAAACACCAACAGCCACAAGCCGATAAAGATCCACTTGCTTCTAAGTTATCGTATCATGAATAATATGAACAGTCATAAAAACAAAGTCATGCTAGCATCTCACTATGAGTCATATGGGATGCTGATGGGTGCAACCACATACTCATCTCCCTCATGCCCCTCCTCATCCAAAACATCCGCTCGAACTCCCTTTGCAGTAGCACTTTGCACAAGAGGTTCCACAATAGTTTTGATAATGGAAGTGTCACTATCAAAAGAGAAGCATGCGGACCTCTGGCCAAGCATGATCTCATGAGTGGTGCCAGACCACAACCCATCTCCATAGCTAAGTCAACTGCAGGACACAAGACACCAAAAATAGCCTCAATAAAAGAAGATGACCTCTCAATTGCACCCCGTAATGCTCATGTCAAAGAGGGTCCCATTGTACTCTTGGCCATTGGCATGTAGTGACTCCAATGGTCACACATGGGCTAACATTTCAACCTTTGAAATAGAGGTTTACTCTCCTCTATATAGAATAATGGTGGTCTAGGGGCCACCCATCTACAAAACATAAGCATACATGACCGCATCTACAAGAGCATGACAAACATATCAAAATCATTTAATCACTCATGTGAACTGAATAAATTGAAAGATAACTTAATGCAACACACCATGATATCAGCCCATCTTCTGTTTGGTGGCCATATGGAAATTTATTAAGCAAGAATATACAATGTGCCACCTCCAAACCTTGGATGTGAGCATACCACTCCATCTAAGAAATATAGTATCCTTCATTAACAAATCAAATATTGATATTTTATTCACATGAAGGGGACATGAAGGACCTAAAGGCATATAGTAAAGTTGTATTTGTATTCATGCAAAAGAATAAAACAAACAATCACATGTGAAGGAGGATAATACACGAAAGTAAATTGCTCCTTAACAGCAATCTCCATTCCTACATTTTCAAGAATTACAATACAATGAAGCTATTCAGTATTGCTCACACACTTGGATTGATAGGCATTAAAAGTGTAACACAACAACTACGGAGGAGATCTTATCATGCTCTATCACAATAGCATTCTCATCCTTATCCAATAGGGGCATCTCATGTTTTTGTTTGTCTTAAATCAACAACTGATTGTTTCAAATAGTCAATGAAATTTATAAGAGCCACTTTCATGAGACTTTCTTTTTTTTTTTTCCAAAAAAGAGACTTCTATTAAGTAAGAAAGAAACCCACTAGAGCAAGCTCTGTGGAGAAATACACCATGCTAAGCATGTAATAAAAACACCTCAGAGGAATGAGGTAGAAAGAAACCAAGGCTGAGGCTAAAAATGCCATCTCAACCCTGTAGAAGTCTCAGCAAAGAAGGGAGAGTCTCTCCAATCTCTGAGAAAAGTAACTCTCCTGGAGGAGGCTACTCGAGATGATTTTTGCATGGTCGCCCAAATGGCCATCAGAGTGTGTATCATATTTGTCCAAGTATTGGCTAAGATCTGAGAAGGGTGAACTTGAGAACCCTCCAAAGCCTCAGTGCACCTGGCTCTCCAAATGTACCATGCTGCAATGCTAGCTAGGATCTCCCATGGAGAGTCGACCGAGGAGTGAGCAGCCCTAAAAAGAGTGGCCGGAACATCCTCTAGAGAGCACGTTCATGAGACTTTCCAACAAAAGCATGTCATATAAACTTTTATGATATTCCTTCCTTTTCTTTGCTCGGTACATCCATTTGGTTTACTCTTCTTCTGATAGGCTTGGGACTCTCTTTCTCCATAAGTTTTTTACATGTTGCATACTGCATGTAGTTGTCCCTCTCTCTAATCAATAGTTACCCTTCATTGAAGTCAACCCACCAAAGAGACTGTGCAAGCTCCCACTGTGATAACCCATGCATGGATTTAGGAAACATACATGTCACAGTGTTACCAAGCCACCCCTTACACTACCTTGGCATGCCATGCAATCCACCTTCTTGAAATGGGTCGGACAAACACCTCCAAGATAAACATCATGTTTGTTAACTCTTATCACATAGACAACCATGTGCAGCATAGTAAGAATATCATTGTGCAATACCTATACACCAACCGCTAAGATGTCTAGTCTAGTTCAGCTGCCTTCTTGTGATCCACCCCACCATCTCCTTATTTTAGGCTCTTCAACTTGGCCTTACTATCCCTAGACTTGAGGGATGAGAACATGTGTTTTTGGCCCTCCAAATTAATGTCTTCAATGTACTACTATAGCATGTAGTCAACATGCAACTCCAATGGATGCTTTAATGCACAAAGTATAGTCAAGTCCTCCAAAGACATCATTGAAGAAACCTCCACTTCTCAAGGAAGGTTTCCTTCAATAACCACCTAGAGGACAAACCACCGAATTAGTGACGTGATTATTACAACCACACTTAAAATCATTCTTACAAGTGCAAGACATAAAACACACACCCTCTATACTCATTCTCTCTAGTTGCCATGTAGTAGGTCTCTCGAATTCTCTTATTTGCTTCTAGGAAAGAAAGGAACATAAAACTCGTATCATTCCTTAACTCAGCACTAGCAAGATATTTAAGCTTTGCCAATGTGACAATGGAGTCATGCCCATCATAGCACAAAGAAAAGACCTTAGATTTCCAAACATCCCCATTTTTGGGATAAAAAATGTTGAGAACTTGAAGTCCATTGCAAAGACAAATATAGGTATGATATGTAAAACAATGAACAATGAAAGAAGCCCATGAAAATAGATATGAACTCACTGTTCCCATTTTGTAAGCATACTTTTTGTGAATCCTAGTTCTCTCTTTGCGTTGTGCATCCTTTCTCATCTCCTTTGGCACCTTCTTAGCAATAGCTTCAAGAGACTGCATGTGATTGGTAGTGTACTTCACCTAAACAAAAAAAGCACGAAGAGTAAAACTCATTTTGAGAAGTTCAAGTAAAAGAACATAATTAAAGACTAACACAAAATAGCAACACATAACTCAACTTACTTGAAACATAAGCCTTGTAAGAACTCCCCTACTCAATGGATACTATTGATTTTTTATTTTAGAGTCCTTTGATCTTAATTTTTCTATGACTTGATAGTGGGCTGTACTCAAAGTACTCATGAACACATATGCATCACACTCACAGATGTTGTTTGTATTGATGAGTGCATCTTGGAGTCTTGGATTGATAATCGCATGCTCATTCAATCCACACATTCCCAAACACATTAGCATACAACACCATACATGCTCACATATGCTGTTTGTATTGGAGTGTATCTCAGAAACTTGGCTTGATAATCACATGCTCATTCAATCTACATGTTCCCAAACACAGTAGCATACAACACCGTACACACTTTATGTTTCCAAATACTGAATTCATATCGTCCTCATAATAAGCAAAGGGACTTACGAGTTCATTCGCTGCAAGCCCATCGGCAACGCAATTTCAAAGGTGCACTATGGGTATATCCCCGTGTACGTAACCCTTATGTGCCTTGGCTTCATCTCCATGTATGCTTCTGAAATCAGTTGCATCCAAGCGGTGGTATGATGATTACCTTCCTACATGTAAAACATTCTACTACCTGTCCGCTCCCCCTCAGCCTAGTTTGTCCTAGCCCGTGCTGCAGTGATGCCTTTCAAGATCCAAACTTCAAGGCCCTACCCACCGTACGGGTGGGTGCAATTTTGTTTTCATCCTTGTTACATAATGTGTTTCCTTAGCAACAAGGTGATAGCCCTCGTTAGCATTCCAGCTTTGACTAATGGGTTCAAAGCGGAGCACTGAGCTTCAAGGCAAGAGGCAAAGTGAGCCCTCGATACATGGAGGCTAGCATTGTGTGGTGGATAACCAACCTTCATGCCCCTTAATACACTTGTGTGCCTCCCTCAAGGGTTGCCAACATTCTTGGAAGTTCTTTGGGGTTATCCTTCACTCAAGCATATTCTCCAACCCTCTGGATCACGCTCAACCAACTCATCTTCTGATGATTCAGCAAGTACTTCCATTCAATTTTGGCAAGCAACCTCTTGGCAGTTCTCATCTATCTTTGGGGAGCTCTTCTCTCGCTCCTTCTAGGTATGAGCCACAGTGCTTCTTATTTAGGGCCTTCTTTATCTTCTTCCTCCTTTAGTTTCTATTGAGGATGACCTCTCCACCCACGTGGACCTCAACCAAGGAGGGTTAGTAGACCTCTAGTAAAGGGGAGTTACATTAGGAAGTAGTGGATAATTTTGTAACTGTAGGGACAATTATAATTGTCCCTAATAGCCAGTAGTAGTGGCCTTATCCACCACATCATTTTTGGAAGTAGGTCTATTTTTGACCGTTACCCGACTATTGGATGTTATTATAATCGGATCATCATCTCCTACATCAGGGTTGTTGTTTCCATTTATTGAAATACAAAGTATTTGCAACATTTCTACTCTACAAATAGTTGTCTCAGTTCTTTGTACGTTTTGTACTATCTTTTCCTTTTTCCGACATTATTTGGATTTAAGTCCAACCCTAGCATTTCCATTTCCAGGAGTGGATATGTGTAGGTGTTTTTCAGTATTTTGGAGACACCACTAATAGTTTCCATCTTTCTCAGTGGGCTGTGCATATTTTTTGCTTTCTTTGGTGATTCACCTTTTGGTGGCAACTCCTGTTCACTAGAGGGGCTAGGCCCTGATTTGTTGTATCTTATCCCTTGGTACCATGGATTTACGGTAGAGGACATGGACTCGTTGACCCACCATGTTCCCCGCTTTTTGGTGATGCTCACTTCTTGAGGCTTTTGAGGGAGTATAGTGTTGACAGTTCATGCTCAACATCATGTGATCATGTGTGCATAGTTTCTTGACGCTTTTGAGGGAGTATAATGTTGAGAGTTCACGCTCAACATCATGTGATCATGTGTGCATAGCACCATCACATGATCATATGTGCATAGCACTAACCTTATAGAGTGCTATAAAGGAAGGGTTAGATCCCCTGACCCTAACCCTAAAAGGGTTTGTATATATTCTATTTTTTAAACTAAATCTAGTGTACAGTTAGTCATTTATGGTGTGCTCTCTAGTTGTGCCCTCTCTCCTCATCTCCACTCTTCTCCTCTCCCCTCTTCATATTTTGTCATGGTATCAAAGCTCCCTTGCCTTCCGTGGAGGCATTGCGATCCATGTGAGAGAGATTGAGAGATTGTGAGATTGAGAGTTCTCGAGTGTTCTTGTGAGAGTTCACTTCCATAGAGAATTTCCGTTCATTGGAAAGATTTCTGTCATTTGAGAGAGAGTTCATTTGAGTGTTTCTTGAGTTGTGAGAGAGATCTAGATTGATTCTTCTTGTGAAAGAATTGGTGTAACTTAAGAGTGATAGAGATTTCTCCTTAGAGAGAGAGATAGTTCATATTTTGTTGTGGTTGAGATCAGCCTTGTAGCCAAGTATCTGCTCTACAACAATGCCAAGCAAAGCATTTAGCTTGTACTTTAGTGCCTCTATGCTCTATAGCTATGGCATCCTTTGTTCTACCGATGAACGAATGCGCGCAGCACTAGCCATCAACCAGCCCGTTTGCATGCAGCAGCTCAGATGCTGCACCTCTAGATGACCGAGACAACAGCAGCTTTCTAAGGCTCCATGGCTTTGATGCCCAACGACCAGCCCTCCTTCAATGGGTCTTCCAATGACCTCCTAGACGGGTCTTCCCAACGTAGCGATCTAGTGCCACACAGCCAAAGCCTATGCACGGGCCTCCTCCCAATGAAGCAACATCTCCCTGTAGCAACCGGCTCCTTGTAGCCCATAGCTCCCGAAAGGCCTCTACTTTAGTAAGGCATTGCGCAAGGCTGCAGAAGGTCGTGCCCACGGCCTAGCTCCCACAACCAACTCCTTCATCAACCAGCCACCCAAATGAATGGGCAATGAGCTTCAAACTAGTTGTCGACCCTGCATCAAAGCTCCTAGCTCTTGAAAGCTCCTCCGCAATGGTGACGGCATCAACATCTCCGATGGAATCTCTTTGATTCTGTCAAAATCTTCACAAGATTTCAGCCTCCCTATCTTTGACACGTGGTAGATAAGGGGCTACCCTTATCCCCTGATTGACCACACATTTGGTTAGAAGTTTGGCACGTGGTAGCATCATCTCATTTGACACCTCAGCAATTGCCACATCAGTAGTCCCATGAGGCTACCATGTCAGCACCCTTATCTTATCTACCATGTCATCTAGCCACGTCATTTGCCACATCATCAACTACCACATCATATGTGCCACATGGCACACTGGACCTTTGCAGGCACACACAGTGCTCCACAGTCACTTCATGTAACCACCCTTGCCACCTCAGCACAGGGCTTCATAGGAACACCTCTTGCTAGGCACAGTGCCACATCATCACTGCATGTGACTCATAGTGACACATCATCATTGAGCACATTTGCACTCCTTTTGCCCCTCCACCTAGATCAAGTCGTATCTCTTCATCCAGGAAGAATTTGAGGGCGCTCTAAGAAGGAAAGTCGCTTGTTTTTTCGTGCTCTACGTGCTTGTCACATCATGCACACATTTCAGTGCAAGTTACACTCACATTTAAGCCTCGCCGACAAAACCACTTCCTTCACACACATTTGCCTTTACAGGCACACACAGTGCTCCACAATCACTTCATGTGACCACCCCTGCCACCTCAGCATAGGGCTTCATAGGTAGATCTCTTGCTAGGCACAATGCCACATCATCATTGCATGTGACTCACAGTGACACATCATCATTGAGCACATTTGCACTCCTTTTGCCCCTCCACATAGATCAAGTCGTATCTCTTGATCCATGAAGAATTTGAGGGCGCTCCAAAAAGGAAAGTTGCTCATTTTTTCGTGCTCTATGCGCTTGTCACATCACGCACATATTTCGGTGCAATTTATACTCACATTTAAGCCTCACTGACAAAACCACTTCCTTCATGCACATTTGCCTCTACATCGACGCATCTAACCCAACACTTAAAAAGAACAAAAGAAAAGGAATTATTTGCTGTTCTTTCATCGATCGACAGTTGGTATAGATCTAGATCAAAGTAGACCAGATTGCCATAGAGGGGACGCTTTGTGTGGGGGTTAAAGGTCATTGTGCCTTTACCCCGGTTATGTACAATACTCAAACACATATATAAATGAATGAAAAAAAGAAGATTAGGGTGGTTCTGCACCCACCAAAACTTGTGTGGCTCTCTGTCTCTGTCTCTCTCCTTCTTCCATTCTTGCTTCCGTTGAGAGCACTCTCAACTGGTATCAGAGCCCGGGTGATCTAGCTGAGCGTGCGTGAATGCTTGAAGCTCAGCAACTCTGTGGGAGGAAGGAGAAGCTCTATGGGAAGCTTTGTGGGTGACTTTACTTGCATCCGAGTGTGCAGAGACCTTGGAGGAACCTTTGGAAAAGTCACTTTGGCTTTGCGAAGTGGTTTTGAGAGCCTGTTAAGAGCTTTCAAAGAAAAAGTCGTTTTTTGAGCTTTTCCCTTTTCCGTTCGATGACAGAGACTCCGTATTGACTTGTAGAGGCAACTATTGCTTGCTTTTGGTGTCCACTTCACTTCAAGAGCTTGGAGACACCTTCATTCTTGAATCTGGGATCATTTCATTGGATTTCTGACTCACTGTCAGTTTCTGCGTTTTTTGCCCGGGTGTTGGAACTCAAGTTTGGAGCAACCATTTGCAGATCTGTCAGTTCCGGTGGACTCAGGAGGTCCTAAAACTTCTATGTTGCTCATCATTCGCACTCCGGTGGAGTTTACAAACAGCTCTGTTTCCAAAAACGTTTTTCAATCCGTGTGTTGGACCTAGTGATTGAGACCACGGTTTCTAAAACCGTCTGTCCCATTGCATTCCGAACGCCCAAAAACCCCTGCCTATCAGTTCTTGTGCGATTCGGTGGAGGATTTTCAGAGTTATAGATCTCTGTGTATTCGATTTCGTCTCTCTGTTATGCATTTTTCATTATAAGGTTTTGAAACCTTAGATTTATGCCACATGGCAGTGGATAAGTGTTGACTCCCATTTCTCACTCATCGGTTGGGATTTTGGAGTTTTGGCAGAAGAGAGATATTTGCAGATTTTCTTGCTGAGTCCGATTATGCAATGGCGCCCATGTTTTGAGGCATCTCAGGTTCTATTTTCAGTAGCGCTCATTACCGTGGGACTATGATTTCTTGAGCATACCTTATGCAGATCACTCTGGTTGCAGTTTGAGCAGTGTGCACTCATTCGTGGTATGCATTGGGTTGCAGTGGATGATTTATAGGCCATTTGGATGCATTGCGGTCCTTATTGGATGCGCTGATAGCCCCAAATTGCCTTGTGGGATGCTATTTTTAATGGACGCTTTGCACATGGATGCTATTTTATGCTGAGGGACAGCTTTGACACATTGTAGGTGATGCACTGATAGTGCTATGCTCTCTTGGATGAGATATTATTGATGCATATGCCAGTGGACAGTGTTTATGCTTGAGTCATTGGGCACTTATTGGCATTTTCTTTTGGGCCAGATTTGCTCATATGGATGCATAGTATATGCACATGAGTCAAATGCATCTTTTGATGCTTTGAGCTTTGAATTTTGGTGATATTTTACTCTATTGTGGCATACACATTTGGGTGCACCTGGTATTTGGTGTGATTCTCTCTTGAGGCACTAGCATTTGGGATTTTGCTTCATTTGCATCATGGCATCCTCTTCCACATCTGAAAAGGAGTTTTTCAGCATTAAAAAGTTTGATGGGACAAACTTTTCTTTGTGGAAAGAACAGATAAGGGATGTGCTTATTCAAAAGAAGCAGATTAAACCCTTGGCAGGGATTGACTGCAAATATGTCTGAGGATGATTGGAATGAGTTGGATGCATTAGCAAAGTCTACTATTAGACTTCATCTTGTAGAGTCAGTTTATTTCACAGTAGTAAATGAGTAGACTACGGAAGATTTGTGGAAGAAACTGTGTGCCACTTATGAGAAGGAAACTGCCTCTAATAAAGTTTACCTCATGAAGAGGTTGTTTGAGCTGTAGATGAAGGAAGGGGTCTCCATTGCTTCTCACTTGAATGAATTCAATATTATTTTCAGCCAGCTTCAGGCTCAAAAGATGAATTTTGATGCAGAGACTAAGGCAATATTTCTCTTATGTTCATTGCCATCCTCATGGGATACCTTCCGTACAGCTGTCAGTAACTCTGCACCTGGTGGAGTACTGAAATTTGATGACGTTGTGGGTAGCTTGTTGGCTGAGGAGATTAGACGGAAGTCTTTGGATGGCAACAAGTAGGATGCAGACTTAAATGTGCAAAGGGGCAGATCACAGTTCAGGGGGAAGTCCCAAGAAAGAGGGAAGTCTTGTAGCAAATCCAGGGCACGGAACATTGAGTGTTACCATTGTGGCAAGAAGGGCCATATGAAAAAGGATTGCTACAAGCTGAAAAGAGAGCAAAAGGATAAGAAAAAGAATGCAAATTGGGGTGCAAATCAAAAGGAAGAGAGTCCAAGGGAGGACAAAGGAAAAGTGAAGATCGAGGAGATCAATGCAGTCACACATGATAGTGACAATGACATTCTCTTCATGTCTAGTTTATCTACAGAGTTGCTTACCACTTCAGATGATGCATATTCCCAGGATTGGATTTTGGATTCTGGTGCTTCATTCCATGTTACTCCCCATAGGGAATGGTTCTCCACTTATGACAGTGGAAAGACAGGTTGTGTGCATCTTGGAAATGACTATGCATGTGACATAGTGGGAGCAAGTGACATAAAGTTTTCTTTTGCAAATGGGTCTGCATTTGTTTTTGAAACATGTGAGACATGTGCCTAAGCTGACCAAGAGTCTTCTTTCAGTGGGTCAGCTAGATGATGCTGGTTTTCACACCACTTTTGGCTTTCAGAGTTGGAAAATTCAGAAGGGCTCTATGCTTTTGGCCAGGGGTGCCAAGTGTGGGACTTTGTATCCCTTACATGTATCAGGGGTATTTGATCATGTTGTTGCAATAACCAAGCAGCCAAGCACTTCTTTGTGGCATTGCAGGTTGGGGCACATGAGCCAAAATGGAATGAAACTCTTATGCTATTTGGGTTATGTACCGCATTTGAGTTTCTCTGATTTTGAATTTTGTGAGCATTGTCTCTATGGGAAGCAGACTAAATCAGCCCATAAAAGAAGGGGAAAGAAAGAGTTTGAAAAGCTTGATTTGGTGCATTCAGACATATGTGGTCCCATGCCTACACGGTCATTAGGCAGGGCTGAATACTATGTGACATTCATTGATGATGCAACTAGGAAAGTGTGGGCTTATGCTATAGCTCGGAAGAGTGATGTGTTCCAGGTATTTTGGAAATGGCTGGCCTTGGTTGAGAATCAGTCAGGTAGAACGCTTAAATGCCTACGGACTGACAATGGTGGAGAGTATCTCTCTCATGACTTTCAGCATTTTTGTGATACACGTGGGATTAAGAGGGAGCTCACATCCCCTCATACTCCAGAGCAAAATCCAGTTGCAGAAAAGATGAACCGTACCATTCAAGAAAGGTTGCAATGCATGCTTTCCAATGCAAGTCTTTTTGGTGGTTTTTGGGCTGAGGCAATGAAGATTACAGTGCATGTGATCAATAGATCACCTAGTAAGAGTTTGGATGGTGGTATTCCTGAAGAGGCATGGAGTGGCAAGAAGCCCTCTTACTCTCATTTGCGTATATTTGGGTGTGAGGCATATGCACATGTGCCAAAAGAGCTTCGAAAGAAGCTAGATCCTAAGTCTAGGAAATGCATCTTTCTGGGTTATGGTGAAAGTGGAGAGATGGGCTATCGTCTCTGGGATCCAGAAGCAAAGAAGATCATACACAGCCATGATGTGGTCTTCAATGAGAAGAAGATGCATAAGGCACCCATGAGGGATGTGGAAATGAGGAGAATCACTTTCCAAGATGTGAATCCACCTGCATATGTTGATAGACAACAAGCTGTCCATGCACCAAATGTGCAAGAAATGGTACAAACAAGTACTCCCACAGGTATACAATCAAGGGTAGATGATGGATCATCTATTGGTGGAAATGATGAGCCAAATGTGGCTGATATGCAAGTGGGACAACAAGCTGAAATGCCCTTGAGAAGATCATCTAGAGTGTTTAGACCACCTGATAAGTTTGTTCTAGGGGTAGACTATGTGATGCTTACTGATTGCGGGGAGCCTTCTTGCTACAGAGAGGCTATGATGCGTGAGGATCAATGCAAGTGGGAGTATGCTATGCAATCAGACATGAGTTCACTTATGAAGAATAAGACTTGGGACTTGGTTTCTTTGCCACATGGAAAGAAAGCATTGCCATGTAAATGGGTCTACAAAATGAAGGTCACAGGTGATGATGTGCCTAGGTACAAGGCCGTTTGGTTGCTAAAGGGTTCAAGCAAGAGAAGGGTGTGGACTTTGATGAGATATTCTCTGCGGTTGTGAAGATGACCACACTTAGATGCATGCTTGGACTAGTGGCATCAGAGGATATGGAGCTTATGCAAATGGTGGATGTCAAGACAGCTTTCTTGCATGGGGATTTGCATGAGGAAATTTACATGGTGCAACCGGAAGGCTTTGAAGAAAAGGGCAAAGAGCATTTAGTTTGCAAGCTGAAGAAGAGTCTCTAGGCCTTAAGCAGGCACCTAGAGAATGGTATCAAAAGTTTGATGCTTTCATTCGATCGCAGGGTTTTAGAAGGAGTGAAATTGATCACTGCCTCTACACTAAAAGAGCTAAGGATAATAGCCTGATAATCTTGGCACTATATGTGGATGATATGCTATTGGCTAGCAAGAATACTTATGAGCTAGATGCATTAAAGGCCAAGTTGCATGAGGCCTTTGATATGAAGGATTTGGGATTTGCAGGTCATATTCTTGGTATGCGCATCACGCGTGATCGGAGTAGGAAACTCCTTTGGCTTTCACAAAAAGAGTATGTTACAAAAGTATTGCAGCGTTTCAATATGGAGGGGGGGAAGGCAGTGAGTACTCCATTGCCTCCATATGTGAAACTGAGTCATACAGATAGTCCCAAATCAGATGAGGAAAGGGCCATGATGGCCAAGGTTCCTTATGCATCAGCAGTTGGGAGTCTTATGTATGCTATGATAGCTACTAGACCAGACATTGCATTTGCAGTGGGAGTTGTTAGCCGGTATATGGCTAATCCAGGAAAGAGGCATTGGGAGGCAGTTAAGTACATCATGAGGTACATGAAGGGTACCAAGGAGATGTGCATCTGCTTTGGTAAAGGAGACATGCGTGTACTTGGGTACACAGATTCATACTATGCAAGGCATGTGGATAGTAGGAGATCCACTTTTGGTTATGTGTTCACCTTTGCAGGTGGTGCAGTGTCGTGGATGTCTCGCGCACAGAAGTGTGTTGCTTTGTCTACCACAGAGGCTGAGTATGTTGCAGCCACAGAGGGTTGCAAGGAGGCTATATGGCTTGATCGGCTAGTGGGAGATTTGGGGATTCATACAGGTGTACTGACATTGCATAGTGATTCCATGAGTGCTATTCAGCTAGCACGGAATCCGGTTTTTCATGCAAAGACCAAACACATTGAGGTCAGGTACCATTTCATCAGGGAGGTACTTGAGGACAAGCGCATAGAGCTTGTCAAGGTTCATACAGATGATAACCCTGCAGATATGCTGACAAAGAGTCTACCTAGTCAGCGGTTTGAGTATTGTTGTGTATTGATGGGCATTGGATAGTATGCTCACTGGTTGTTCTCCCTTAAAGGCACATTGTCCTTTAAGTGGGAGGTTGTGGGGGTTAAAGGTCATTGTGCCTTTACCCCGGTTATGTACAATACTCAAACACATATATAAATGAATGAAAAAAAGAAGATTAGGGTGGTTCTGCACCCACCAAAACTTGTGTGGCTCTCTGTCTCTCTCTCTCTCCTTCTTCCGTTCTTGCTTCCATTGAGAGTACTCTCACTTTGAATTTCCCCAAGTTGCCAATCTAAGCCATGCCCAAAATTCCCGACTAGTACCTACTCGGAGTTAGTCCATTCACTCACATACGGTTTCACATTATTACATTACCTAAAACCTTACCTTCATCAGTTCAATGAGCAGGCTTCAAAGTATAGAGGCATTGCAGATTGTTTTAGTGGGCAGATAGCATTTGATTTCACACACACATGCCACCACCCATTGTAAAGCCTATTCGACTATCTCACGGCATCGTGCACATCATTTCAGCCTTGTAAAGCCTCTTGGCTATTCCCGGCATCATTGCTACAAGCCTTGTAATACAAATCAGATTTTTGTACACGAGGTATTCTTGATTTGATACATACAGATGTATGGGGTTATGCCCAGACCCGCAGCATTAATGGTTCACTTTACTACTTGACTTTCATCGATGACTACAGTAGATATTGTTGGGTCTACTTTCTGAAAGAGAAATGTGAAGTGTTTTCCAGATTTCAAGAATTCAAAGCCATGGTATGAGATTAGATAGAGGAGCTGAATACATGTCTTCAGCATTCATGAACTTTTGCAAATATCACGACATTCGAAGACAATTCAACTGTGCAGATACTCCTTATCAGAATGCAAGAGCTGAAAGGAAGAATGGGACTTTAGTAGATAGTGCTAGAGCAATGCTTAGTGAAAAGCATCTTTCGAATTAGTATTGGGAAGAAGCAATAGCTACAGCAAAATACTTGCTTAATCGGCTTCCTACTGAACCGATACAGGTTATGACTCCTTATGAAGCATTCACTGGACACAGGCCACACATTGGGCATCTCCGCATATTTGGTTGCATAGCATATGCCCACATACATGATGATCATTGCAGGAAATTGGATGCAAAGTCATGCAAACGCATCATGGTTGGCTACAGTGAAGAAAGCAAAGCATACAAATTGTATGATCCCATCAACCGCAAAGTCATTATCTCCAGAGATGTAATCTTTGATGAGGAATCAGAATGGAAACACAGGAGATAGAAGCATCAACTTCATAGTCATAGGTTGATGAAGAAGAGCAAGAATCGCCAGCAACACCCCAAGCAGAGCCATAGCAGCTCAGACGGTCTACTAGGGAAAGCAGACCTCCAGCCAGATTGACATATGCTCATAAGGCGAAGCAATTCAGGTTGAAACCACCAATTATGCTCTTATGACTACCATCATGGCTACAGAAGAGCCAGTGTACTTCGAAGATGCAGTAGACAAACCAAAATGGCAAACTGCTATGAATGAAGAAATGGATGCTTTGTATAAGAATAATACTTGGGAATTATGTGACCTTCCAAAAGGAAAGAAGGCCATAGCAAACAAATGGATATACAAAGTGAAGTACAATCTAGATGGCAGTATTTAGAGATACAAAGCCAGACTAGTTGCAAAAGGATTTGCACAGCAATATGGTCAGGACTATGATGAGACTTATGCTCCAATAGCAAAGATGGATTCCATACAGTTCTTGATATCACTAGTGACACTCAACAGATGGAATGTGTATTAGCTCGATGTCAAGAATGCATTTCTCAATGGTTACCTAGACGAGGAAGTCTACATGCAACAACCAGTAGGTTATGTTGAACCAGGAAAGGAGAATAAGGTTTGCCATCTCAAGAAAAGTCTCTATGACTTAAAACAAGCACCCAGAAGTTGGTACAATAGAATCGACAAGTATTTTCCTGATTTGGGATACATAAAGTCCAATGTAGATCATACTCTCTACTACAAAGTTCAAGGGGAAGACATTACTATTACACTTTTGTATGTAGATGATCTGATTGTGATAGGAAGTAAGGATAGCTTCATCAGAAAACTAAAACAAGACTTATCTACAGAGTTCGACATGAAAGATCTTGGACTTATGCACTATTTCTTGGAATTGAGTTCTGGAGAGATTCAGATAGCAATTTCATGAGTCAGCTCAAGTATGTTGATAGTCTCCTGAAGAAGTTTCATATGGCAGATTGCAAGATTGCAGCCACTCCCATGGAACAAAGTTTGAAACTTACTAAAGATTTAGAAAAGCCTACAGTCAATGACAGATACTACAGGCAACTCATCAGATCTCTTATATATCTGATAATCACACGGCTAGATATTTGTTATGTAGTAAGATCACTAGCATAGGTTATGGCAAATCCAAAAGAATCTCACTGGAATGCAGCCAAAAGAGTCTTGAGATACATCAAAGGTACAAGACAGTTTGGGATAGAATATAGAAGAAGTCATCCACGGTTGCATGGGATACTGTGACAGTGACTATGCCGGAGATCATGAGACCAGGAGATCGACACAAGGATATGCATTTTTCCTTGGTCAAGGTGCTATATCATGGTTGTCAAACAAACAACCAACTGTTTCTTTGTCTTCGACTGAAGCAGAATATAGAGCACTCACTACAGGTGCATGTGAGGCTATATGGCTCAGAAAACTATTGTCAGAAACAGATTACTTTGATGAGTCAAAGCCAACAACAATATACTGTGATAATCAATCGGCTCAAGAATTGGCAAAAAATCCAATATATAACTCTAGGACAAAGCACATTGATGTTAGAGAGCACTTCATCAGAGAAAGAGTGTTACTTAATGACATCACACTACAGCATTGTGATAGCAAAGATAATGTTACAGACATCTTTACCAAACCACTCGGTAAAGTGCTATTCGAGAAACACTGACTAGCTCTTGGTTTGACGCAGAGGAAGGACATTCCCATTAAAGGGGTGTGATGGAATGTAATGCTCAATCCTTCTCTGATTCCCCAAAATCATCATCTTGAGGGAAGGCCTACTTCATGGTGTTGATCTTGAGGGAAGGTGTTGAGAGTTCACGCTCAACATCATGTGATCATGTGTGCATAGCACCATCACGTGATCATATGTGCATAGCACTAACCTTATAGAGTGCTATAAAGGAAAGGGTTAGATCCCCTAACCCTAACCCTAAAAGGGTTTGTATATATTCTATTTTTTCAACTAAATCTAGTGTAAAGTTAGTCATTTGTGGTGTTCTCTCTAGTTGTGCCCTCTCTCCTCTCCCCTCTTCATATTTTGTCATATAGGGCCATCCTTCCTTCTATTAAATGGGAATTTAGCATAGTTCTAGAGTACCCTTTGGAGTCAAAGATGGCTGTTGTGATAGATGATGGGGTTTCCCATCTCCGGCTGGTTATAGAGAGCCTTGACAGGTGATCCTCTTGGAGACTCTCAAGGGAGGTACTATTCGGCAAACACTAGAGGTCTCTAGCTTACCAGGCCAGTGTTTGAGGTGCAGGAAAAAGGGGCACCTTGCCATCCTTCTAGCTCTTTGCCAAGTGGTTTGGTAAAGATGTTTGTAACATTCTCTTTGCTATCACAATGCTGCTTTGTGATGTCACCAAGTAACACTTTTTCTCTAATTAAGTGCCCTCTGACATCAATGTGCTTGTCCTGGAGTGATATATTGATCCTTGGCCAATGCTTGAGCTGATTGATTATCACAGTATATTATTGTTGGATTTGATTCATCAAAGTAGTATGTTTTTGACAATAGTCTTTTGAGCCATATAGTCTCACATGCACCTATAGTGAGTGCCCTATATTTTGCTTCAGTTGAAGACAAAGAAACAGTTGGCTATTTATTTGACAACCATGATATAGCACCTTGACCAAGGAAAAACGCATACACCTATGTGGATCTCTTGGTCTTATGATCTCTGGCACATAGTCACTGTCACAGTATCCATGCAACCTTGGATGACTTCCTCTATATTTTATTCCAAATTGTCTTGTACCTTTGATGTATCTCAAGACTCTTTTGGCTGCATTCTAGTGAGATTGTTTTGGATTTGCCATAAATGTGCAAGTGAACTTACTGCATAACAAATATTTGGCCACGTGATAGTCAGATATATAAGAGATCTAATGAGTTGTCGATAGTACCTGTCATTGATGGTAGGCTTTTTTGAATCTTTAGTAAGCTTCAAACTTTGTTCCATGGGAGTGGCTGCAATCTTGCAATCTGCCATATGAAACTTCTTTCGGAGAGCATCAACATACTTTAGTTGACTCATGAAGGTGCTGGTCTGAATCTCTCCAGAACTCAATTTCAAGACAATAGTGCATAAGACCAAGATCTTTCATATCAAACTCTACAAATAAGTCTTGTTGAGGTCTTGTTTTAGCTTTTTGATGAAGCTATCATTACTTCCGATCACAATCAGATCATCTACGTACAAAAGTACAATAGTAATGTCTTCCAGAGAGTATGATCTACATTGGACTTTATGTATCCTAGGTTATTAAAATACTTGTCAATTCTGTTGTACCAATTTTTGGGTGCTTGCTTTAAGTCATAGAGACTTTTCTTGAGATGGCAACTTGATTCTCTTCTCCTCGTTCAACATAACCTACTGGTTGCATGTAGGCTTCCTCATCTAGATAGGTAACCCATTCTTGACATCTAGCTAGTACACATTCCATTTGCTAAGTGTCGCTAGTGATATCAAGAACCATATGGAATCCATCTTTGCTTTTGGAGCATAAGTCTCATCATAATCCTAACCATATAACTGTGCAAATCCTTTTGCAACTAGTTTGGCTTTGTATATTTTAATGCTTCCATTTGGATTGTACTTCACTTTGTAAACCATTTGTTTGCTATGGCCTTCTTTCTTGGTGAAAGGTTGCATAATTCCCAAGTATTATTCTTGTACAAAGCTTCCATTTCTTCATTCATAGTTTGCCATTCTGGCTTGTCAACCATCTTTGAAGTACACTAGCTATTATGTAGCCATGATGGTAGTCATAAGAGCATAATTGGTAGTTTCAACCTAAACTGCTTTTCTTTTTGAGCATATGTCAATCTGGCTGGTGATCTGCTTTCCTTGGTAGACCATCTGAGCTGCTGTTGCTCTTCTTGAGGTGCTTCTAGCAATTCTTGCTCTTCTTCATCAACCTTTTTTGTAGGTGACTGAGTAATCAGTGTGTCTATCTCCTGTGTATTTGAGGTTTTCCATTCTAATTCCACATCAAAGATTACATCTCTAGAGACAATGACCTTTTAGTTGATGGGATCATACAGCTTGTATGCTTTGCTTTCTTCACTGTAGCCAACCATGATGCATTTGCATGAATTTGCATCCAATTTTCTACGATTATTGTCATGTATGTGGGCATATGCTATGCAACCAAATATGCGAAGATGCCCAAAGGGTGGCATGTGTCTAGTAAATGACTCATAAGATGTTATACCTTGAATCGGTTTGGTTGGAAGACGATTAAGTAAGTAGTTTGCAGTGACAATTGCTTCTGCCCAATACTGATTCGGAAGATGCTTCTCACTAAGCATTGCTCTAGTACTGTTTGCTAAAATGCCGTTCTTCCTTCCAGCCCTTACATTCTGTTGAGGAGTATCTGCACATGTGAATTTTCTTTGAATGCCATTACTTCTACATGAATGCTGAAGACATGTATTCACCTCCTCTGTCTTATCTCATGGCTTTGATCTTTTTGCCCGTTTGGTTCTCTATCATGGCTTTGAATTCTTGAAATCTGAAAAAGTCTTTAGATTTCTCTTTCAGAAAGTAGACCCAACAATATCTGCTATAGTCATCGATGAAAGTCAAAGAGTAAAGTGGACCATTGATGCTGTGGGTTTGGGCATAACGCCATACATTTGTATGAATAAAATCAAGAATACCTCATGCTCAAGAGGTGCTTCTGCCAAAATTGATTCGCTTTTGTTTACCGAAGCAGCATGCTTCGCAAACTTTTCCAAGAAACTGAAGTTTTGGAATTCCAATTGCCATCTTCTTATTTCTAAGTTCTATTAAGATTTTAAAATTGACATGCCAATATCTCTTGTGCCATTTTATGAAAAGTGGCATTTGTTGCAGTTGAGCTGACATGGCATGCAAATATGGTACTGAAGCTAGCATTCTGAACAAGTCCTTCCTTGACAGCTTTTCCTACTAGGTGATATCCTTTGGATTTATCTCTGATAGTGCATTCATCTTCATCAAAGATGACTCAATAGTTGTGTTCTGTCATTTGACCAACTGATAAGAGGTTCTTGCTAAGTTTTGGAACATAGAGTACATCTTTCACCAATCATTTCATACCAATGAAATTGTTCATAGGGATAATGCCTTTCCCTTGAACAGGATCGGTGTGTTATCTGTAGTGTAGATAACATTCTTCTATCCTTCTAATGGTTTAATCTCTGTGAACCATTCCTGATGCTTTGTCATATGAGATGATGTGCTGCTGTTGATGTACTAAGGATCCTAATCTGCTTGATCGACTTTATAACTAACTTCCCCTTTTGAATTGCAATCTATGTCAAGATATATTGTTTTAGTCTTCTGCATATCCTCGCTTGCAAGACACATATTCTCAAGTTTATTGGCATAATGATTGTGACTTGAATGTCCACCGCGATGATTTCCTCTTCCTTAAAAATCTCCTTTATTGTTGCTGGATTGACCACCTTGGTCGTCCTGGTTCTTGCGGAAATCTCTTTGCATGAATGGCTTGCATTCAGAGTTCTTCATTAAGTAAAACTGACTGTAGCTCTTTCAATGTCAAAATTTGCTGTTGGATGGCAATACTCTGGACTAGATTCTCGTATCCCTCTCCTAGTCCATTCAAGATGACTTGAACCATTTCTGTGGGATACATGGTCTTTCCTGTTGCTATGAGTTGATTGTTATAATCCTTGATCGTGAGTATGTAAGCAATGACCGATTTCATTACTATTGTGGAAACTCTCGTTTATCTAGTTTCTCAGTGTGAGAATCATGGATGTGTTCTTGGTGGACTCATAAAGAGCCGTGGACATATCCCATGCTTCTTTTGATGTCTTGATTGTGTTGAGCTATCCTAGCATGACATCTTGCACAATTTGCTTGATCAAATGATATGCATATTTGTCTTTCTTGTCCTATTCTGCCTGTGCTTGGGCAATTGCAGGATGTGCTATAGGTGCGGTCACTGTTGGTGCAGTTGTAGATCCCACTGTAGATCTCGCTGGTGGTGTTGTAGAAATAGGTGGAGTAGAGCTATTGCTGGTTGGATCGTCCAATGGTCTAGGTGTAGACCCATCGACATACTCCCATTTTCCTTGAAGTATTCATTTTAGGTGCTGGGTGAGATGCGTCGATGTAGAGACTGATGTGCATGCAAGAAGTGGATTTGTCATCGAGGCCCAAAAGTATGTGATACTTGTGCCAAAATGTACACATGATGTGAGAGCATATAGAGCATGGAAAATTGAGCATTTTTCCTTTTTGGACGCCCTCAAATTCTTCTTGGATCAAGAGATACGACTTGATCTATGTGGAGGGGCAAAAGGGTGGAAAATGAAGATGTGGCACTGTGATGTGGCAAATAGGTGCACATGGAAGATACATAGTGTGCCTAGGAAGAGATTACTATGCTTGTGGAGCATTGCTGAGGTGGCACTATCTGGGTGCACATGCAAGGTGATGTGTGTGCCTGGCAAGAGGTAACTGTGCCTACGTAGCACAGTGTGCCACATGGCACTATGACTTGGAAGGTGATGTGGCAGATAACATGTATGCCGGCATGGCAGAAGGGTCAACTATGTTGATGTGGTAGACTGGATAGACGTGGTACCCGTGGAGATTACTGCCACATGTCAAGATAAGCAGGTGATGTGGCCAATGGATATCACTGCTGACATGGCTTGTTGATGTGGCAGATATGCCTTTGTGGTAGTGTGCATGTGTCACATGAGGTAACCACACCGATGTGTGGTAGATGTTTTTGCCATGTGTCATAGTGGGAAGATAAGGTGAGTGACCTTGAGGATAAGGCCATGATGAAATCCTACGAATATGCCAATTCCATAAGACTTGGACTTGCTATCATAATTGCTTATGGAGTCACCTTGCCTTGCACATTTTGCATGGGATGGCTACTATTTGGTAGAGGTCACCGTGAAGAAGTTGGAACTCATTGTCATGTTGGAGAAGCTCGTAGGAGAGCCGCGGGCATGTTGGAGCTGAATATGTAGACTAGTGTGAAGAAAGATGTAGGAGGGTAATGAGGCGGATGGCATGTGGGCTTGGCTTTTGCATCTTCTTCTTGTTCTTGCAAGTGAATATCATGGTATGCTGCGTGCTAGGAAAGGAGGAAGCTGGACCGTTGCTTGAGTTGAAGAGATCAATTTTGGATGATCCCTTGGCCATCCTCTCAAGCTGGCACACGACCTCCTCCTCCTCCTCCTCCTCCTCTTGCTCCTCAACTCGCAATTCTTCTTGCCCACCACCTTGGTTTGGCCTCATTTGCCACCCTCTCCATCACTGTGTCACCTCTCTCTCCCTCCCCAACCTTGCTCTTCACGGCTCCTTGCCTCCCTCCCTTGGCCATCTCCCATTCCTCCGCACTCTCAACCTCTCTTCCAATCTTTTCTATGGTACCATTCCTCTTCAACTCGCCAATTGCACCTCTTTACGAATGCTTAATCTCTCTCAAAACAATCTCACAGGAAGGGTCCCTTGAGAGTTGAGCCTCTTGGGCAAGATGGAGCTGCTTGATCTCAGCCAGAATCAACTCTCTGGCATCATATCGCCTGTGCTCGGCTTGCTGAATCGAATGGAGCTGCTTTGCCTTGGGGGAAATAGACTGACAGGGGACATTCCACCGACCTTGTCAAACTGCTCTGCTCTAGTCTCTCTTGATCTCTCCGAGAATCAACTCTCTGGTATCAGACCACCTGAGTTTGGCTTGCTGAAAGGAGTGGAGCTGCTCTACCTTTGGGGAAACTCACTGACGGGGGCCATTCCTGCGATGTTGTCAAACTGCTCTGCTCTAGTTCGGCTTGCTCTCCTCTTCAATCAGCTCTCTGGCATCATACCACCTGAGATCGGCTTGCTGAATGGAATGGAGCGGCTCTACCTTGGGGGAAATAGACTGACCGGGGACATTCCACCGACCTTGTCAAATTGCTCTGCTTTAGTTTCTCTTGGGCTCCTCAAGAATCAACTCTCTGGCATCATACCGCCTGTGCTCGGCTTGCTGAATCGAATGGTGCTGCTCCGCCTTGAGGGAAATAGTCTGCCAGGGGACATTCCGATGACTCTGGCAAACTGCTCCTCTTTGGTAATCCTCATAATTAGTAACAATGAGCTCACGGGCAGTCTTAAGAGTATTCTCTTGGGACTCTCCAACGCCACAGAATTCCAAGTTCTGGATCTGGGACACAATCGTTTCCAAGGAGAACTTCTCGATGCCTTTGATAAATTCCCTAGCCTCGTTGAAATTCTTATCGGACACAATTCTTTAAGCGGTCCCCTACCTCATTCGCTTCGGCACCTCAAGAATCTACTTAGGCTCGCCCTCGATGATAATATGTTTCAAGGTCCGATTCCCACCACATTTCTTACCGGCTCACTCCAATTAGAGGCGTTAAACCTTTCCTCGAATAATCTCACAAGTGGAGTTCTATCTTAGCTTTCTCTCTAGTCTCCACGATCTCTGTGTCATTGATACCAATTATCGAATCATCAAGCTTTCATTTCTTGACATCAACACTTATCGAATAATCAACTTTGGGTTTTGTATGTACAATATCTTTACATTTCCTCTTGGTCGCAATAACTGCACAGGTTCCATTCTTGCCGGTCTGGGAGCCCTGCTGTCATGAGGGCAAAGTTTTCCCTAAATTTTTTTTCACTTTTCTCTTTTCCTTTGCTCCCTGGTTTGGTCCCCTACCAGGATCCCAAAGTACCCGCTTGACCTCGTGGATTTGCAAGTGCCTTGCTGACGAGAACCTCCACCTGATTGACTGTCCTTCACCTTCACAAAGGTGCCTTGATCCTTCAGACACTCAGAAGAAAGGCCTAGAGCTCCTCCCAAGAGCTACGACCTTGAAGGACCTCTCTTTCCCAAAACACTTGCCAAAGCGCCGCGTAGTAAAAGTGATGTCCAAGGCTTGCTCCAGAAACTCAGTACAAGAGGGGGAAAACACCTGTGAAGTCTGTTCCCAAAAACCCCTTGTCTGACTAGTTGAGGCTAACCAAATTTAGCCGGGACTACTCTGTCCAAACTGCCAAAATAAATTGGTAGTACCCCCAGATTAAGCAGACTGTGCCAAAAAAAATGGCCAACTACCAGGAATCGAACTCGGTTCCTCCAAGGAACTACGCGCAGAGCTTCTCATTGAGCTAGCCAAGTGGGCTGGTCTTGGTTATTGAAACTAAAGACCACCCACTTATATACATACTATACTTGCTTCCACGCGGGCAACCCAAACACCTACGTGGTCGAACAGGGTATTCGAACCCTCGGCCTCCTTGCACAGACTTGGAATGCCAACCACTGAGCCAACTCTTCGTTGGTGTAACCGGGAGGAGTCACCGAGCTATATTCTAACTTGGACCGAACGCGGGCGCTCGCAAAAAGGGCACGTACCCCGCACGCAGGATTCGAACCTAGAACCATTGGAAACCAACCCGCAACGACTGTCATTGGGCTAGCCACGGAGCCAAGTCTTGGTTAGTGTAACCAAGCACGGCTCCTTGGCTATATTGTATCCTCTGATAACCAGCAAAAGGGGGTCAGCCCCCTTGTCGGCTCGCACTCTGTCTCCCCTGCCCGGACTCGAACTCGCGACCTGTGTGAAGATGTTGCGAATACCTCATGGCCTGGCTAACCACCGAGGCCGTGGCCTTGCTTGTGATCCATTCCTGCCCATATTGTTTTATAGAAGACCTGGGTAGCTAGAGCTATGGCGACCTCCCCGTCCCATGCACACGTCGAAAGGCAGGCTTCTGGAGTCGCTCGAGTTCTTCAGGCCTGTGGGGATGTGTACGTACGAAGGTGCTGGCAATGGTGCTCTGAAACGGTCGTGGGAACTCTCCTCGACTTTTCCGTCGTCCTCCGTCGAAGGAGTCCATCAATGGTCTAGAAGTCCGTCGTGTTCGTGCTGACCAATCAGGACACGGCTATGATCATGCATCTGGCCAGGTGATCTCGTCAGTGAGGCAATGCTCTGCACCAGTGGGCTCGATCAATGGATCTTTGGAGAGGCTGTGTGAAGCTGCCATAGCTTCGAGGTGACGGAACTGCAGTTCCGTCACCTTTCGTTATGCGACGGCAGGGTCTCAGTCGGCTGGTTCTCCCTCGTCTGAGCTCCGCGGGCTCTGTAACCTTGTAGAGGAGATGTTCAGGAGGGTCTTCGGACCCCCACGAATTCTGGGATCCTCCCACAGGCTACCGACCGGTCTGCTGGTTTGTAGGCTCCTTCCTTAAGCCAAGGGGAAGCCTTGGCTCGAAGGAGGGTTGCTGAGACCACCTGCGCACTCAACGCTCGACGAAGGGAGAGGGGAATGATGCATGCATCTTATCTACCTCAACGCATGGAACCAAAAACACTCAGAGAGGGACAACGAATGTCTTCTATTCCAAAAAGAAGAGGCCCTGTGGGCAAAACGCCATAGGGTAAGATTACATTGGGAGCATCTCTCTGATGTTGAAGTAAAAACCTTACAACACTCTCAAGGTTACAGCAAGAGCTCGCAGCTCACGATCCCAGCTCTAACGTCCTCTGAGTTCCCTGGCTCAGTCTGTCCTGGAATCCCCTGAATCCCTTGTGTGTGTTGTATCTTTGAATTTTTGAGGGAGTCTCCCCTTGGTCCCAACGTTCAGCCGCCTTCATTAAGGCCTCATTCCTCCTCGGTACCCTTTTCTCCAACAATTACTTTGAAGGGCCAATCAATTCAAATCCTCCCGTTTGAATTGAGCCCTTTAGAGCCAAAGTTGAGAGTCCAACCTTACCATGGGCTGCTCCCCTTGGTTAGGTCCTAGAGATGTCAAAGGGTTGCTCCCCCTTGACCCAAAAGAGGGCAAGGACATCCTCAGTGCTACCGATGTGAGTCCGAAGGTGATGATGAAGGAGGGCGGGGACTGAGACTCATCCCTTGTCAACGGCCACCCGTTACACCTGCCTGGGCTGTTGACCTTAGATATATCGTACAACGCCTTAACTCGCCTGATACCACCGACACTTGGATCACTCATACAACTGCAACAGTTAAATCTCTCGAACAACCACCTCTCAGGCGACATTTTTTCGACTCTTCATCGTCTCGATCAATGTGTTCAATTGATCATTTTGCAACTAGAGAATAACGAGCTTGGTGGCCATTTACCGCCTGGTCTAGGGAACCTTAAGAGTCTAAAGTTACTGGATCTTTCTGGGAACAAGCCCACCCTTCGATGATGCATCGATTACAAAGCTAACAGGAAACCCCGGACTTTGTGGAATAATTGTGCATCGACCTTGCACTAGCATATGGTCTCCACCCACGAATCCTTCACACGAGCACCATTTGGCTCAATTTGGACTCTCTGTAATGGGTTCGGTGGTCTTGGGAGGAATGCTCCTCCTGGGAATTATTTGGCTTCGCAGGCAGCGCAATATGCGCAAGGAGAGGGAGAGGATCTATCACGAGCAAGCCGTACAGGTAACTACGCTAAGCAGTGTGCTTCTAACGGGGACGCAGGTGAATCTAAAAGCAGATGAGTTAAGAGAAGCAACAGGACGTTTCAACGAAATGAATGTTTTAGGCAGGGGCAGCACGCGTATCGTTTACCGAGCTTTTGCTCCGGGAGGAAAAGTAGTGGCAGTCAAAGTGCTCAACAACGAGATCACATTGGGAGCTGAGGCCAGTCTCAGAAGAGAGGTTGAGATAATGGGCATGCTGAGGCACAGGAATGTCGTGAGAGTGTTGGGTGTTGCTTTAATTTGGACGTGAAGGCGATCATACTAGAGTACATGCTTCATGGGAGTCTGGACAAGTATTTGCACCGGGGCGAGTTTGAACTTTTAGCAGAGCAGAAGCTGAACATACTGTGTGGAGTGGCACAAGGATTGGAATATCTGCACCACGGCCATCCTGTAGGAGCCATTGTGCATTGCGATCTCAAGCCTGGAAACATTCTGTTGGATGCAGACTTTGAGGCGCACATCTCCGATTTCGGAATCTCGAAGCTCCTCAAAAATGGCACCAGTCGCAAAGAGTACGCATCTTTTGTTTTGCGAGGGTCGATTGGATACATTGCTCCAGGTCAGTGGAGAGCTCTACATTGCAGTGTTGACAAATATCCGTCCGTAGATTTTGTTGTGTATGAAGATTGCTCCTGCAAAATCACACAGAGGATGTAGACGTTGTATATTTTGTTGCGTATGAAGTTGCCCGTGCATCAGCCAAATCACGGAGAGTATGGGTTCATAACTGGGCAGCTCGTTGCTGCCATTAGATTTTGTTGCTAATCATGCTTCTGTTAAATCTCGCAGAGTACGAGTACATACCCAATCTTAGTACGAAAGGAGATGTATACAGTTTTGGAGTGGTGATGCTGGAGGTCCTGACAGGCGAGAGACCAACGTCCCACGATATACCGCTAGAACATCACACCCTTGTGACTTGGGTGCGATCTGCCTTCCAAAAACGGGAGCTTTGTGTCTTCAAGACGATTGGCACAAGTCGCTCTGCTGTGCACTCAGGATGCACGCACAAAGCGTCCCTCAATATATCACAAGGAACTTTAGACTAATGCCTATATAGGAATTTGGTGTTCAACTAGAAAATTTGAGCATATTTCCTAGATAAAAAAAGGAACTTTCCCCTCTTCATCTAGGAAATTCTTTTTCCTATATAGACAGCCAATGCCATCTTGGAAATTTGTCATGTAATATGGAGAATCAAGTGGATTCTATGTTTTCTATCTAGGAAATGACCTCTTTTTTTCATAGCAAATTGTATTTCCTATATAGATCACTCAATGCTATATAGGAAATGTGACATCCCATATGGAGAATCAAATGAATTTTCTATTTTCTCTATATACGAAATATGGTCTCTTCTAGGAAATATGCTCTTTCGTATATTAGAAATTAGCAAGACTGCATGTTTTGTATTGCAATTACCTACATAGGAGGAGTTTTTTGTGTAAGAAAGACTGTTGAATATTCCATATAAAAAAATATTTGTATATTAAAAATGAGCATGTACGTAACAAGTGTGGATCATTGTAATTTTAATAAGATATCTAATGTAGGCTAATTACATATTCTTTAATTTTAGAACACTATATTTCTTCTCTATGGAGTCTAAATAAAAGTGATAATGAGAAGTACATGCACTTATTTTTATTCCAAAAAAATTCTAAGGTTTCTCCATTTTGTAATTGAAAAATATAATAATGTTAATCTAAATTGTCAAATGCATAGATAATTATAATATGCTATGTAATTCAAAATTAATGTCCCAAATTAGAAGTACATGTGCAATGTTCAGTTGATAAGGCAGTATCGTCTCATGTTTTCTAAGGTAAAACTATATCTCAAGGGAAATTTTTACCAATAGAGGGTGAATAATCCCTTTAGCCATGAAATACACAATGTGTGATGTCAAATGTAATATTTTGGTGTAAAAATCAACTATCTCATGCACCCAATGATAAAATTATAACTCAAAATCAATGCTCTCTAACATAAGATAAATATTATTTACCAATAAATATATGAAGTTGATTAAACTAATTACATATGAGATGTTTGTTTCCTGTAGTAGTGCACATCTTTTCAGTTAGGTGCAAAACTATTATGTTGCGATGTCAACTGGGTGTCCTTTCATCATCAACTACATTCATATTTTGGTACCCTGAACATCCATGTACATTTGTAAATAAGTCCAAAATAAACCGCTAGGTTGAGTGACTTATTGACCATATAAAAGTCTTTTATCTAATATTTACATAATTTTCTTCCTCCCATTGTGTTTTCCCCTTATATTATCGTATTCATTGCATACACATTATACATTTTGTAGTATTATTTTGTGATGTTAATGCATCGTCACTCCATGAACTTTTTGATGTCCTTTGTCCAAATACATTTGAAAATAAATCCAGATAGATGTGTATGTTGCTTGCTATATATCATCAATCCAAAAGGAAGCCATCTAGACTAACATAATTTGCTTCACTCCTATTTTTCCTTTACATCTTTGTATTCTACACGTATACATTCTCCCTTTGTAGTGCAATAATGGTAGAATATCCAACAACCCTCTACTAGACAAACATAGTTTTCATAAAAAGATGATGGTTGAAGAAATTATGTATGAATCAAAAGAAACAAAGATTGAACCTATCCAATAAGAACCAAAAATATGGTTTAGGTGATGTAATAGAAACAAAAAATGTTACCAAATGAAATTGGCACAAGATAAATCTATTGACAATAGAAATACATTCTTAGATGCTTAGTTTAGATTCAAACTACTAAAGGAAAAGTATTCCCATTGCCATCACGAATTCCCATTCGTATATTATTACTCTACTTGTAATTGATGTCGAATTCCCCATAAATCATTTCTTCCACTCTAATATGACTATGCAATGCTAAGTTGGCATTTAAAAAGAATTCAATTTTTGTGTCAAACATCTACACTATGCTAATGGTTTAAATTTGAAACTATGTACATATGTCCTACAACCATATCTAGTATTATTATGGCAGCTCTTTGTGCCTTGTTTTAGTCTGCTCAAATCTACCTTAGTCTACTTTTAATGAGACATGTGCAATCCCAAAAAAAACTTCTCGTGATCATGCAGTAGAATGAATAAGTCTTTAGATGTATGTCCTTGCTCTTGGACTGCACATATTATTCTCAAAGACCAAAGAAACTGTACTATACGATCTAGTGGAATTATTTTATAAATCACAAAAGCATGGCCTTCCTTTGTATTACAAGTCAAAGTTCACGGGTTCCTAGTCAAGTTTAACCTTTGTTAATTATTGTACTATGATGTGTACCGTATTGTTGTGCTTAGGGATTAATTTTTCTCATTAAATGTCTATCATAGCAATTCTATAATTTATTGCAATTGTGCGTGCTTTCTATATCAGAGAGAAAAGTTAATTCCTAAGTATTAATAAAAGTCTTTTATCAAATACTACTGGAATTTTATAATATAAGTTTATTTTCAAAGTATATGTCCTTAGTCTTTATCTAAGAGGCCAAAGGATGATCTGAGAATTCCAAACTAGTTGTCATGATTCGATGCAATCATTGCATTTCTAAAGGGAATAATGAATTAGTTTAGTTTAGAGCCTTTCGGTTGATTAACTTCTACTTTTATACATATGTGGAATGAAATTTTGACACATGGCTCCAGGAGGGGGTACTAAATAAAATACTGCACCAATTTTGCATGTATTTACAAGTTCCATGTCCTTGCAAAGTTCCAATGTTCATCAGACACCGAATGTGTGGCTAAGAAGGCATAATATCCCAAATTTTTGTGTGCATCCTATAATGTGAGCAAAAAATATGTAACAATCATCAACAATGATACCTCCAATCATCCCCCCATCATCTTATTGTTGGTAATAAACTTTGCATAAGTCTTGATGATTAGTTTTCATATCCCTACAAAGTTTTGCTTTTGTTGATGGTGCTTTTTGCATTCGAGAGTATGACATCCTTGGAGATGGTGTTTATGCACTTATGCCATGGTTCATTAGGCCAAATGAGACCCCTTGCACGAATCTGCAATGCAAGTTCAACTTTTATCTATCCTCCATGTGCAATGTTGTGGAGCATGCATTTTGTTGAGTGGAAGTACCTTAATAATTACAAGTCCCTAAACCCAAAGCCCAAGTTGGTTGCAAGGATAGTGGCATGTTGCATTTTGCACAATACGCTACTCGCAGCTAGGGATGTGCCATAACATGAAGATTGCTTTGACAGACACATGATGAGGATGTATCACATTGATTAGTTGAACTTATTGCTCATTCTCATAGGGTTGTAAGCAGCTTGGGCAAGCGCACAATGAGATGCTCTTGCTCAGTATGTTGTGGCACTACATTGAAACTTGTAATGCCACTTTGAGATACTTTGTCATGTTTTGTGAATGCATAAACTTATCAAATGATCCAACTATGGGTGTATGGATTGTTGACCCTAAGGAATGTCTTGCATGGACTTATCAAATGATCCCGCTATGGTGGATGCAAGGAAGCTAGATATTACATGAACTTATCAAATGATCCCACATTTTGGTGGGTCTATGCACGGGAAATTTGTGTGTATCGATCGTTGACCCTAAGGTAAGTCCTGCATGAACTTATCAAATGATCACACTATGGTGGATGCATGCTATAGTTGGAGAGTTGCATGAATATCACCTTGTAGAGCCCCTTTCAAGAATAGTTAAGGTGCAGCATGGCAAGGAGCACAAAATCCAAGGAAGAGGTGGTGGGATGTTAGAGCCAAATGGAGAAGGCATGACAGTAAACATGTGAATGTCAAAGCCCTTTATTGGTGTAAAGGAGGTGGGTAGTACCTTCTACCTAGTTCCATTTCACGATAGTATATTTAGGATTTTGAGTCACTCACCTTATAGAACCAATATTTCTCTAAGTGGACTTGTCATTTGTTGCAATCTCTTTCTAGTAAATATTCACTCTATCTTTCTAGTACACTTTGCTTTGCACAATTTGCACAATTGCCCAATCACCCAAAAGACAAAGAGACTATCTAACAGAGGATTGAATCACAAATGGAGTAATGGAAGACTATCTTTCTTATGCCCTGTACTTTTGCCTCTCCAACCTCTGTTGCCCTAGTAGGTAGCCTGCTACTATATACCATTGTACCTTCCACCTTGAATATCTCCCACCTCCCGTTACCTCGAATATCTTCATACTGAAAATTTTAATAAGTTAATGTAAATTTTAGGATTATGAAGTGTAAGTGCTATGGTGAATTGAAAGTGTTAACCTTAATTAAGTTAAAAAGATTAATATTAAGGTTAATTAAGTGTTGAAGGTTAATATTAAGGTTAATTAAGTGTTTAAGGTTAATATTAAGGCTAATATTAAGGTTAATTAAGTGTTTAAGTTATAGGGACACAAGGTTTATTGATTTTGTTGGTTTTACTATGTTAGTTAGTTAGTATTGAAGGGGAAGCGTTAAAGGGGTAAAGAGCAAAGGGGGGAAGGTGCCAAAATGCATTTTGGGGGGGAAATCCCCCCAAAATATTTCCTCTGCTACCCTAGCCTCGAACGGCTCTAGCTAACGGAACTATTGAAGGAAACAACTTCACTTGTAGTACTTCCCTGCAGCTTCTCGATGCTTTGTACTCTCTGCTCTCGTGCATTAGTATACACACCTTGCTCAAGTTACTTGTCATAGCCTGGAACTTGAGTTTCACAGTGCCCTGCCATTCATGATACAATATTGATATTCGTGAGATTCAAATTCATGTAGACTCGCAGCTCTGGTCGTGTCGAAGGTGCTTCTCTTGTCCTGCGCATTGTCACACTGCATGTACAATATCTAGCGCGGTTCAAGGTTCATGAAGGTCTGCTAGGTGACACGCGACTTGCAGCAGAGAGCTTCTACTGCTACCTGCCATTCGGCCCGACGTAGCACGCGCATTTGCTGGTAAGTCGCTTCTACTACTGTATTGCACATCCCTTGGGCCTTGCGTAGCTGCTCGAGCCTCATGTGTCCATCCCATACCAGCAGTGCTACAACTACAAATACTTCTCAGGACTTGCAATGCAATATACCCATTCCGTTAGACTAATTGCAGGATTCCCACTGCCCTTTCCCAGGCAGCTGCTCAAGGCAATATGGTACCAGACGTTGGAGCTCCCTCGTTGCGCTACTATTTCTAAAACTTTCTATTGCAAGATTGGGAGGCGCTAACATATGCTCGAGGGCTCTCAATAGGATTGCGACGCGCGGCAGCAATTTAATTTCCAAATCGAGGTGTTTCTATAAGTCTATATGTATTATGCACATGCTCTCTTCCTCTCTCTCTATTTCAACAATTCTATATGCATTATGCTCTCTCTCTCTCTCTCTCTCTCTCTCTCTCTTCCTATATTTGTATAAATGTAAATTCAAAAATTTAGTTTTAAAATGTATATAAATATAAAGCTCGTGTTTATTCCTACGTTTGTTATTTAAATGTATAATATAAAGCTCATGTTTAAAATCTTTATGCTTCTAATTAATGAACGTATGTCCTTCTATATGCCTATGTGAATGGCTATGTTTCTATATGTCTATGTATGCATATCCCTATGTATGCCTATGCCTATGCCTATGTCTATGTACATGCATATCCCTACATATGCCTATATCTTTATGCTTCCATATCTATATGCTTCTATGAGGTAACGTATGCCTATTCTTTAAGTTTAAATATGCTTATGTCTATGCTTCTATATGCATCTTTAGTCTATTCTTTAAGTTAATGTATGCCTATGTCTTTAGTCTATGCTTCTATATGTATTATGCCTATTCTTTAAGTTTATGTCTAGACTATTTATAAATGCCTGCTTCTATATGTCTATGTGCCTATGTAAATTCCTAAATGGCTCTATATGCCTATATGCCTATGCTTCTTTATGCTTCTATACGTTTCTATATGTCCTTCTATATGCTTCTATACGTTTATTTCTTTTATTTGCTTATGGTATGGTAGTTTCATTTTTATGTTATGATATGCTATGCACTTATGCTATGCTAGACATTATGTGTGGGAGCTAAGTACCAGAAGTGACAAAATCTCATGGGTATAGTCCTTCTTTATCCATGGAGTCATTGCTAGGGTGTGCATTTGCATGGCCTATAACGACTTACCTATGGTTTTACCATGGGTGAGGCTTCTTTGATGATATCTGTTGGGAGGCCGTCTATACAACTGGCACTAGTTGCCCATACTTAGGACCCTACTATGTGTGTTTATTTTAAATGTGTTTAAACATGTTTATAAATGCTATGTCTCTATGCTTGTGATGGACTTTGTTGAGCTTATGTAAGTGTTTGTTCTCTAGGGTGTTTTATTTATGATTTCATGTGCCTTATTCCAGATGGCAACAGATGATAGCCTACGGAGATGTAGATGCAATTATAGGTGTAGGCATTCGCCTCTTGGCTATCAAGATGTGAGTCGGAGGACGTTTTATGTGCATTTGCAACAAGACTCCATTGGAAACTTACACGCATCAATTTTGAGGAATGTGAATGAGGAGAACTCTATTGACAATGATACTGTAGTGAATGAAGAACTCATTGAATCATCTAATCGACGGAGCCGGGTATGGTGTAGATGTGAAACTTATTGCCATGATGGCCGCTTGGTCGCTCCATCAACTTATGCAAGGAATATGCAAGTTGATGAGCGATTTAAAACTATTGCAGAAAATTTTGGTTTGCATGCTCCACACTTTAGCTCTTGTGGACCTGAAGAAGAGGAGAACAATGAGCCTATGCATTAGATGATGAGCCTATGCATCAGATGGAAGGGAACGATGAATTTACTGATATGCATGAATAGGACAGGTTGGATGATGAAGAGGATAACATGGATGCTTTAGGAGAGGATAGCCATTTATCTCTCGTTGATAAAATCATACAAAGATTGATTGAGTTGCAAGCTCTTTGGGATGGACATCAAGCTTCAGTGGAGTTTCAAAATAGTAAATGTAAAAGTGTTAAAGATCCAGAATCGGAGTTTGAGTTGCCATTGGTATGTGAGAAGGGGTATTGCAAACAAGCTTATACAGCATGGCCATCTTTACTTAAATCGGAAGCACTTTTGGAGGGTTGGAAAGAACGTGAGAAAATTTACAAATTTGTTTGCAAGGCTTGTCGAGCTTTGATACAAGGTCCACAAAGACTCTATAAGGTAAATTTTTTACATATATACTATGTGTGGTCTCTAATTAATTTATGTTTGAGAATTCCACATAATGTTGTACTCTCAATGTGTCTTTGTTTACATATACACGGAGATCCATGCAATTTTGCTCTCTTATTGCACTGGGATGGGTTCCAGACATCAAGAACAACCCAGAAGAATTGTGGCATCATCGAGATAAAGGTTCTCAATTGTGGAAAGAAGTCCATAATTGGAGCAATAACAGTCTTGTTCATTCCATTTAGTTGCAAAAAAATTATAGGAAGCTCAAGCAAACTCTTTCATGTTTTTATGAAACCTTTGATAGATGAATTAGAAAGTTTGTTCATAGATGGAATTGATATAGATTTCAATTATCCAATGCATTTAATTTTTGGGCATGATAGCTCTTTTTCCCAAACCTTCAAGCACGTGCTATGCTTATGATGGTGACTGGTGACCATCCAGCTCAATGTAAGATTGGAGCTTTTAAAGATAGTGGCCAAGCTTTTTGTCGTAGAGACAAACCTATAGCTACTTTAGAATGTGAAGGATCGAGTCGATACATTTATGACCAAAATAGATTCCAATTCAGATATGCCCCAGCCAAGAGGTCCACAAAAGATATGTTGAGAGACTTGCTTCTTGTAGAGCAAGCAAGCACTCAAACGCAATGTGAAGACATTCTTAAAGAGGCTGGTCTTTTAGGTAGATCATGTCTATGGAGATTATATGATCTTTATGGGTTTGACCTATCTCTTGATCTTGTGTACGATTGTATGCACATACTAGCATTGAATATGTTTTCAAAGTACATGAGCTCTTTAATGAGAGATATCGATAATAGAGTGAAGAAAGAAATCGATGAAGCAACTCATAGAATGACATTAACCACACCTTATTCCATCCGATATGGTCGATGGCCAAGGTTTCCTAGCAAGTATTTTGAGAGTTACAAGGCAAAAGAAACACAAAAGTTCGTACAATGGTGTCTTCCTTATGTCCTGAGTGAAGTCCAAGGTATTCCTAAGAAATTCTATGATTTGGGTCTCTTGATCATAGATATTGCTCATGCCTTTTATAACTATACTAGAAGTAATGGCTGGTCTCAAGAAGACATAAACACTCTGAGGTATTGCTTGCTTCTTGGAGAGTAAGATCAGAAGAGTGGATTGGAAGAAACTCAGCTCCATTAGAGCATGTTGCAGGTTTCAGAGAATTTCTTGATGATATTTTGCGACATGGTAGCCACGATGGGTTTTGGTGCTACATATATGAGTGTATGGTCTCAACATATGCTAGCATCAAAACAAACAATAAGGACAATGAGATTTCATATGCAAACTATCATCGAAGGAGATTTTTCACATGGGTCTTTCTACATATTCAAGAAGATGCTGATAGGTTGTTTCCTTATCAAAGGATGTTGAAAGAGTTTCATGGAGTTCTTTCAGTCCCAAATGGATATTTAGTGGACAAACATGGATGTTATGACTGTCCTCAATGGCGTTCGTTAGGATTGATACATGTATCATCCATTGAAAAAGCGAAACATTTATGGAGTTTAGATACATTGCATGCAAAAGACTATCCTTGCCAAAGAGACATTGGCCAAAAGGGTATTGTAATAGCAAGAAAGAAGCCAAAAGTTAGATCCACAACAAGTGAGGAAAGAAGGTATGTAGAGCAAAATCTTCAATTCGGGATTGAGAGAGTAACAGAATATAAGAAAATTATGTTTAAGGGTGAGGTTTATAAGATTGAAGATAAGGTTATCGTAAAGTCTGAAGAGGATGCAACATTAGTCTCTAGTGTGGGACACTGGAAAGCGTGTATAGCATCGTTTTTTTCCTTTCAACATAATGGTGACATGCAACTATTCTTTGGAGCACACTACTATAGGCAACACATTGTTGTTGAAAGAGGATATGAAAGATTAGATGTTGATGGCACCACTGGCATGAGTGTCCTACAAAATGCATATTTGCCATACATCTGGAATTGTATAAAGCCAATTAGTTCTTTATTGCATAAGTTTATTCCTCTATAGCATGGAGGTGGTATCATTGCATGTGAGACAAAAGATTTAGGATTGAGAACACGTTTAATCTAGCCTGGTTGCATTGGATGTATTCCTCCTTGGCTAGAGGAGAATGATATTGTTTTATTGAAGTCAATATGTTCACCAAATGATCTCAAGTATGCCGTTGTCAGAGATGTGACGTGTGCACGTGGAATAATTGGATCTCACAAAAAGAGATCTCTGTATCGAGCATCGAGAGGGATAATGTGGACTCCATTGAACCTGTGTGCTTGCTTGAGAAGCAAATTTCCTCAAGCATTATGATGACTCAGGTACACTTGCTGGTACACGTAGTTGATGAAGTTGCCATTGCAAGAAACATTCATAGTCATTGAATGTTTTTCCTTGAATGATTTATGAACACTTTGAAGGGATTTCTAAGGCAAAGAGCTAGACCTGAAGCAAGCATGGTGGAGGGATGGCTTGTGCAAGAGTCATTAGTATACATCATGGAGTTTCCTGCATCCATGGATCCCAACATGCCACATGCTTGGAACATCAAGGACGACGATCGTGTCATTGCAGAGGTTCCCCAAGGTAAAGGGGTTGAAAGAAAGATGAGTGAAAAGCAAACATAGAAATTCAATAAGTTTTGTGTCCTAAATAGTCCTGAGATGCAAAGATGGGTGGAGAAATATCAAGAGGCCAAAGCAAAAAAAATAAATGAGAGGACAAGATTTAGAGTCATGCACAGGCAAAGGTGCCATATCCACTGGACCTTGCTCTTCTCCCTAAACACATGTCACATTATTGTCTTCAAGAAGCTCTTTGTGAAGCCAAAGATGATGGAGAGGACATAACCAATCAAGAGCGGGAGCTTGCAATCGGATGTATGCCATGTGTAAGTTTCTTACCTTTCTACTTAATTTGGGTATTTATGGTCACAATCACTACAATATGCATCCTCATTGTTTTAATCATGTTTTTTTGAAGTATAAAAAGTACAATGCATTATGGTCACATGGTGGCATTTTCATGTAGAATGCATCGATTCAAGGAGATTCACCTATGGTTGTGGAGTCATGGCTAACTGCATGCAAGATAGACGAGTAAGTGCTTCTGATACCAATCTTCTCTCCTCGCATTTAGATTATTGTGGGACCATATGTGACATCTATGAAGTTGATTTAGTATTTTCGTTCTTGATGTCAAATGGTTTAGAACTATCTACAATGGTACCAATGCTACAGTCAGGAGAGATAACAGTGGTTTCTTTGCCATTGACTCTAGTAAGACCGATGAAAGTGATACTTTATTTCTTCCAGAGCATTGTGAATAGGTACCTACTTATGAATTGATTAAACACTAATATCTTCATTTTCAAACAATTATTGGTAGATATTCATATATGTATATATATTTATATACTTAAGCATAAATTAATATAATTACTAGCATCTAATTTGCATCTTCAATGTAGGTGGTCTTTCATCCGGATCATTAGGATCCAAGATGGTGGTATGTGGTTCAAGTTGCTCCTCAAAGTAAACATTATTTTTGAAGATAGGAATGTGGATATGGAGATGTTGCCAATAGATCCAAATAATGATGCCAATGGATCTAGGGAAGAGGATGAAGATGATGATATGGGCCAGGAAGAAGGTGACAATAATGACATGAAAGTGTCTATTATTTCATGTTTTTATAATAATGTAGAAGTACAAGTTAGGAAAAGGGTTTCTAATGATGGGCAATGAATTCCACAAGCTATGAATGCATGCTTGCAATGCTAAATTGATTTTTAATGTAAGGTCAAGCTTTCTATGATAAAATTATAACTTTATCATAAATTTCACTAACATAAGATAAGTAATTGTTATATTTAATATTAATTGAGTAGGTGTAACCTCATTGTTTCCAAGAAAAGTAAATGATCAAGAGAAATCTTCTATGTAGCATCAACTTCAACTTTTGAGAATGTGAAATGTTCTTTTGATTGAATTTTCAAATGTAACACTCAAATATGCCCTTAAATTAAATGTAAATTATCTATGAAAGCAAGTAAGAAGAAAGCACATAACAAAAAGTTTTCTTTTATGGTAAAATTACTTGCACTAGAGACACAATGCAATTGTATGATTTAATGTTTCATATACATGCTTTGACAAACGTATATGTTTAATTACATGCTCTATGAATTACTCAATCAAGGCTACTCAAAGGCAAGAGCATTGCTCAAACAAAGCCACTCAAAAGCAAATGCAACAATCCTTGATTATATGGAACATTTGGGCTCACGCTGCACTAACTTATTACACCCCTTTGACTCCACAATACTTCTTATTCATTAAGGAATTACTTTTCTAAATCAATGAAATCATTGTTTTTATGTGGTTTTTTTAATAAATAACACTTTTTCCAATGCATAACACTTCTTCCAATACATAACACTTCTCCTTGGCTACATTCTTGCTCTTACTTTCTCAAATTCCTTTGTAAAGATAGAAAATTCAAAGTAAATATAACATATGTATGTTTACTAGATACATTTTGATTATAAGATATATTTCTCTATTGTAAATGAACCTAATATTCAACATCATTAAAAAGGTATTAATTATCTCAATATGGCCACAATGCTTTTGTGACCACAAAAAAATTGACTTTTAAGGACTCATTCATATGTGAAATGCCAACATTGAAGGATAGGCAAGGGCACCTCAATTGAGATTATGGTGGGATTTATCTATGTTTCAAGCACATCAAAAGTCAATACAATGCACCCCAAAGTGCCATTTGACTTCCTACTATTTGTACCCATTGCTTAACAGCAAGAGTCATATCTAGCACAAAGCATACATCTAGTGGTAGGCGAGTTATGCACTTGTGTGTGTTGATTTCAATTTGTCATGAATAGATGTTTGTGCCATAGGTGTGACAATACCATCTCTTTTTTACTAGGTCTTCAAATCCAAAAGGGTGAGCATGCAACACTGTACTAAGTTGAAGTTAAATGCACCATAACTAATGCTTCTCTTGTCAAAGTACCATCACTTTTCACTTCCCTAATGGTATCACCTATGCGAATGAGCACAAGGGCCATGATGAATTGGGAGTTAGAGCTGGCGCGCACACGCCCGCGCCCGCGCGCACACACACACACACACACACACACACACACACACACATCCTCCCATTAGGAGGAGATATTAAGTAACACATCAATCTTTATGGGGGCTCTTCTCAACTCAAGGCATTTTTATGCCGAAGAGATGTTCACGCTTGCTCCTATTATATGTAGTCGAATTAGGAGAAATTGACATGTACATGAGTTGTATTAGCAAGTTATATTACAATATTTATATTGGACATAGACAAAGATGATATAAAAAGAGAAACCCTATAGACCCCTATTTTGGAGAAATAGAAGGGGAGATGGCAAACATTTAGGTACTGAAGGGGTTGGTTAATTCTGAACCTAATATATTTAGTCGAATTGGGAGAACCAGAGGTCTATGTGATATGAATTATAAAGATATATGGCGAGAATTTTATTGGATGGAGGTGAGAATTGAGATTAATGTGGGACGTGATTACTTGGAGAAATATAATACTTGATAGATGTGGTGATATAGAAAATTTGAGACATGAAGGATTAACCATTGAATTATATAGTGGATTATACCGTGAGGCCCTCGAAAACCACGGGACATTACGAAGCTCGAATAGAGGCACACAAAAATATAAATAACCGATGGCATTGGATAAAGAGCTCCCCTATTAAACTGGTCAGAGATGAGAGTAGGAGAGGAGGACCCAATTGAGGTACAATAGAGAAACCATTGTGTTAAAAGGAGATGTGAAATTACACACGAGTTAAAATGCAAATTTTAATGTGAATGGCGGCCGAAACGGCTAGATGTAATTAGGGGTAGGTACTAGCACATGCAGTTGAAGGAGACACACCGCCTTGAGACCCAAAAATTGGGCATCCAAGGAAGTCAATGTCCAGGGACTGAGATGACTATAGCACTATTCCCAAGACCTCAAATTGGAAGAGGAGGCGTGAAGGAATTACATGCGGACTCTACGTAGACCTGATAAACTCAATTGAAGCGTTGGGCTTACACAACGAGAGGAAGAGCAAGGAGGTACTCCAGGTAGCGAACGGCAATCCACAGGTGATTGATGGCCTTGGGCTATGCTGAGGAGTGAACCTCGCTCATACATCTTCCCCCTCCTCAATACATCGAGTCTTTTTAAGCATGTAGAGGCTGATAATAGTGAGATTAGAAAATACCGGTTTTCACTACACCCTGGTGCACGAGCAAGGATATACTAGCCATAAGCCAGTGAGCTCCTCAGTAGGAGACGGAAGAGGGGCGTAGCTGTTTGCTCCCTTAGGCCTCCTCGCTTCCTCGCTCCCTTATGTCGAGAGATACTACCATCACAGAAGAGTGGGTTGATCTGCAACCCATGCGGATCATCGTCAAACAAGAGATTGGCTGAGTGTCTCGCGAAGACATAGGGAAGCCATAGTTGGAGGAGCGATGAACGCTGGAGCTCCCCATTGTACTCATAGAGGAGAAAGATTCTTCCTTCCTCCTAGTAGTAGGTTGATAAACAACTCCAGCCTCAACCAAACCTTAGAGCCCCATGGAGATCACCATTCCTGAATAGGACTTGTCTATGCCTTAGTTTCATGCTAATCTATGGATGCATCCAATACGTGAATAGTTTTTTATGAATTGCTGTGATAATCGCTGCTTAGGTTATACTACACGGAACATTTTAGCGGGAGCCCGTAATGGGATAGAGGATAATATAAAAACACGCCCACACTTATGTAGCCCTGGCCATGTATTCAATCATGCGCCAGTTACATGGAGAATAGTGTTGGCACTTCTGGGTTTTAATGATCATAGATGGGAGATAGACGCGTTGTTCAGAATAAAGAGTAACTCACGTTAGGGAAAAGGTGGTTGGTGTATCTATTATTGAGATTTTGGCATGGCTGAGTGTCTCGGAGACACATGGAACCCTGAATACACCACCTGAGTTGAAGGTTCACATCTGATTAGCAGATATGGAGACTCGACATCCCAAAGGATAATATAATAGAACGAGGGAGTATAGATATGAGAGTACTTGCACTAATGGATCAAACCATTATCAGAGAGAGCAAGCTTGCATGATCATCAGATTTCCTACGTGAATGTAATAGATAGTTTGGCAATTGTAAGAGCTAGTATCTTCTTTGCAGAGTAGTTAAATGGCAGAAGAGATTAGACACTAGTTATTGATGCTTCGGGTCTCTCCAGGGCACCCTGTAATACATAATCGTGAGAAACTCGGACGACGTATCTTAGCTCACCAAGGAGGAGAAATGAACGGCCCAAGAGCCAACGAGCTCTCCACAACCCCCATACAAGAGTACTCCATTGTAAGTTTATGGTGCATGCACAGAGAAGCCAACCAATGGCATCTCTTGTCTGTCAACCGTGCAGACGAGGAGTCTACTTGATATGTAGATATACCCATGATAAAATTTGTTAATGTGAGTGCTTAGCTTTGGCTGTTTGTTGTATGAATAGGCTAAAGATGATATACGAATCCCGGGTCAACTTAGAATAGCTAGGAACTTGACGTAGTGACTATGATTCTAGGTGTTATTTACGACATCTCCAAGGAAAATAAGAAACTACCACTTTATACTTCGTTTCTGACATGCCAAGTGGCCCATAAACCTTGAATGGTTGATGATAAGGTTACAATATGAGTCCTAGGAGAACGTAGAGTGTTGGAGGACCAATTCATAGTTGATATCCTTTCTAGTATTAACTAGTAATGCAGATTCCAAAAAGGAGAAGCTATGGGTTGTCAATATTTGTTTTGAGACGGATTTGTACGATGCTATTTCTCTGCACATTAGTGACCTCAATGAATATATCATTGTTATCATGAAAGTGCTTACTTATAAAGAAACATACGTGAAATATTATGGATTATATCCTTATCGTATTATCTAAGATCTTGCTATGATTCGGATATATCATGACTATCAATATAGTTATAATATTATAAAAGTCGTGATTATATGCTTTTGATATGTGTTCTACAGCGGATGATAGGATATTTCAATTATCCCACCATTTATTACATTTATCCAAAAAAAGCAGTTCTACCAGGAATTTTACTAACATTTTTTGGACATTTTTATTACCACTTACTAAATATTGTTAGGAGGATAAAGTGCCAAATAAGTGCATTATTGCAGATAGAGTTGGGCTAATACAGCTATACATTACTTAATCTTAACTAGTTTCATTCAGTTGAAATAGTTTATTGAAATTATAGAAGGTGTACAGTTATCCAAGAAAGTAGTATTCTAAGAAAGAAGTTGTGGATCTCGTAAGGTGATATGGACCCTTTATATTGAATATGATGTTCAGTTTATAATTTTGACTGGCAAAAGATTTTTCACTATAATTTATAGAAATTTTATGACCATTTACTGAAGGTTTTTATTGCCATTTACTGAGAATATTCTTAGTGACATATACTAAATCTTCTTGAAGTTCAAGTGCCATAATGAGATTAAATGCAAATCAAGTTGGGTGACAGGGATAACAACCGTGTGCTAGCATCATGGAGGCCTGCAGTCCCACATTTAAGGGTCATCGTTCTAACTCGCCCTTTTTGTGGATGGATGTAGGTGAGTTAGCACACTTCTCAACCAAATTTGCTGATGATGTTTACTGAAGATGACACTGGCACATTTTATACTACTGGCGGAATAGATGGATGCATATGTGGATATTTTGGACGCAACTTTTGGCTAAGACTGAGATTTTTGGGAAGAGATTGTCCTTTGTATGGGTCCACTATAAACATGGAATTCTGAGTCAACTCAGTCATCTATAGCTAGTGCTACCATTTTACAAGTTTTTGGGAAAGACAATAGTTTTTACCTTAACACCTTCCATTAGATTTGATGGTGTAGGATTTTTGCAATGAAGGAGGACTGATAATAGGGAAATTGGAACACCTTGTACTCCCCTTCCAAAATTACATTCAGTTTGCTATTATTACGGAAACTTTACTTTCAGCAATGCCAATCTAATGATATATAATATTCTCTGATCTAGTTAAATGGGGAACATTAGGACTTGGGACTTAAGGGTTTGTGTTTCTTGCAATGAGAAACAATAGAATTGAAGGTTTTTAATGAAATAATGAGATGAAGGATTCAAAGACATTAAAGTTATATGATTCTAAATGGATCAAGGATGTTGGAAAGAGATGAGAAATAAGGTAGGAGAAATATAGGTTGAAACACACACACACACACACACACACACACACACACTCACATGCACACATTTTATTCACTTTTACAATCAGTTATGCGCATGCACACATTTCCCTCTCCATACACTCACACATAATTCAATGATTGCATTATTTAATTTATTATTAATTTTGTCACTATTATTATTAAATTTATTAAAAAAAGATTACTAGTATATTGTTTTTCTTTTTTTTGTCTCTTAAAAAATAAAATCAAATGTTTGTCCCCCCTTCTCGTTATTTTTACATTAGGTTTATTAATGTTCTCCCCCTCTCCCCTTATGTTTATTTTTATTATTATTTAATATTCTCCCCCTTATTTTTATTATTGTTTAGTAATTAAGATTACTCCCCATACCCTTCCTTACTTGCACCCTTTTCCCTTTTACTTACCCACCTTTTTTTATCATTTCAGCTAAAATCCCCTTTAAAAATCCCTTTTAATGTTAGTAGTATTAAACCCCTCTAAAAGAAACTACCCCTAACTTTATGCTGCCCATTCACCTAACCAACCCCTTACCTTACCTACACACTCATAACCTCCACCCCAATAGCCCTTAACCTATACACTTGCTCTAATTAGAGTCACAAGTTATACCCATGACCTTACACATTCGCACTTATTATTGCACCACTAACGCCCAAGTCTTCTTATCTACTACCCTCTCGTAATTGCACCGCTAAGTGCTTTGGCTTCTTCTTCACTAACTCTTGCTTTATATGCATCTCCTTGTCTGCTCTTATGCCTTCACCTTTTGCTTAGATCCTTCTGCCTTCCATTATCCTTATTCTGCTCTCGCCACTACCTCGTGTTTCTTTTATTGTCCGTCATAGCTCCCTTCATGGCCTCAACAAGGCTCTTGCTTGGCTCATGTGCATGGCGGGTCCGCCACCTCCTTGCTCTTCTTCAACTGACCTCTACATGATGACGTTCCTCTTCGTGATGGCGAACCCTTTCACTTAGGCAAAAGGTGCCATATACTCTTTGTACTTTTCCATGTGTTCTTTTTCGTATGAGCCACCTTTTCTTAGTCTACACTCAATCTTCGCTCTCTATTTTTTCAAAGAGAGCTCACTATTTTGGCTTCACTGCGGCCAGCTTTGCTTTGTGGCTCTTTCCCTTCATGGACCTATGGTTGCACGTAGCTTACCTCTACCTCTTTAGTTCACGACATAGTCGCTTCTCTAAGATCTCACTATGACGGAGTCCCTACGATGACTAATATATTGACTTGCATCAATGTAATCTAGATTATGCGAGTTCTACATGCAACTCCTACATGCAACATGCAACTCCTACATGCAACTTGCAACTTCTACATGCAACTTCTATATGCAAGTTCTACATGTAGAGAGAGAATGTCTTACAATTCCTACATGCAGAGAGAGAAGCTCTCCAACTTTTATAAATACCCCATAATGGAATGAAGCCCACACTCTTTGGGGCATTGTGTTGAGTTCTACTTTGGTATTCCAAGCAATTGTCTCAAGTCTCCATGCTTCCTTGCACTTGATGTCCAAAAGCATGTCCTAACCTTGCAACTCCTCCTCACCTCTCCTCCAACCTTGCAATCCATCCTCCCCTCCTCCTCCTCCCTCCTTCTCCCTTCTTCTCCTCCTCCTCCTCCTCCCTCCTGCCTCCTCCCTCCTCCCTCCTCCTCCTCCTCCTCCTCCTCTTGCCGATCAGACGATCACCACTTCATTTCTACGTGGTTTGCCTCTTTTTTATGTCTTGGGATACTTTGTAGCGGTTGCTCTCCTTAACCTCTCATTGTCACTAGTATCTTCTTCGCTTAGAAGCTCAGCAACTTTACGTAATGTAGGGTTCTTACTCTCTGAACACTTCGGTATTTTGGGTCTACAACCTTCTCCTAAGCCACCACCTTGCTGGCTCTTCTTTTGTAGACCTTCAAGTCGTTGTGATTGAGTATGCAGTCATTGCTGCTCGTGTCGCTTTTTGTCATGAGCCCACGGCTCACTTTGTACCTTGGCTTTACTGAGACACTAGCTGGCTCCATCTTATCTTTGCTCACCTTTCAATAGGCTTTGCTTTTATTTTGTAAGCGTCACATCAATGCATGGCTTGTGCCTTGTGTGTTTACTTTTACTATCCCTTTGCCTTTTACGGTTTTACTTTAATTACTAACTACCCCATTTTTTCTTTAAGTTAATTGTAAGACTATTTAGACTTTTTTTTAAAATTTTCATTCATTTGCTTGTAATCCAGTGCACTTTCTTCTCCTTTAATGCATTTAGTCATTTTTAAAGTACGGTTACAGTTTTTTTAAAAGGTCGAGTCGGTCTACTAACACATATGCATTTTTGCATTTTTCTAGCTTACATCATCTTAGTTCAATAGAGAAGTATGTTGTAAGTTCCTTTAAAAAAATGTGTGCCTAAGTTTTTTCCATTTTACCTTGACCCGATTGGTTTAAATGTTTTTATGTTTTAATTATATTTTCCTTTTTTATATATTTTTTCTTATTTAAAAATCTAGGTATTGTCCCTTGTTAGATGTTCTCCCTTACTCCTCCTTCCAAGTTATTTCCTTAGGTTCCTTTAATTAATTGCCTTAATTAATTATTACCATAGATATTTATAGAAATCCTTCAACAATTATTTTATTGTCCCATTAATTTTGAATTAAAAAATGTCTAGATGGTCCTTGGGTGTGGTATACCTCCCATAATTTAAAAAACTTGGGTGTGGTATACCTCCCATAATTTTTTCTAAAATAGGAATGGACCACCTCCCAATAACAATAATGTATACAAAAAAAGAAGGTGCCTCATCCCTTGGTCTTTTTTAATCACACATTAGATGTTGACTTTCTCCCTTTACTTGTTAAATGACTCTCTTTATGCTCTAGAATCTAGAATCTAAAAGGTTGTGCTTATTCCTAAGTAATGCAATAACAAGCTGGGGGGTACAGGCATTACCTGTCTACCCAAGTAAAGCTATATTGTCCTAACATATGGTTTTCTTGGATGGTGGCAGGTAAGTGAACCCTAACCTCGGAGCCTGGACTACCTGATGGATTCTAGACTTTTGTAAACCTACCTTGTTTGGCTGTAATACCTTTGAAATAAATTTATATCTAATTTCTTTTAAATGTTTAAATCTCCATAGTTGAATTATTTTTAAATTTTAATTGTTTAGTTTAAGGCCAATCTATGACTGAATCGATTGTATGATTCAATTATTGAGGAGATAATGAATTCTAAACACACACACATACATAGAATATTGATGTTTACTTTGACTTTTAGAAATATCAAGTGCTAGGCATTAGGTTTAATGAAAATGAGTTCAATAAACTAAGTTGGAATTCAATGCACCATAGATAATTCTTTTCTTGTCAATGCACCATCACACATCGTGTCCCTAATGCTATCAAATATAAGACCAGGCATAAGGGTGATGGTGAACTGGGAGTTAGATGTGGCCCATGAAAAACAATCCTTGCACATATAAGCTATTGATGAGTAGCCATCTCTTTTGGACTAGGAATTCGAATCCAAAAGGGTGAACATAAAGCATTGCAAAAAGTACTAAGTTAAAGTTCAATGCACCATAACTAATGCTTCTCTTGTCAATGCACCATCACTCATCAATTCCCTAATGCTAGCACAAGGGTCATGATGAACTGGGAGTTAGAGGTGGCCAATGAAAAAATATCCTTGCTCATATAATAATCCATGAAAAGGACATGCAAGTATCCAAGCATACATACAAATGCATGGAGCCCAATATGTTCAAAAGCATGACACAAACTCTTCTAACTTTGCATGACATGAATTCATGTATCTTGTTCTTCTCTTTGCATCACAGGTTACATGCTCATTATGAAATGAATATGGCTACCTGTGCTTATCTTTGAAATCATTACCTAGATTCTTTAGCCACGATCTTTTGACATACCAAAAGAAAAGGATGATAGAATACCAAAAATTCTCCAACAATTAAGCAATAAAATTAGAGTACATGTCAAACCTCATTCCTAGGAGAAGGTGTACACATACCTCATATGTCGATTGAGGTATGTAGATGCATCTTTTCCACTACTTAAGTAGCTCCTATTGCATGCCGTTTGTCACATCTTGTGCCACATAGGCTTCCAAATCATGTCCCATATCTTGGTTGAGGTATGGAATGAATGCCACATATAATAGCCAGTTTCCTATCCCCATGCCTACATCAAGGTATTTTCTCCACCTAGGATGCCACAACAGACATTTGAGCCTAGAGAAGCATTCATTACTATTCTCTACTCACAAACTCAATGTAATGAAAGAATTCATTGTTCCATACAAATGACAAAAAAAAAAGCTTATTCATGTAACAACAAAAACATTGTAGATGATAGTTACATTAAGTACAAGCACTTATAAGGAGGTAGCAAAGCTATGATAGTAGCCAATCAAAATCAGAGTTATATTAACAAAAAGCTTCTTCAACTCACACTTCACCAGAATCTCAATGAACTTAAGCCACTTGTGGGATTAATAAGTTTGGGCATCCACTTGGAACCAAGCTAATAACAATAATGAAGCATGATAGCAATGCAAGGACTATCTGAACTTCTGTTGGGCATTCATTTTTTTTTTCAATGTGGTCAATTAAGGCTGAGGCATAGACAAAAAAATGGTCTATCAAAGGTTCAGATTCATTAGCTCAAAAGAAAAATCTATAGGTGAACCCTCAATTGATTTAGAAACCCAACATTAGCTTCTCAAACTCATAAAGATATCTCTCATGGCTTGCCCACTTTCTAAATCTAGGAGGCCATAAGGATTTCAACATAAGGATTCACATTCAATGCTTTTTATAGGCACATAATTATTTAATGTGAATTTGTAACTATACTTTTGTGCATTACTTCGGCAAGTAAGGCCTTTCACTGTGATGAGAAAAGATGTTTGATCAAATCCAAGCTTCCAAAAAAGAGATGCAAACTTTGAAGTTTGATTGTTGTTAGCTCCATTTGTTCTTGAAGTATCCTTTGTTTTTTTGCAATTCTTTGCTCAATCATTTCCTTTACTTTTTAAGAATCCTCCAAAGTTACACATGCCCTTAGAGCTATGTGGAAAGCTTCCTTGTCATGTTTCATTGACAATAGCATAGTATTCAACCTTGTTGACCAAATGGCATCTTCTTGCTTAAGTATCAACAAATGTCAAGAAAAACCTTTCATATGTAAGCTTCTCCTTCCAATTTTTGTTCCAAAATGTTCCATTCATGCCTTCCATAATGATAGAGAAGGATAATAATTTTTGTTCTTCCAAAATGTTCCATTCATCTCGAGACATTGCAAGCTTGCACCATGCCCATGATTGTAAGAGGAATGCTAATTCTAAATAAACCATATCCCTAGCTACAATTATATCTATAATGCTTATTTAGAACCTCAACTTATTTAGAAACCCAACATAAGCTCTTAAACTCATGAAGATATCCCTAGCTTGCCCCCTTTCTAAACCTAGGAGGCTATCAGGATTTCAACGTAAGGATTTACATCTGGAACTTTGTATAGGCACATAATTATTTAAGTCAAATTTGTAACTATACTTATGTGCATTACTTTGTCAAGTAGTTACAACATACATGATCCCTACTATTATTGCTTTCTAGTTTTCCCCTATGGCCCTAGATGACAAGTGCTAAATATTTTCTTGTTATGCAGAAGCAATATCACAAGTATCTCATAGTAACATACATGTCTCCTTCTATTATCATGGTGGTCATCATGATACAACATCAATAGTGTACCACTATCATAGAGTTTACAAAAATGGCACACATAGATTTGCAAAACACAAAGGGATCTTACAAAAGTCCACAAGATCACATTTCTATGTTATGCAACTATGATATGCATTACAAATCCATAAATCCATCGCAATAAACCTTCCATTATGTGACAATACATATGCATTGATGATATGAGCTTTTAGATTATATTATGCACCTGTTTTATGTACATATTTCACATTTCTATGACTTAAATTAACCAAAAATCATTTCATTGAACCTAGAATTTTGGGATAATTCATCTAATGAAATATATCTTTCACCAAAACTAGTAAGTTAGAGAATGCATATCATGGATCATTCATTGCACCTAAATCAAGATTCATGATATGCTTTGTAATGATGGGAGTTGCTTAGTTTTTATTACTTGTCTTTTATATGAAATTTGATAAAGCAACGTGGTATCATTTTTAGAATGCAATTATGGTGCCATTATTCTATCAAATCCTTGGATCAGGTGGGGAAGGAAAGCGTCGTGATTTCATGTCTAAATAAATTTTTACAAAAGCTCAAAGTCCTTAGTGTATGTGTGCTTTTAGAATGCAATTGGGTTGCCATTACTCCATCAGATCCTCGGATCACTTGGGGTATGAAAAGCGTCATGATTGCATGTCTAAATGTATTTTTGCAAAAGCTTAAAATTGTAAGTGTATGTGTATTTTTAGAGTGCAATTGTGGCACATTGCTCTATCGGATTCCTCGAATCAGGTGGGGTAAGAAAAGCATCGTGATTGCTTGTCTAAAGTGTGTTTTTAGAATGCAATTATGGTGCCATTGCTCTATCAAATCCTTGGACCAGGTGGGGTAAGAAAAGCATCATGATTGCATGTCTAATATATGTTTTTAGAATGCAATTATGATGCCCTTGCTTTGTTAGATCCTCGAATCAGGTGGGATAAGAAAAGCATCATGATTGCATGTCTAAACATATTTTTACAAAAGCTCAAAATCCTAAGTGTATGTGTGGTCTTTTAATGCAATTGTGGTGCCATTGCTCTATCGGATCCTAGGATCAGGTTGGGTAATAAAAGTGTCATGATTGCATGTCTAAAGTGTATTGTCAATGCAATTATGATGCCATTGCTGTATCAAATCCTCGAATCAGGTGCAGTAAGAAAAGCATTGTGATTGCATGTCTAAAGTGTGTTTTTAGAATGTAGTAATGGTGCCATTGCTCTGTGGGATCCTTAGATCAAGTGGGGTAAGAAAAGCATCGTGATTTCTTCGCTTTTGCCTCCTCAGATTCCATTTCTTCGCTTGCTCTCACAAACACTTTTAGTCTCCTTCCCTAGCGATGGCCTCTCCAATTTCTCAAGTCTGTATTCACAAACTACCTCACCTAGTTCTAATTGTTTCGTGGACTATGGCGTGCCTTCTTGTTTGCGTGCCTGATTGGATACTTAATACTATTATGTATATCACAACCTTATAAGTTTCCTGGCATTTCTCTACTGTGCCTTTGGCCTCCTATGCACCTCTACCCTTCCGTGACCCGTTGGCATCTCTTCTTGCATACTTGCTAACTTCTTCTTGTTACACTCCTCACTACCTCTAGCCTGTTGTTGTTGTCATGTAGCATTTCTTATCTCTCTCTTTTCTTGCTTTTAGTGTTCCTGATTTTTGTGCTTTTTTACGTGGTTTAGTGCTTCCTCTTTCCTTATATATATATATATAAGCTCTATAAAAATAAATATAAGCAAGTAGGCAAGTTCTTTACATAAGAGCTTATATATATATATATATATATATATATAGGTCTTGCTTACTTGCTTTTAGGTACTGCTCTTTTTCTGACCTTGTTAGGATTTTTTCTACACTTAGTAATTTTTGTCTTTGGTTTATGTATATATACATATATATATATATATATATATATATATATATATAGTCTTTAGTTTCTTTTAGACATTTTTTACTAGTAAATTACTTTCCTTTTTTTTGTTTACATGTTTTTAGTAACAGTATTTTCTATATTTTTTTTTCTTTTTGCTAAATGTGTCAAGCATTTTATTGTTAAGTTTCTTTTTACTTATTTCTCTCCCTTTCTATGGCCAAAAACCCTATTCTTTAGTTGTATATTCTTAGGAGGTTATTTAAATTCTAGACTCTTAAATTATGGCATTCATGTAACTATTGATTGTCTAAAATCTATAACACTTGGCTTATTCAAAGTGGCTTCAATTTTGTTTTTTAATTTTAGGTCTCTCTTTTTCTTGCCTTTATTTTAGGTTCTCTCTAGCCCTTTTTATGCTCTCTTACCCTCTCTTTACATAAACATAGGTTCTTTTAATTGCTTGATTTTTAAAATAAAAGCTTTATCTAATACCCCTTTTTTTGGTCTACTTATTACTTCTTAGAAGTTCATTGTGATGAAATTTATGATCAGTTAATTAATTTCTTTTGTCTTGTAATTTTGGTAATATATATGTAAAATTTCAATTCTTAATTGACTTTACCTAACACATTTATCCCCCTCACATCCATTTGATTTTAGACTTAGTCATTTATCACCCATTTTTAATTGTTGAGATGGACTAACCTAAGGGTGTGGATTACCCCCCATTTGGTTGTTTTCTTGTAAGGGTGGGACTACCCCGCTTATTGTCTCACACTTTAGTCGCGGATGTATCCCTTTTATGATAGATCTATCACACCAATTGTACATATGGCATGGTATTTTCAAAAATTTACTTTGTGAATCTAGACGGTTGTCTATGTTCCTTGGTAAAGCAATAACACGCTAGGGAATACATGCATTACCTATCTACCCAATTGAGACTATGATGTTCTAACACCTAGTTTTTCTTGGATAGTGGTAGGTAAGTGAACCCTGACCTCGGAGCCTGGACTACCGGATGGATTCTACACTTTTGTAAACCTACCTTGTTTAGCTATAATACCTTCGAAATAAAATTATAGCTCATATCTTTTGAATGTTTAAATCTCCATATTTGATTTTTTTTTAAATTTTAATTGTTTAGGTTAAGGCCAATCTATGACTGAATCAATTGTATGGTTCAATTATATGTGTGTATGTGTTTGTGTGCACATGCGTTTCAAGAATTTTTGTTTGAACAATAATTAAATTGCCTTTAATCCAAGTGAACTTCTAAAATTGTTACAAGTGCTAACATTCTACATTGTACTTCAAACTTGTACAACAAAGCCCAAAAATCTCTAGTTTCTCACCTTAACTTTGCACTCATGCCACAGCTATCTTGCAATTGTTGCAACCATATAAGGGTTATGCTCACATATTTTATAAGTAGCAATGATTATTTGATTTGTTCTTACTTCCACCGCTAGCCTCAAAATGAATGGCATAACATTCTATTAGGCCCCATAGTGATCTTCTCTTAGGTGACATATCTTCATAGATTTTTTTTAATTGGAAAAGGTTGCTTGATATATCTCTTGCAAGACACTCATTGCAAGGAGCCATCTTGGAGTCTTTCGCTTCTTGCTTGAGCCTAAGGAGTCTTGACCTCTCTAATAACTATGCAATTATTATCAAAATGGAAGCTCTCATGGGTCTTTGTATGTTTGATGTACCTTACAACGTACTTTCTAATACATAAATCTTTCCTCTTTCCTTACATATTAGCCGTTCTGACTACCATCTTGCCTTCTCCCACATCACCACATCTTGTACTCCTTAGGATGGGCCTATGGTGCTCTATGGTTGCTCACTTAACCCAACTCACTATAGCACTCTTATTTGATTCCATGATCCAACATGGTAGCACTAGCTTTTGATTCATCTCCCATCATGATTCGCCATAGATTGTTTAGCTTCCATGGTTGCAATCATTTGTAGCTTCCTAGTTGTAGTCTTCTATGATCACCTGGGAGGAATCCATCCATTTTGAGATAGTCATTGATTTAAGAAGCATGTATGAGCACCTGGAAACACTCCTTTTAGCGATCATAGTATTACAAAATTCTTCAAAAATTGCCTGGCATCTATTTGCATGTATTTGATGTTGTCTAGCACTATCTTGGTTTGGCAAAAAGAAGTCCATGCTCCATGACCTCCTTGTGCAAATAATTTCTATCTTGGAGCCATCCAATGCATGAAGTCCAATGAAGAAGAAGAAGAAGCGTGAAATCATAGACTAACATCTAGTGGTAGTCTTCTCCATTGAAATGATCAATTGTAACTCGTGTAGAATTCCATCCATTGTGAGAGAGTTATTGAATTAAGAAGCATGTAGGAGCACGTTGATCATACACTAAAAGCACCAAGGTTACTAAGATTCAACAGAGGAATGTGGCCCTTATCTTGCCATGGGTTGCACACCACACACCACCCTTGAATTGCCATCACCATCTTTGCTGCACACATAAGACTACACCTCATTTACAGTCATGGATCCTTTCATGGTCTTCACATCCACTCTCCTTTGCATAAGAATCATGGCTTGGTGCTGCTCAAGGGATAGAAGGAGAAAAGATCATCCATTGGGCCACTTGCTTGATATGGCCTGCAACCAAGGCTGTGTAGTGAGCAGTCTTAGGCATCCTCACATGGTTGGACTCTCCCTTCATTAAGTTTGAACTTGCCAAAGCATCCAATTCTACATCAAAATACTTTTATTGGCCCTCAAGAAACTACAAAAGCAAATTTGAGAAGTAACCAGAAGAGCTAAGAGAGAGGGAGAGCTCCTCATCATTAAAGCTCCAAAAGTATCTTATGATCATTGAACCTCCAAAAGTAATTTGAGTATTTAAGAAGATTCAAGGAGGAGTTAAGGCATGAAATTGGGAGTGGTAGCTCTTCTGTGCTTCAATGTCACCCAAAATAGGATTAGACACACTTTGATTGAACAAATATATGCAAAAAATATTTCTCCATAGAGTTTACTAAGCATGCAGGAGACTCACCTTCCTTTCATCTGATTCTTTTATATCAATTTGATGGTCATTACTTGCAAGCTAAGTAGAGGGTAGTGAAAGAAGCATAACTTGTTGTCTTTTGACTCCATGGTTAAGTAGTCTCTCCTAGGGCAACAAAAACCCACCCAATAATCAATGTGTTGGGCAACATAAGCAAGGGAATCTGCGCTGATGTGGGAGCCATATATAGCTTGGATAGCCATGGGAGTGAAGGTTTGGTGATAACTTAGTAGTGGTATGAAGGGGTAGGCATGATGCTCATGAAGAAGAGTTTGGGAGTCATCAGTCTGGATTGTCATAGCAACATGAGGAGATTTGTGGAAGAGAGGATGAAAGAAAGAGAGAGTGTGGTGTCTTGGCAGGCATCAAAGAGAGAGTGTCTAGGTAGGCAAGGCACCTCATAGAGGGATGCCATGTGGAGGCCTTGAATGCAAGGAAGCATGGTGCCTTTGCTTGCCACATGGCACCACCTTCCTTTATATCTAGAAAGAAAATGAGGTACGACATGAAACCAAGGCAGTCAATAAAGAGAGCAATGAAAAGCGAGTGAAGCAAAGGAACGAGCGGTGAAAAGTGAGCAAAACCCTTTTATGTATTCCATTACAAGCACACAACAAACAATCCAATACAGGAATCCATAAGGAAAAACCCATTATGGAGGTAATATCCATCCCTCCAAAAGGATTTTTTTGGAATCTTTTAGAAAATTCACCATTCATAGAACTGTCTAGGAGGAGTCCTCAAAGAAGGCATGCCTTAATTTTTAAAATTTCATTTTTGAAGTACTTGATTCCACACATACATATTACATGCTACGGCCACGTTCATCCATCTAATACACACCCTCATTTAAAATGCATCTAGTGACTTGTGCCTCCCTTGGATTTCTTTTTCTATCCCTGATAAGGCACTTATCTCCCCAAAAATGATAGCAAAGCCTCTTTTTCCAAAAGAGGATATTCTTAATCCCTTGCACTAGAAGAACATCTGGAATGCATAAAGGTCCTAACCACTGGTGATACAAATTCAAGAAACCTACAAATTGACAAACAAATTCTTCCTAGAGGTGGTTTCCTATGGGTGGTTTCCATAAATAAGAGTATCAAAGTATCTTTCTTTGTAGTTGAATACAACCTTTGAATAAGCAATGTTTGCATTTTATAGAACCAAAATAATGATTGTAGAGGTAAACCATTTATATTTCTTTGCTTTGCATTAGTGATCAAAGCAAAAGTCGATGTCGAACAAGTACATGGATTGAGGACCCATACATAGCCAGCAACATAAAGGATGAACTTGTAGAATGATAGCAAAGCCTCTTTTTCCAAAAGAGGATATTCTTAATCCCTTGCACTAGAAGAACATCTGGAATGCATAAAGGTCCTAACCACTAGTGATACAAATTCAAGAAACCTACAAATTGACAAACAAATTCTTCCTAGAGGTGGTTTCCTATGGGTGGTTTCCATAAATAAGAGTATCAAAGTATCTTTCTTTGTAGTTGAATACAACCTTCGAATAAGCAATGTTTGCATTTTATAGAACCAAAATAATGATTGTAGAGGTAAACCATTTATATTTCTTTGCTTTGCATTAGTGATCAAAGCAAAAGTCGATGTCAAACAAGTACATGGATTGAGGACCCATACATAGCTAGCAACATAAAGGATGAACTTGTAGAAGTTCAAGTTCAACTTGAAACTAAAAATTTATCATTGTTTGACAACAAGGCTCATATAGATGAACCTCTTAGCACAAGGGATCAAAGGCAAAGCTGAACTTGTAGCATAATAATGGGACACAAGCCAAGATCTTTCTTAATTCAATGAGCACTCATCATCCACATAGATACAACAGACCCATTTTCTCTCTTTCGGTCTTCTATCAAAATTTTCTCTCTCCACCATTCCCTTGCCATTGCTTCAACATAGCATGGAAGTTCAATACAAAGACAACACAAGCCACAAAACAAATGCATTGCCTGTAAGTCGTGATTCCAGCATGTAATTCAAAACATGATGCAACATGCCCATACTATCGAGTAAGGAATGTCACAAGCACTATAAACCTCACTTTTTCCCACACCATTTTCAAATATTAATGTGTGCCATATACAACTAAACATGAAATACCAACAACCACAAGCCGATAAAGATCCACTTGCTTCTAAGTTATCGTATCATGAATCATATGAATAGTCATAAAAACAAAGTCATGCTAGCATCTCACACTGAGCCATATGGGATGCTGATGGGTGCAACCACATACTCATCTCCCTCATGCCCCTCCTTATCCAAAATATCTGCTCGAACTCTCTTTGTAGTAGCACTTTGCACAAGAGGCTCCACAATAGTTTTGATAATGGAAGTGTCACTATCAAAAGAGAAGCATGCGGACCTCTGGCCAAGCATGATCTCATGAGTGGTGCCACACCACAACCCATCTCCATAGCTAAGTCACTTGCAGGACACAAGACACCAAAAATAGCGTCAGCAAAACAAGATGACCTCTCAATTGCACCCCATAATGCTCATGTCAAAGAGGGTCCCATTGTACTCTTGGCCATTGGCATGTAGTGATTCCAATGGTCACACATGGGCTAACATTTCAACCTTTAAAATAGAGGTTTACTCTCCTCTACATAGAATAATGCTGGTCTATGGGCCACCCGTCTACAAAACATAAGCATACATCACCGCATCTACAAGAGCATGATCAGCCCCATCTTCTGTCTGGTGGCCATATGGAAATTTATTAAGCAAGAATATATGATGTGCCACCTCCAAACCTTGGATGTGAACATACCACTCCATCTAAGAAATATAGTATCCTTCATTAACAAATCAAATATTGATATTTTATTCACATGAAGGGGACATGAAGGACCTAAAGGCATATAGTAAAGTTGTATTTGAATTCATGCAACAAGAATAAAACAAACAAATAAATATTGTTTTGCGTACTTGCCAATGGACAGACAAGAGCCAACCACCCATCATCACCTAGTGTGGTTGCAGCCATAGCTATACCATATCTCACATGCTCCTCTAGGAGCTTGTTCCATGCAGGGACCCCAACTTCCCCCTCCAACTCAAAGCCCATCAAAAAGTCAAGTAGCACAAAGTAGGCCACCCACTTGACATTCTTGCCCAGACCATGTCTTTGTTAGCTACCTTCAAGAAGAACTCATGTGCCTACGTGTAAGCATCATTTGTCTTTCTAGAAATAAAGTCCAAACCCATAGAGATATAGTCCCCAATAGTGCAAGCACACAACAAGGTATCTCGATGGCTAGCAATGTCATCCACATGTGAAGAATAATAATACACGAAAGTAAATTGCTCCTTAACAGCAATCTCCATTCCTACATTTTCAACAATTACAATACAATGAAGCTATTCAATATTGCTCACACACTTGGATTGACAGGCATTAAAAGTGTAACACAATAACTACAGAGGAGATCTTATCATGCTCTATCACAATAGCATTCTCATCCTTATCCAATAGGGGCATCTCATGTTTTTGTTTGTCTTAAATCAACAACTGACTGTTTCAAATAGTCAATGAAATTTATAAGAGCCAAATTCATGAGACTTTCCAACAGAAGCATGTCATATAAACTTTTATGATATTACCTTCCTTTTCTTTTCTTGGTACATCCATTTGTTTCACTCTTCTTCTCATGGGCTTGGGACTCTCTTTCTCCACAAGTTTTTTACATGTTGCATACTGCATGTAGTTGTCCCTCTCTCTAATCAATAGTTACCCTTCACTGAAGTCAACCCACCAAGGACAATGTGCAAGCTCCCACTGTGATAACCCATGCATGAATTTAGGATACATACATGTCATAGTGTTACCAATCTCTAGCCACCCCTTACTAGTGGCATGCCATGCAATCTACCTTCTTGAACAAGGTGGGACAAAGACCTCCAAGATAAACATCATGTCTATTAACTCTTATCACATAGACAACCATGTGTAGCATAGTAAGAATATCATTGTGCAATACCTATACACCAAATGCTAAGATGTCTAGTCTAGTTCAACTACCTTTCTGTGATCCACCCCACCATCTCCTTGTTTTAGGCTCTTCAACTTGGCCTTACTGTCCCTAGACTTGAGGCATGAGAACATGTGTTTTTGGCCCTCCAAATTAATGTCTTCAATGTAGTACTATAGCATGTAGTCAACAGGCAACTCTAATGGATGCTTTAATGCACAAAGTATAGTCAAGTCCTCCAAAGACGTCATTGAAGAAACCTCCACTTCTCAAGGAAGGTTTCCTTCAATAACCACCTGGAGGACAAACCACCGAATTAGTGACTTGATTATTATAACCACACTTAAAATCATTCTTACAAGTGCAAGACATAAAACGCACACCCTCTATACTCATTATCTCCAGTTGCCATGTAGTAGGTCTCTCGAATTCTCTTATTTGCCTCTAGGAAAGAAAGGAACATAAAACTCTTATAATTCCTTAACTCAGCACTGGTAAGATATTTAAGCTTTGCCAATGTGACAATGGAGTCATGCCCATCGTAGCACAAAGAAAACACCTAAGATTTCCAAACATCCCCATTTTTGGGATCAAGAGTGTTGAGAACTTGAAGTCCATTGCAAAGACAATGAACAGTGAAAGAAGCCCATGAAAATAGATATGAACTCACCGTTCCCATTTTGTCAGCATACTTTTTGTGAATCCTAGTTCTCTCTTTGCATTGTGCATCCTTTCTCATCTCCTTTGGCACCTTCTTAGGAATAGCTTCAAGAGATTGCATGTGATTGGTAATTTACTTGACCTAGACAAAAAAAGCATGAAGAGTAAAACTCATTTTGAGAAGTTCAAGTAAAAGAACATAGTTAAAGACTAACACAAAATAGCAGCACATAACTCAACTTACTTGAAACACAAGCCTTGTAAGAACTCCCCTACTCAATGGATACTACTGATTTTTTATTTTAGAGTCCTTTGATCTCAATTTTTCTATGACCTGATAGTGGGCTGTACTCAAAGTACTCATGAACACATATGCATCACACTCACAGATGTTGTTTGTATTGATGAGTGCATCTTGGAGACTTGGATTGATAATCACATGCTCATTCAATCCACACATTCCCAAACACATTAGCATACAACACCATACATGCTCACATATGCTGTTTGTATTGATGAGTGTATCTCAAAAACTTGGCTTGATAATCACATGCTCATTCAATCTACACATTCCCAACACAGTAGCATACAATACTGTACACACTTTATGTTTCCAAATACCGTATTCATATCCACCTCATAATAAGCAAAGGGACTTATGAGTTCATTTGCTGCAAGCCCGTCGGCAATGCAATTTCAAAGGTGCACTGGGGTATATCCCTGTGTACGTAACTCTTATGTGCCTTGGCTTCATCTCCATGTATGCTTCTAAAATCAATTGCATCCAAGCGGTGGTATGATGATTGCCTTCCTACATGTAAAACATTCTACTACCTGTCCGCTCCCCCTTAGCCTAGTTTTGTCCTAGCCCGCCGTGCTGCAATGATGCCTTTCAAGATCCAAACTTCAAGGCCCTACCCACCGTACGGGTGGGTGCAATTTTGTTTTCAGCATCGTGTGAGGGCACTATCACTGACCCATATCCTTCTTACATAATGTGTTTCCTTAGCAACAAGGTGATAGCCCTCCTTAGCATTCCAGCTTTGACTAACGGGCGGAGCACTGAGCTTCAAGGCAAGAGGCAAAGTGAGCCCTCGATACATGGAGGCTGGCATTGTGTGGTGGACAACCAACCGTCATGCCCCTTAATACACTTGTGTGCCTCCCTCAAGGGTTGCCAACATTCTTGGAAGTTCTTTGGGGCTATCCTTCACTCAAGCATATTCTCCAACCCTCTGGATCACGCTCAACCAGCTCATCTTCTGACGATTCAACAAGTACTTCCATTCAATTTTGGCAAGTGAGCTCTTGGCAGTTCTCATCTATCTTTGGGGAGCTCTTCTCTCACTCCTTCTAGGAATGAGCCATAGTGCTTCTTATTTAGGGCCTTCTTTATCTTCTCCCTCCTTTAGTTTTTGTTGAGGATGACCTCTCCACCCACGTGGACCTCAACCAAGGAGGGTTAGTAGACCTCTAATAAAGGGGAGTTACATTAGTAAGTAGTGGATAATTTTGTAACTATAGGGACAATTATAATTGTCCTTAATAGCCAGTAGTAGTGGCCTTATCCACCACATCATTTTTGGAAGTAGGTCTGTTTTTGACTGTTACCCCACTGAAGTCGAAACACTATTGGATGTTATTATAAGCTGATCATCATCTCCTGCATCAGGGTTGTTGTTTCCATTTATTGAAATACAAAGTATTTGCAACATTTCTACTCTACAAACAATTGTCTTAGTTCTTTGTGCGTTTTGTACTATCTTTTCCTTTTTCTGACATTATTTAGATTTAAGTCCAACCCTAGCATTTCCATTTCCAGGAGTGGATATGTGTAGGCGTTTTTCAGTATTTTGGAGACACCACTAATAGTTTCCATCTTTCTCAGTGGGCCATGCATATTTTTTGCTTTCTTTGGTGATTCAACTTTTGGTGGTGACTCCTGTTCGCCAAAGGGGCTCCATGTAGCACCCTCGCCTCCCCCAATTGTTAAAATTCTTCTATCATTGACTGATAAGCAAAAGGTACAGCAAGGAGTGAATCTTTTACAAGATAGGGTAGTTATTGGAAGGATAGTTGGCATTACTCCGTTGAGGAGATAGATTAGGCAGGGACTAGATCTAGGATAGCTTGACATTAGATGGTGACCATATCTAGGAGGTCACCATTTACCTAGGCCCTGATTTGTTGTATCTTATCCCTTGGTACATGGATTTACGGTAGAGGACATGGACTTGTCAACCCACCATGTTTCCTGCTTTTTGGTGATGCTTCACTTCTCGAGGCTTTTGAGGGAGTATAGTGTTGAGAGTTCACGCTCAACATCATGTGATCATGTATGCATAGCACCATCACGTGATCATATGTGCATAGCACTAACCTTATAGAGTGCTATAAAGGAAAGGGTTAGATCCCCTAACCCTAACCCTAAAAGGGTTTGTATATATTCTATTTTTTCAAGTAAATCTAGTGTATAGTAAGTCATTTGTGGTGTGCTCTCTAGTTGTGTCCCCTCTCCTCATCTCCACTCTTCTCCTCTTCCCTCTTCATATTTTGTCATGGTATCAGAGCTCCCTTGCGTTTCGCTAAGAGAGAGTTCACTTTCATAGAGAATTTTCGTTCATTGGAAAGATTTCCGTCGTTTGAGAGAGAGTTCATTTGAGTGTTTCTTGAGTTGTGAGAGAGATCTAGATTGATTCTTCTTGTGAAAGAATTGGTGTAACTTAAGAGTGATAGAGATTTCTCCTTAGAGAGAGAGATAGTTCATATTTTGTTCTGGTTGAGATCAGCCTTGATACAAGTATCTGCTCTACAACAATGCCAAGCAAAGCTTTCAGCCTATACTTCATAGCTCTGCCATCCTTTGTTCTACTGATGAACGAATGCCCGCAACACTAGCCATCAACCGGCCCGGCAGCACACAGCAGCTCAGACGCTGCACCTTCAGACGACCTAGACAATAGCAGCCTTCTAAGGCTCCATGGCTTTGATGCCCAATGACTAGCCCTCCTTCAATGGGTCTTCCAATGACCTCCTAGACAGGTCTTCCCAACATAGCGCTCTAGTGCCACACAGCCAATGCCTATGCATGGGCCTCCTCCCAATGAAGCAACATCTCCCTATAGCAATCGACTCCTTATAGCCCATAGCTTCCGAAAGGCCTCTACTCCAGTAAGGCATTGCGCAAGGATACAGAAGGTCGTGCCCACGGCCTAGCTCCCATGACCGGCTCCTTCATCAACCAGCCACCCAAATGAATAGGCAACGAGCTTCAAATTGGTTGTCGACCCTGCATCAAAGCTCCTAGCTCTTGAAAGCTCCTCTGCAATGGTGACAGCATCAGCATCTTCAATGGAATCTCTTTGATTCTGTTAGAATCTTCACAAGATTCCAGCCTCCCCATTAGGAAAAAAGGGAGCTCATTTTGGGGCCTTTTAGAAGAGAGAGAAAATAGGCTCTCAACCAATCAGGAGTGGGCCAACGTAACATTGAAAATTCAACAAAAGAAGATGAAAATAAGAAAAAGAAATAGTACTATATGTTCGTAGAAGCATGTCACATTAATGAGGTGATCTAATTTAAATCTTTTAAAAATTTATTTTTTGTGCAGAATTTGGTGATTCTGACACTGCAGACGCGTCCGGAACGGCCCAAAACCCCAAAAACGGCACTGGAAACGCTGGAATCGGACATCCGGAGGCCCGAAAACGGCCAAAAAAGGTCGAAAAATGGGATTTGCAGCAAAACGCGATCTGACACCTTTTGATTTGCCCAAAACCCCAAAAACGGCACTGGAAACGCTGGAATCGGACATCCAGAGGCCTGAAAACGGCCAAAAAAGGTCGAAAAATGGGATTTGCAGCAAAACGCGATCTTACACCTTTTGAAAAAGGCCAAAAAGTGGGATTTGCAGCAAAACGCGAAAAGTGGGATTTGCAGCAAAACGCGATCTGACACCTTTTGATTTCAAAAGGTGTTAGATCGCGTTTTGCTGCAAATTCCACTTTTCGGCCTTTTTTGGCCGTTTCTGGGCCTCCGGATGTCCGATTCCAGCGTTTCCAGTGCCGTTTTTGGGGTTTTAGGCCGTTTCGGACGCGTCTGTGGTGTCAAAATGCGATCTGGCCAGATCGCATTTTGCTGCAGATCCCACTGTTCGGCCTTTTTTGGCCGTTTCCGGGCCTCCGGATGTTCGATTCCTTTGGCCGTTTCCGGGCCTCCGGATGTTCGATTCCAGCGTTTCCAGTGCCGTTTTTGGGTTTTTGGGCCGTTTCGGACGCGTCTGCGGTGTCAAAATCACCAAATTCTGCACAGAAAAGTGTTGCTCTTATATGAACATTGAATGTAAAGCATGTGAAAGAATATATTTATTCCTTTTCACACTGACATTTCTCATGCAAGTATCCATATTTTCTTGCTTTTGTAGAGAGAGAAAAGAGAAAATAGTGAATTTCTTACAGGGCCCCAAAATGAGCTCCCTTTTTTCCTAATGTATCTCTGACACGTGGTAGATAAGGGGCTACCCTTATCCCCTGATTGACCACACATTTAATTAGAAGTTTGAGACGTGGCAGCATCATCTCATTTGACACCTCAGCAACTGCCACATCAGAAGTCCCGTGAAGCTACCACATCAACACCCTTATCTTATCTACCACGTCATCTAGCCATGTCATTTGCCACATCATCAACTACCACATCATCTATGCCACGTGGCACACTGGACCTGTGCAGGCACATACAGTGCTCCACAGTCACTTCATGTGACCACCCCTGCCACCTCAGCACAAGGTTTCATAAGCACACCTCTTGCTAGGCACAGTGCCACATCATCACTGCATGTGACTCATAGTGACACATCATCATTGAGCACATTTGCACTCCTTTTGCCCCTCCACCTAGATCAAATAATATCTCTTGATCCAGGAAGAATTTGAGGGCGCTCCAAAAAGGAAAGTCGCTCGTTTTTTTATGCTCTACGCGTCGTCACATCACGCGCACATTTTGGGTGCAAGTTACACTCACATTTAAGCCTCATTGACAAAACCACTTCCTTCATGCACATTTGCCTCTATATCGACGCATCTGACCCATCACTTAAAAAAAACAAAAGAAAAGGAATTATTTGCTGTTCTTTCATCGATTGACGGTTGGTATAGATGTAGATCATAGTAGACTAGATTGCCATAGAGGGGACACTTTGAATTTCCCCGAGTTGCTAATTTAAGCCATGCCCAAAATTCTCGACTACTACCTACTCAAAGTCAGTCCATACGCTCACATATGGTTTCACATCATTACATTACCTGAAACCTTACGTTCATCAGTTCAGTGAGCAGACTTCAGAGTACAGAGGCATTGCAAATTGTTTTAGTGGGCAAATAGCATTTGATTTCACACACACATGCCACCATTGTAAAGCCTATTCGGCTATCTCATGGCATCGTGCACATCATTTCAGCCTTGTAAAGCCTCTTAGCTATTCCTGGCATCATTGCCACAAGCCTTGTAATATAGATCAGATTTTATCTTGTAATACAAATCAAATTTTATATATTGCAGTTCTATCTTCACCGACAGTTCAGATATTTCACTTGGCATAGTCAGTGTATTTGCACTTGATTCATACAGATATTTTCACGACACTTTTGAGTACATTTCTTACTCCAAGAATCTTCTTCTTATCAGGCAGCTCTCTTTGAGTCCAAGAACACATCCAAGATTCTCACCCTAAGAAACTAGATCAACTCCGCAATAGCAGTGAAACCAATCATGCTTATGTACTCCACATAAAAGACTAAAACAATCAACTTGCAGTAGCAGGAGAGACTATGAACCCCACAGAAATGGTTCAAGTCATTTTGAATGGACTAGGAGAGGGATATGAGAATCTAGTCTAGAGTATTGCCATCCAATGGCAAATTCCAACACTGGAAGTACTTCAGTCAGTTCTACTTGGTGAAGAACTCAGAACTCAAGCTATTCAAGCTCGAAAAGGTCATTCCAATGATCAGGCATTCACAGCTTTAGACTTGCAGAGGCAAAGGCAAAGATAGAGGTAGATCATATCAAAAAGTGGTCATCATCAGCAACAAAATCAAAGTCAGCATCAGCATCATCCTCAGCAACATCAAAATCAGCAAAGAGGAAATCATTCCAACCAAGGAAGATTTCAAGGACAAGGGAATGCATCCACCAATGTGTCAAACATTCAGTGCAACTACTGTCACAAGTTTGGACACTATGAAAAAGATTGCCGCAAGAAGCAATACGACCAAGGCGGTCAATCCAGAGGGAATTCCCGAGGTAGAGGAAATCATCATGGTGGACATTCTATTCATAGTCATTTTGCAAATGAACATGGAAATATGTTTCTTGCAAGTGAGGAAATGCATCAAACTGATACAATGTACTCAGACAATGTACTCAGACACTGATTTCAATCCCAAAGAGGATTTCAACTATCAAGTCAACCAAGTGGAACAGGATCCTTGGTACATCGACAGCGGTGCATCATCTCACATGACAAATCATCAGGAATGGTTCACAGAAATGAAGCCATTAGAAGGTCAGAAAAATGTCATCTATACAGCAGACAATACACCGCATCCAGTTCAAGGGACATGCGTTATCCCTATGAACAATTTCACTAGTACAAAAGGATTAGTGAAAGATGTGCTCTATGTTCTGAAGCTCAGTAAGAACCTTTTGTTAGTAGGTCAAATGACGAAACACAATTACAAAGTCATCTTCGACGGTGATGAATGCACTATCAGAGATAAATCCAGAAGATGTCAGCTAGTAGCAAAAGGTGTCAAGGAAGGACGCTTATACGGAATGCTAGCTATAGTACCAGATAAGCATGCCATGTCAGCTCAACTGCAACAGATGCCACTATCTGCAAAATGGCACAAGAGATATGGTCATGTCAATTTCAAGTACTTGTTAGATCTCAGGAATCAAAATATGGCAATTGGGATTCCGAAGCTACAGTTTGTTGGAAAAGTTTACGAAGCATGCTGCTTCAGCAAACAAAAGCAAACCAACTTTCTCAGAAGTACCTCTCGTGCACGAGGTATTCTTGATTTGATACATACAGATGTATGGGGTTATGCCCAGACCCGCAGCATCAATCGTTCACTTTACTACTTGACTTTCATCGATGACTATAGTAGATATTGTTGGGTCTACTTTCTGAAAGAGAAATCTGAAGTGTTTTTCAGATTTCAAGAATTCAAAGCAATGGTAGAAAACCAGACAGGTAGAAAGATCAAGGTCATGAGATCAGATAGAGGAGGTGAATACATGTCTTCAGCATTCATGAAGTTTTGCAAATATCATGGCATACGAAGACGATTCACATGTACAGATACTCCTCAGCAGAATGCAAGAGCTGAAAGGAAGAATGGGACTTTAGCAAATAGTGCTAGAGCAATGCTTAGTGAAAAGCATCTTTCGAATCAGTATTGGGCAGAAGCAATAGCTACAGCAAACTACTTGCTTAATCAGCTTCCTACCGAACCGATACAGGGTATGACTCCTTATGAAGCATTCACTGGACACAAGCCACACATTGGGCATCTCCCCATATTTGGTTGCATAGCATATGCCCACATACATGATGATCATCGCAGGAAATTGGATGCAAAGTCACGCAAATGCATCATGGTTGGCTACAGTGAAGAAAGCAAAGCATACAAATTGTATGATCCCATCAACCGTAGAGTCAATATCTCTAAAGATGTAATCTTAGATGAGGAATTAGAATGGAAAACCTCACCTACACAGGAGATAGAAGCATCAACTTCACAGTTATGTATAGAACAGGTTGATGAAGAAGAGCAAGAATTGCCAGCAACACCCCAAGCAGAGCCACAGCAGCTCAGATAGTCTACTAGGGAAAGAAGACCTCCAGCTAGATTGATATATGCTTAGAAAGGCAAATAAATTCATGTTGAAACCACCAATTATGCTCTTATGACTACCATCATGGCTACAGAAGAGCCAGTGTACTTCGAAGATGCAGTAGACAAGCCAAAATGGCAAGCTGCTATGAATGAAGAAATGGATGCTTTGTATAAGAATAATACTTGGGAATTATGTGACCTTCCAGAAGGAAAGAAGGCCATAGCAAACAAATGGATATATAAAGTGAAGTACAATCCAGATGGTAGTATTCAAAGATACAAAGCCAGACTAGTTGTAAAAGAATTTACACAACAATATGATCAGGACTATGATGAGACATGCTCGAGTAGCAAAGATGGATTCCATACGGTTCTTGATATCACTAGTGACACTCAGCAGATGGAATGTGTATCAGCTCGATGTCAAGAATGCATTTCTCAATGGTTACCTAGACAAGGAAGTCTACATGCAACAACCAGCAGGTTATGTTGAACCAGGAAAGGAGAATAAGGTCTGCCATCTCAAGAAAGTCTCTACGGCTTAAAACAAGCATCAGAAGTTGGTATAGTAGAATTGACAAATATTTTGCTGATTTGGGATACATGAAGTCCAATGCAGATCATACTCTCTACTACAAAGTTCAAGGGGAAGACATTATGATTGCACTTTTGTACGTAGATGATCTGATTGTGATAGGAAGAAAGGATAGCTTCATCAGAAAACTGAAACAAGACTTATTTGCAGAGTTCAACATGAAAGATCTTGGACTTATGCACTATTGTCTTGGAATTGAGTTTTGGAGAGATTCAGATAGCACATTCATGAGTCAGCTCAAGTATGTTGACAGTCTTCTGAAGAAGTTTCATATGGCAGATTGCAAGATTGCAGCCACTCCCATGGAACAAAGTTTGAAACTTACTAAAGATTCAGGAAAGCCTACAGTCAATGACAGATACTATAGGCAACTCATCGGATCTCTTATATATCTGACAATCACATGGCCAGATATTTGTTATGCAGTAACCTCACTAGCACAGTTTATGGCAAATCCAAAAAAGTCTCACTAGAATGCAGCCAAAAGAGTCTTGAGATACATCAGAGGTACAAGACAGTTCGGGATAGAATATAGAGGAAGTCATCCACGGTTGCATGGGATACTGTGACAGTGACTATGCCGGAGATCATGAGACCAGGAGATCGACACAGGGATATGCATTTTTCCTTGGTCAAGGTGCTATATCATGGTTGTCAAACAAACAACCAACTGTTTCTTTGTCTTCGACTAAACCAGAATATAGAGCACTCACTACAGGTGCATGTGAGGCTATATGGCTCAGAAAACTATTGTCAGAAATAGATTACTTTGATGAGTCAAAGCCAACAACAATATACTGTGATAATCAATCGGCTCAAGAATTGGCCAAAAATCCAGTATATAACTCTAGGACAAAGCACATTGATGTCAGAGAGCATTTCATCAGAGAAAGAGTGTTACTTGGTGACATCACACTGCA